>NW_028258344.1:3915000-4515000 GCF_053883595.1 Heterocephalus glaber | reverse complement strand
GTCCTGGCATTGCCAATTTAAATACCTGCTAGCTTTTCACAGACTTAGTTGTGTGTGCTGATAATTTGCCTTCCTCTATGGCTCTGCTTTATGGGACAGAAGCAACACTAATATAAAGCAAAAGGTGATAAAATTATAGGCTATGGGAAAAGAGAAGCAGATTTAAATAATTAAATTATTTTGAGATCCAAACAACCTTTCTTTTTTTATTTGTATTAAATTCTTTTATTGGTACATTGCAGGTATACAACACAATTACATTTCTCATTGGGAATTGTACCTTTACATAATGCATCTGGGTTCTTATTTTTTCCCCATTCCTAGCCCTCCCTTCACGCCCTCCACCCTTCCCTATTTACAAAGACTTTATTTCCATTTTTTCCATTTCTCATCATTTTTTCCTTTCCCTTCTTTCCTTTCCCCTGCCCCTCCCATTACCCCTACCCCTTTGGACCTTTTCTTCCTATTTTACATTATCGATTATTCATTCTAATAATTGGTACATTTTAGGTGTACAATATAATGACATTCATCATTGGAAATTTGTACCTTTACATAGTCTCTCTTGGTTCTTCTTTTTCACCCTTGCCCAGCCCTCCCTTCAACCCCTCCATTCCTCCCTATTTACAAAGATTTTGTTCCTATTTTTCCATTTGCTCATATTAATCCCATTCCCTTCTATCTTTTCCCCTAGCCCTCCCACTTCCTTCCCCTTTGCCCCTTTTCTTCCTATTTCACATGACCTATTATACATTTAGTCCTTATTTACACTTTCAGTTTCTCACAAACAACCTTATGGTTGGGAGACAAGAAAAGGTGATTTTCTTGGAAAATCTGGTAAAAGAACTTGACTGCTATAGGTGGAAGAGTCTTGAGACTCAAGAAAGTGACAGACAGATCCAGAATTATACAGAATGTAAACTTTATTGGAGATTTACAGGTAGAGTCATGATCAAAGGTGGCAGAAAGACTGGTGGATCTTGGGACTTTGGTCAGAGGAAGGGGGCTTCTACAGTGGCCAGGACGAAAGTGACATCATTTGAGCTAGAGTGTGCCTGGTTTACCTTACTCTGATATCAAAGGTGCTAGGCACATTCCTGCTGCTGACAGTGCCAGGATCTAGTCATAAAGCTCCACATACCCCTCTAATGGTTTTATTTATAGCACTCTGGGAAACTATGTGGGGAAACAGGTCAGGATTATTCAGGGGAAATCATGGCAGCTACAACTCAAAATGGTTGCAACCCAATTAAGCTCGATCCCTGCAGATATAGGGTGTTATGATCTGAATTGTGGGGGTGGGCTGCTTAGAGGTGGAGCTCATGCCTGGTATATGCAGGGCCTTGAGTTCAGTCTCCAGCAAAACAAAAATTAAATAAAACAAAAATAAAGTTGCATTTGAACTAGATTGTGTCCCACACAAAGTCATATGTTGAAGTCCTAACCCCTAGTATATCAGAATACAAGTGTACTTGGAGATAGCATCTTTTTAGAGGTAATTACATGGAAAAGCGTTCATATGGGCAGATCCTAATCCACTATCACTGGAGTTCTCATAAGAAAGGAGATTAGAACATAGACACAGAAGTGTCCATGGGAAGGCACGAGGAGAACGGCCATCTGCAATCCAAGGAAAGAGGCCTCTTGTGAAACTAACTGTACTGACACCTTGATCTAAAACTTTCAGCTTCCAGAACTGTAAATTCTGTGTGTCTAATTCCCACAGTCTGTGACACGTCATTATAGTGGACCTTGAAAATTAATCCAGATGGAACAGGAAAGGGCCTGGGGAGCAGAGCAAGCCAAAGCTGAGAAGCAACAGAAATGCCCGCTGTGTTGTGCTCGTGGAACAGGCATCTGGGTTACTATTAGGTGACAGCTGACACCTAGAAACTGGTTGGCCAGTTTCTAGAATGTGTTGGAAATTTGCTCGGTACTTGTATTAACCATTTTCTAGAGGCTTTATTTGAGCATCTTCCAGAGAAGAGAGCTTTTCAGTACCAGGGTAGAGCTTCATCGTCAAGTATGGGTCCCTTGTTAACTGTGAGGGGGAATCTCCCCTTCCTGGACCTGCAAGGGTCTCCAGTGATTATCAGAGGCACAGATGGCAGGAACAGCATGTGGTAGATGTTCTCTTGCTGCTTTGGTTTTGAGTTATTGTGGTAGACATGCAAGGGCCACAGAGACCTTCTGTCATCCTTTTTAGCTTGGGTTGGCTGACACACCAGCATTTCTTTTAATTTTTCCTTTCTCTTCTTTTTAAAACTTAACTATTTTCAGAGAAATTTTAGATTTACAGAAAAATTGTGAAGACAGTACAGAAAATTCCCATAGATTCCATACCCAATTTTCCCTATTAATATCTTGCACTAACAAAATACCTTTGTTACAATTAATGGGCCAATATTGATATAATGTTAAATTTATATTTTATTTATATAACCTTATTTTTTATCTAATGTCCTTCTTGTGTTTCAGAATCTCATTCATGACATCGTATTACAATCAGTGCCCCTTTGTCTGTGACATGTTTTCAGGCTTTCCTTGCTCTTGATGACCTTGTCAGTCTAGAAGAGTAGGGGGCCAGGTATTTTGTAGAATGCCCCTCATTGAGATTTGTCAATTTTTTCAAGATTAGATTGTATTTATAGGTTATTAGGAGGAACACAGAGGTAGAGTGCCTTTTTGATCACATATCAAGGATACCTCCTATCCACCTGATTAATTACTGTTGGTGTTGACCTTGATCAGATGATGTGTTTTAGGTTTCTCTGATCTAAAGTCACGCTTTCCACCTCCTTTCCATACTGTGCTCTTTGAATCATGCATATGTCACCATGTAGAGCACATATTTAAGGAGTCAAGGCCTTCATGTTTTTTAAAACACAAAAAGTATGTGAAGCAGATTTTGAAGAGGAGGGCAAATGATGCAGAATTACAGGAGTGGGGGAAAAAGCTGTGCTTTGTTTATTAATTTTTAATTTTGAAAAAAAGCCTCATAACATTTCTGTGAGAAGTAAGAAAAATGTAAGTTTGACTTTGTAATCTTTTGGATAAAAATATAGTCAACCCTGGGGATTGACCTTCTTTGTTAATTTACAAAAGCATTCAGTTTTTATCTGTACCACTAGGACTTCTGTGATATTGTGAGGCCAGAGAAAGAATAATTACAATGAGGCTGTCTATTATTATTAATCGAGGGATTATAGAACATTGTTTTCTTAAAGGCAGTGCCTTGACAGTTAAAATTTACTGGTTGAATACAGTACACGGGAGTATTTTCCAGCCTATCCTTAGATGCATTCTTGTCTGAGGTTAGTTTATATTCTTGACTTTATTACTTCCCTCTCTAGTGGTCAGTTTTATAATCTCATGTTCTACTTGGATTCAGTGGAAAAAAATCAAGTGTTTAGCAGTCTGGGTGATAATTAAAAAAAAAATTAGTGTAGACCCCAAAATATTCAGTGATTGAATTTTATCTCTTCTGTTGGGTTAAAAAGTAATTTTTAAAAGTGGGGCAATGTTTAAGGTGATAAGAGTTTTAATCTGATTAAAATCAGGAAGAGAGTATTGTAAGCAGAAAGTTTTAACTAGCTACTGTCATATTAAGAACCTCAGCAGCCATTTGATTCTTAATGAAGGAACTGAATTTTCTGCAAAGCTTTATGAGACTAAGAGTGAGGGACTCCTCTGAGCATTGTCATTTCTTCACAGATAAACTTTTATCTCTAGTGCAGGAAATGGCCTTATTTTAGAGATTTACATCTGGATTCATTATTTTCCTATGGCTTTAAAATTGGAGCATTTTTAATAGTGTGATATGCCTGGATATTCTTAGAGAGTTAAAATAATTTACCGGGCTTTGAGACTGGCTTTGAACATTTCCTGAAGGACATAACAGATGATGCTGAATTTGTTTATGCAGCTGCTAGTCCTTTGGAAATGAGTTCTAGTGTTTGTGTCCAGATCTGGTTGTGTATGGTTCCTTTAAGATCCCAAGGGGATGGCATTTAATGAAAGACAGTTAAATCAGTATGAAATCTGTGAGTTCCTCACATCTCAACTCAGGAAGGAGGGAATCCTTTGTTTTCTTTTAGAAATAAGCAAAGAATTCCTACAGAGAACTCCTATTAATGCAGTAGTCTATGTGTGGTTTTAATCCTTTTGTTGCATGTAAACCATATGGGTTGAAAGTGGTGATACATCTTTGTTTCTTAGAAGAGCGGTGCATTAAGTCACATGATCTGTGTACTGTTCCCACCAGCTCCACCTGATCCACTGGAACTCCACCCTGTTTGGCAGCATCGATGAGGCCTTGGGAAAGCCACATGGTATCGCCATCATTGCCTTGTTTGTACAGGTAAATGCTCTGCTATGATTGTGGAATTGTTTAGAGATGCTTATTTCTAAGTCATTTTGTAAAATACTTTTTAGTTCTCTCTCAATTTTATTACTTAGAGGTGAAATTATATACATATGTGGAGATCACTGATAATTTAAAAATAGACAACTGGAAGTTCATGAAGGTTCAGTCTTATTCATTAGTAGAAATGGTTCATTTATTTATTAGAAATTTGCTTCAGAGAAGCATTGAGGGTCTTTGAAGAATGATTTAGAAAATGTTTCCTGAAGGCAGAGGCCATTGTATTTATGAAAAAGAATTTCAAAAAATATTTTTAGGAGCTGGATTTCTGAAAAATCTAGAAAAATCAATAATATAATCATGTAGGTGATGACGTTAGCTCTTTGTTGTTAATAATTTTCACTCAAAGATGATTTGAAATGCCTTATAGAAAGCACTGATTAAAAAAAGACTCTCCAAGGCCATGGTAGATTTGACCAATGTGAAATTTAGATTTGAGCTTGGGGATGGACAAAGGATATTATGTCAGTTTAGTCAAACATATAAAAATAGGCCATATGCTTACAAAGGTAAAAAGTTCATCCCATTCTTAAGGCACATCTTCTAAACTTTGTCTTATCATCTACTTGGCGTGGTAAAAGATTTAGAGATAAATGATACCCTGGAAACTTTCTCTCCACAGCTCTTCCCTGGAATCTTACATAAGAGAAGGCAAGGACCAGAGATGCCAAGTAATTATTTGTAGACACACTTTGATATTAGCACTCGGACCCCAAACCAGAGCTCCATCTCCGTATGGTGGCAGGCTACCTCTTGAATGACCTTGGATTAGAACAGTGATGTTTTTCCAGTGGTCTTTAGTTAATTTTTCAAGAAGGGCTGGACACTGGGCCCTTTTAGATATGTACTTTACAGCATTTATATTGAGAATGTTATTAATTACACAATTTTATGTATAGCTATAAGGTGTTTCTCTATTGATATATGGAAGTAGCCATGTAGTTTTAGCCTCTTTAATATTTTAAAACCAGAGTCTTGAAAATATGGCACATGCTATGAATTTAAAAGCAAATCCTTAACATTTTAAAATGAATCTTCTCACTATTATGTAGGGAGTGGGCCTACATTACTTCTGTTTTATAATTACAATAAATAAATAAAATGGAATCAAAATACTGATGCAAATGTTTTTAATTGTTCATTTTGAAAATCTTTAGTCTATCAAACAAGTAATTTTGTGTTTTGGTACTGGGGATCGAACTCTGGACCTTGTGCTTGCAAGGCAGGCGCCGAAACCACTGAGCTAAATCCCCAGCCCCAAACAAGTAATTTTTAAAGACTATTTTTATAACCTGAAAAAGTTAACAGAGAATCAAACCGGAGAAGTTGAGGTGGTAGGAGGCAATATTTAATACTAAAGAATAAGAATAAAATAGAAGTGAAGAAATAGCATATATAGAAGGGATCAGTACAAGTTAGTTTCTGATAATAAATATTTGTGAATCAAATTAGATATGACTTAGTGTTTCCACTTACTGATCCTTCACGTGTAACAGGTGACCCGGACACTTAGACCTCTGGACTAAGAACCCAGCTTTGAGCTTAACATCAGGCTTCCAGGAACAGGCTGTGTCACGATAGGCACTTTCTCAGTTTGCTATGGGAAAATTCAGGTTATTTAGGTGAAAATGTCTTTCTCAGGAGACAGTCATATATTACAGAGACTGTGAGAACAAAATTTCACAAAATAATGAAGGATTGACCTAGTGTTAGATGAAGCAGAGAGAAGGGCTGAAACTCGCTCCAGGGGCTGCCTTTGGGCTGGAGATATGGAAAACTGGAGGGAGGAAGTTGGGGGCCATGTGTGTGGACTGATCTTCCCAGAAATTTGACTGGAGGGAGGAATGACAGAAGTGGCAGGAGCCAGTGGTAATTTTGAAATCTGAGAGCTTGTATTTTTAATCTGTGCAAGAAGAGCTAGTGCAAGCATAAAGTTTAAAAATCTTGAAAAGAGAAGGCATGGATAATATAGAGAAATCCCAGAGAAGATGGGGGGGTCATGAGATGCAGAGCTTATGTGGATGGATTAACTTGGAGAGGAGAGCTTTGCCTTTCTCTGAGATAGAGAGCCAGTAGGAAAGGTGAGCACAAAGTGGAGAGAGGCAGGAAATTAAGGGAGTTCATGTCTGATGACCTTCATTTCCTCTGAGACATACATTTACCAAAAAAGGGAAATGTAGGTGTGGGGGGTGGGCTTTGAAGTAGCCAAGAAGGGATGATGATAGACATGGTAGTCAGTGAGGCAGATCCACTGGAGCCTGAATGTCATAGATTGTATAGGACAGTGAGTGAATGATTGTTCTGGAGAGGAGTAGAACATTCTAGAAAATCATTGTGTTGATCCATCACAGAGGAGATGATTCAGGAAGACAAGCAGATTGAAGTCTCCAGAGTGGTGGGAGTGATATCATTCGGTCTACACAGAAGGGGTAAGGGAACAAAGCCAAAAGGGGCCTGAGAGCTTTGGCTCCTGATGGTTGGTAAAAATAAAAAGAGAACAGAGCAGAAGAGAGCTGCATAATGAAAAGTATGGTTAGAGAGAATGGTCTCTTGGTGTTGAAGTTTTCAGAATGAAAGCAAATGCAGGGTGTGGTCCTAGGATTGGTTTGCTGTGGAAGAATGGAGTTGAAAGCCATGGACTGACAGATGAAGAGGTGTAAGCCAGGCATGGGGCAGGTCATCTACAGAGATGCTTAAACCTTCCAGGATGATAGCAGGAAGTGATATCTAGGAGCAAGTGACTAGTGGGTTAGTAAGTGAGCAGAAGGGCATGATGGCAGCAGTGGGGGAGGGTCCACTCAGAGGACAGCCTTGTGCCTGTGGGCCAAAGTATCAGACTGAAGGTGACATCTGAACACTGACTGTCTTTCATTCCTTCTCCCCTGGAGAACACCTAGTGTCTGCTAGATGGGCCTCAGAGAAATACGGCCTGGGACAGACCTACAGGCTTTCACATAGACCAGAGGTGGTGGGAGAGCTGGTGAAGTACATGAGATCATCCTGTGTCCAGGCAGCACAGAGGAAAATAAGGCAAGAATGAGTTAGAAGTGAAAAAATACAGATAGAGAACTGTCCAGAGTGATTTATATTTTTGGTAGTGGTAAAAGATGCCAGAGGTAAGAGGTAAGAAACTAATTGACCCCATCATCCTGGTGGATTTTGGGCATCAACTTGTGTCTTTACCTGAACTGTTGTGGGATTTCGGCAGTTGCATGTTCAGACTATGATCTATGTTTGAGTTTTTATGGTTCTAACCTCTTTAAATAAAAATGTGGCAAAGAAGGAAAGGAAAGTGACAGAATAATAACTGGAGTTTGTTGTATGATACTACTTGGTACCCATAAAGTAATATTTATGGATAGAAGGAGCCAGTAATAGTTATTAAGTGCTACTATATGATATATATATATATATATACTTGATATATATTCAGATTAAGAAAAATAGTGTATGATATTATTTGAATTATGATGCATTGAGTACTATTCTGAGTTCTGGTTTATTTAATCTGTCTTCAACTCTATCACTTTATTCTCCCCATTGTGTAGACAAGGAAGAATATAATGTTTAGGTAAACTTACTAAAGGTCACCCAGTAAAAAGTGACAGAGTCAGGGTGAGAACCTGCGGCAGTCTTATGCTAGAGGTTCGTTCCTCAACCACTAGGTCATGTAGCCTTACAGTGTTCAGATGTGGACTCTTTCCAGAGAATATAATCTAACAGAAGGTGTGTGAAATGGAATTAGACCACAACTAGACTTTCAGGCATGCAAATGTTACCTTTTGGTTAAACCAGTAAAACAAAGAAATTTCATTTCTCCTGAAGTTCAGGACAGGGCTTCTGCCTGGGATCCAAGCTCATATTCTCAAATGGGTATGTTTGTAAAAGGTATTTTTTTTTAACTTCGGAAGATTAATTTTTTGCTTTAGAACCTATCTCGGAATGAAAAACATTTAGAAAACAGCAAAAGTCCTGATTATTTTGAACTAATTGGCCTGTCTTACATTGGTTCCTGTCTGTTTTTCTTTTCCCTTGTGTATTTCACAGTTGGATAAAATTGAGAAAGCTGGAGAATGTGTGAACATTGCCAGCTGCTCTAGCATCTCATATGTGAGAGAGAAAAAGCTAAGAGCAACACTAATTATTATCTGAAGTAATAGATGCATTTGCCCTTCTCTATTGCCACGGGCCGTTAAGAGTTAATTGAAAAGTGGAAATCAGATGGTAATTAAAATTTAAAAGTCAAGAATACTAAAGAGAAAATTTTTTTCATGTCTCAAATTTCTTTGGAGATTTTGTGCTCTAAAAATATGTTATATTTTAAAATAGAAGTCAATGAACAGCTTATGTGCATATGTATTGACTTATAATCCTTTAATGGTTTTCCATTGCATTTGGGACACATCAGTTATCTTGAGTGACCTACAATATTTAGCAAGGTATTGCCTACTCATCCATCCTCCTAGATCAGTACACTCCCTTCATGTTGTCTGTCAGTTCCTATGGTACAATATTGTCATTTATTTAAGAATAAAAATAGCTATAAAATTATGACCAGTGATAACTGAGAAATGTCTTAATTTTGGTAATTTTGACTTGTGAAATCACATACCAACTTTTCTAAGTTAATAAAATAATTCTAACTTTGATACAGTTTTTATAACAATAATTCATAAATGCCAAAGGTAAGACTGCAAGATTTTGGACATGTACCAAATAGTTTTAATTCCAAAATATCCTTGACATTTTGATATAGCAGTCTTTTGTGATTTGGTGTATTATATAAAGTACAGTGAGTGACATTTATAAGTGGCTTGATGATTTCAGAATAGATTCTTGGGTGTCATATCTAATACTTCATTGTCTTGTTACAACTTTAATTACCTCTAGTAAATGTTGGCCTGGCTATCAACAGAAAGGTTATTTCATTCCCCAAGAATTACATTCAGGTGGACCGGAGCTTTGGTTCTGGTGGTTATTTTGAGTAAAAGTAAGCAACATTTAAAAATGCTGTGTTTATGGTTTATGCTTTGTATATTTCAGATAGGGAAGGAACATGTTGGTCTGAAGGCTGTGACTGAGATCCTCCAGGATATTCAGTATAAGGTAAATCATTATTTAAAGGAAAATAGAAACATATTTTGTAAGAGGTCCCTGAGATCATCTTTAGGCTTGGTAATTCTCTAGAAGAGCCCAAAGGACTCAGAAAATCTACTATACTATGGTTATAGTTTATCACAGTCCAAGTTTACAGATCAAAAATCAGCAAAAGGAAAAGGCATATGGGACTGATGTCTAGGGGAAACCCGGAGTAAGCTTCTAGATGTTCCTTTGCAGTGAGGTGTCATGAGTATGCCCCAATTCTCCCAGAAGTGATGTGTTATCACAGTGCCCATGAAATGTTGCCAATCAGGGAAGGTCACCCAAGCTTAGATGTGTAGACATTTTATCAGAGATTGGTCATACAAGTATGTTGTACCTGCCTAACTGGCGTCAGCTCCTCCACACTCCATCAAGACTTAGCTTCCATACATAAATCTCATTGTCAGGATAAATCTACCAGGTCAAACTGGTGCATCATAGCTCAAGGATAGGGATACAATATCAGGAGCTCATCAAAAGGCCTCAGGGATAGAAAACACACTTATAGGGTAGAGTATTCTAATGGTTTTCAGGAGTTATCTTCTAAGAGCCAGCCAAGGGCTAATCTTGAAAACAGATCTTACTTGGAATATAGATGATTTGACCAGCACAGGCCTGCAGAGTTAATCTTTCTGGCTCATTCATTGTAGCAAAGTTGTGTAAACTAAATACATTTTTGTAAATCAAAGTATTTATGTTTAATAATAACAATAATAATACAAGTATACATATTTCATAAGATAATATTCTAAAGAAGGTGATTTAGATCAATGTGGTCCATCATTGCTGAGAAGCTAAGCTCTTATGAGCAGAACCTATGCCCATATTGAATTTAATGTGTTTTTCCATGGGTAGGTGAATGATTTTGTCCTCTATAAAACATATCTGAGTTTCTGATCTTCACTTCTGGATGAGAAGAGCACCCAGAGTAGATACTAATGATGAATTACTACATCCAGTGGCACAGGATGTCAAATTTGTTAGCCAGGTTATAAAGCCAAAGAGATTAGGAACTGAGATCCAGGCTGGTGAGAGGAAATCATTTCATAAGACTACCCTGAGTCAGGGTTCAAGTGTGTTACATCAACCATTCAGTCTAAGTCTTGGGTGTGATTGTGCTAGAAGTAGAAAAAATTGTTAATACAGGAGAGATGGACACCAATTGTAAATTCCATTGTGGAAATTATAGGGGAAATTGAATTACAATAGTAAAGAAAATAGCCATATTTAGAGTAGAGGTATCTTGTTGGAGCCAAGCAATCTTGCTCCAATGGAAAGACACAAAGATACAGCTGTAAACCTAGAGTACTTGATAGTACCGTTCCAAAAAGATTTTAGTCTAGATATTTAGTGCTAGAAATTGCTTAACAATTTATAAATTTTAAATTAATGTGGAGTCAATTTTTAAAAATCTTTTTCAGGGGAAGTCCAAAACAATACCCTGCTTTAATCCTAATACTTTATTACCAGGTAAGCATTTATCTGATTAAATGAGCTTTAACTGTGGGTATAACCATACTGTTTTCCTCAGAATATAAAATTATTAAAGTTTCTTTGCAATTTATATTCTCTATAGCAAGCATCAGTTTCTGATTACTCTATATACTGGAGTAAAGTTTTTGTTTACGGTAAAGAAACGCTTTGCCACTAGTTCCATTAATCCACAATACCTTTTTAAGGATTGTCATGTGTAAAATTGCTATCTCTTTGTAAAATATACCAGCATAATAAAATAACCTTGATACATCTCTAAAATGGATTAGTGAATTTCTCATTAATCTTTAGTGTTAAACTTTATATAAAATTTTATAAGGTAACTTGTAAAATATTTTTTAGGTACTATTCTAATTGTATGTGACAGGTAATACTTATATATAAAATACTTGCAGTGTTATTTGGAGTTCATGGTAGTTTTATATAAAATTTTTGTCTTCACATTTCTCTGCCTCAATTATGTACTGTTTCATAGTGCTTCACACAAAACCAAATAAGCTGATACATTGTATCTTATCCTTTCTATATTTAATTGCTTTTAAACAATCAATTTCTGTCATGCAAAATATTTATCCATTGTATTTAATCACAAATTCCTCTAATGCAGAGCTAAATTATTTCATAAGAATAATTTATTTTCTCTTATAATATTATGATTTTAATATTTTGCTGCTGAAGAAGCAGTAAAGAGGCAACTGCAACCGAAAGGTTAAAATGCAGGCTTTGGTCATGTGTGGTGGCACATGCCTCTAGTCCTAGCAGTCGAGAGGCTGAGGCAAGAGAATTGCCATGGGTTCAGAGTCATCCTGGGCAACATAGTCAGTTGAAGGCCTGCCTGACTTACATAACAAGACCTTCTCTCAAAAAAAAGTATATATATATATACACATATATGCTTTGAAGCCAGACTCTGTGGGTTCAAATCCTGGCTCTATGTGTTATTCTCTGAGTGACTTAGGCAGGTTGCTAACTTTCTGTGTGATTTATTTTCTCCATCTGTAAAATTAGGCTAGTAATAGTATCTATCTCATTAGTTTGTTGTGAAGATTAAAAGAATTGATGTACAATGCTCAAAACAGTACCTGGGATGTAGTTCAAGAAATAGTAGGTGTTATTTAGCAAGGTAAATCCTCTAATAAAATAAAAATACAAAACAAAAAGATGAATATATTCTTCATAAATTAATTAAGCTTGATAGATTTGCATAGTAACCAATTGATAGAAATCACTATAAATAGAAAATTCATCATAGTTTTCATAAATTATTTTTTCTGTGATGATTTGTTTGAGAATACTTAAGTGAGGCTCTAACTTAAACATGATATACCTCTGAGAATCAATAGGATAGTTTGTAATTTTGAAAATTATTGTTGAGGTCTTCTAGATTATTGTTAATTAACTTGTCTTTTCATGACACGTCCACGTGGTTGCACAGACCCTCTGCTGAGAGATTACTGGGTCTATGAAGGCTCGCTTACTATCCCACCTTGCAGCGAAGGTGTTACCTGGATATTATTCCGATACCCTTTAACTATATCCCAGCTACAGGTGAGTATGCTCTTTTAAATGTTTCAGGGCGAAGTTCTGAGTTAAAGGTTAGATATTGTTTCTGTAGGAGGAAAATGTCTGTTTTATGTTTTAGTTCCCTTTAGATCAGTCATACCTTTTCAAATGAAAGTTAAATGTCTCGAGCCAGTGAAAGCAATGGAAAGGTCAAGGATGAACAAGACCCAGTGGTCATTTATGATATACAGTTTAAAAGTTAGTTTTTATAGCATAAGTTGAAGTCACTGAAACAGCCAAACTTTTTGATTAGTTATTTATTCCTTTATGTGGGTTTTCCCAGGTGTGGGAAAGAAAAGATCTAGAAGTAAAGTGAGAATGCTGATATTTCTATAAATGGCACATGGACTTCCTGATAGTTCTTGCTCGGCATGCACAGGAATGCTGTGTGGATGGGCAGTGGAGTTAGAAAGAATGCTCTGGAAAGTTTTGGATTATTCTTTGACTTTACTTATGGTCAACAACCTGTGTGTTTTGGACTCTGCACAGGTGCTGTAAATGCTAAGCCAAGATGTTGTATTGGTGCTGACTTGTAGTACCAGTTATTTGTGAGACTGAAGTGGGAGAATTACTTTAGCCCAGGCGTTCAATATGTACTAGTGTGGGCAACATAGCAAGATATTTTTGTCTCAAAAAACCCCCCAAAGAAACAAAGATGATAAATGCTAATACACAAGAAGCTGGACCACCCAAGTAAATGACCACTGGGATGTTAGCTGGTAGAACATGAGGCAGCATCATTTTAATACATTTAAACAATGATTTTGAAGGGTTTGGGGATGTAGCTCAGAGGTAGGGAACTTTTCTTGCATGTACAAGGTCCTAGGTTTGGTCCTCAGCATCACACACACACACACACACACACACACACACACACACAAACATATTCAATAAACTTTCATATTATTATAAAAGAAATACTTTAAATGTCTCTTGTCCTTCAGGAATCTGTCAAAAAGACATATTCAGAGCAAAACTTTAGTAAATTTTGTTTGTCCTTAAATATTTAAAATCCTTCTTTCAACATTTAACATTTTCTCTTTATTTCTGCTTTTATAGGGATTAATTTAAAAAGTTTCCTGTTCAGCCTCTTCTCTGCATGTCTTTCATTATTTTATGAACTTTTACAATACCACTTCTGGACATTCAAATTTCTAGTATGACAAATCCTAATTTCTTTATGTATTCATCTATTTGTTCTTTTAAGAAACTATTCCTGACTGCCAAATAGGCACAGGGGATTTAAACACAGTTTTCACTCTAAAAATCTTTACTATAGAGTTAGGAAGGGAGATGCTATCTAAAGAAAACTGTAATTATAATAAGTAAGGTGGCCTAGAAACCCATCTGGAAGAAAACCAACCAGACTGTAAACCTCAAGGAGTAATTCCTGCAAAATGCTAGAAGTTTGGTGATGAAGAGTGAAGAAGTTACAAATTTCAGTCTTGGCTGATAATGTCCAGACAGCAAAGATGGCAGCTTCTACAACACATAAACCTCAAATTTTCAGTGGCTTGTACTACCTGTTTCATACTGACACATGATCCAACATGCATGTTTCTGATTCACAGCGAGAGCTTTCATATGCAATCATTCAGAGGGAATCCAGGTTGAGAGAAACTCTTCTGATTTCAGAGCCTTCCTTTGAATGTTATCCTGAAGGGGTATGTAGCGAGCAGGAAAGACAAGAAAGCAAATGATTTCAAGAGGGATTTTTCAAGTGCCAGCCCTAGTAACGGTAAACTACACTTGTGATTAATTTCTTTTGGCTACAACTTGTCATGTGACCACACCTACCTGCAGGGGAAGCTGGCAATTATATTTGAACTTCACGGTCAAGAAGAATGATTGTTACTACTGTGGCTTGATGTGGGAACTTGTGATATTACCAGCAGGGCAAAGCATCTACAGAGTCACAGAGGCAAGAGAAAGTAGAGGGTGTTTAAAGAATGCACACAGTGTGAAGTGCTTATCACAAGAGGTGAGGTTGGAGAAGGGAACAGGAGTCTGACTTTTGTCACTGGGCCTGGTGCTGTGCTGTGCTGTGCTGTGGAGGGTGGGCTTTCTCCCAAAGATGGCAAAGAATCATTGGAATGTTGTAAACACGCAGATACATGACTAGGTTTCAACTCAAAAAACCTCTTTGTAGCTGTAGTATGAAGATGCAAATCTGAGTCAAGGGTGAGGCAGTGAAATGAAGGAAAGACAGCGACTTTAGAAATAATAAAGAAATATGGGCCAGGGATTTAGCTCAGTGGCACTTAGCCTGCCTTGCAATATCAAGGTCCTGAGTTTGATCCCTGGTATCAAAAAAACAAAACAACCAAACAAATAGAAATAATAAGGAAGTAGAAACAGAACTTAGTAGCTGATAACATAGGAAGGATTTCAGGGAGGAGAGACCTCCATGTTATTCTCTAGATGTGATTTGGGTTTATTAAGTGTCACTCTTCAGCATGATAGAGAATCAGAGAGGATGTATGTTCATGGTTGTGGATATCCAAGAAGGATATAGTGTGTCGTTGATGGGTGAAGCCATGACTATAGATGTGGAGATGCTTCAGGGAGAGAAAAGACGTGATCTTGAAAACTGGAGAGCGGCAGCTAGCTATCCAGGGTGTAACGGTTCAAGAAGTGGGGAAGGAAAGAAGTGGATGGAACACCTAAATACTGAAGGAGAGAGGAACTTCAAGAAGAAGAGGACTGAATTCTAGACTATGAAATTGGAAACCCTTGCTTAGTTGAAATATTATTTCAGATAAGCTTACTATATGATAGGGTAAAAGAGGTGATTGCATGGATTTGAATGAGTGCAATTTTCTTTTTTTAAATGCTCTGTGACCATTAAATAACTTTAAGTTATTTAATATAAATAGTGGTCAAAGCACTAGGAAGCCAATGATAAAAAAAATTCAGTTGGATCATTGCTTGAAAATAAGATTATTCTAAGAACAGAAGAAAAATACCAAGCTTCATCAAGTCTAAAAACAGAAATTTTAAGACCTGTTTTAATTTCACACTCATTAAAATGTGAACAAATATTAATCTTAGAAGTTATAGAACATGTTATGATACAATGGCATCTGAACAAATATGTGTATGCATACATACACAGAGATGAAATGATCGTTTTTACTATCTTTTTTCTATTTTTTCCCCCATCTTTTTCTGTTTTTCCCTTCTGTTTGTCTGTTTCAATTTCTTAGTTTATCTGCATGTTCATATTAACTGTCTCTAGTTTTTACTTTCTCTTTCAACTTAAAGTGACACCAGTGAAATAACAGTATCAATGTGTTTATTGTTTTTCAACCCATAGGAGTATGTCTCTAAGAACTTTGAAAACTGGTTCAAATTTTTCCTTCTCCTCCTCCCCTTCCCATTCCATATTCCTATGTTTTGAAAAGTGAGACTTTTCCTAGACCTGACACCCTGAGTAGTTAGCATGGTGCTGGGGATTAAACCCAAGGGCTTTGTGCATGTTAAGCATGTGCTCTACCATTGAGCTATATCTCCAGGACTGAGAGCCAAGGAAGTTGTCTGTATTATTTTCTTATCACTGAAACAGATTGCTGGACGTCAACAATTTAAAGGGGGAAAAGCTTATTTTTGCCCATGGTTTGTAGAGGGTTTAGTCCATAGTCAGCTGGCACCAAGGCAGGGCAGCATGGCAGAGGTGCATGGCCATGGAGAAACAGCTCATGAGATGACAGCAAGAATCAGAGGGTGATCAAGGAAGGAGGGAGGGAGATGGATCCTTCCACACCATGCTCCTGTGACCCACCTCCATCAACCAGGCTTTACCTCCCAATGTCACATTTATCTATAAACTGATTTGCATTTAGCAGACTAATCCATGGATGAGTATCACTCCCCGTGATCCAGTCACTCCCCAAAAGCCCCACTTAAGAGGGCATAAGGCTTTGGAGGGACATCTAGATACAAGCCATGAAAGAAGTCTTATCATCAGGACCACAGAAAGTTTCTAAAGGTTCTCTGTACTCCATTTGAGATTGAAGGAGTTGTTACTCTAAAGACAGGTTGCCGTAGAGACACAGCATGGTCATATTTGAAAATTATTTGAGATTATTCGAAAGGTCTGTTGTGGATTTTTATCTCTGTCCATTGCCATAGTTTGAACCTGTCTTTTCCAAAATTCAGGATGGCCAACATGATAGTATTAAGAGTTGGCATCTTAAAGAGGTAATTAGGGCAGGAGGCTCTTTGCTGGCTAATGGGACTAAAGCCCTTATTAAAGAGGTTTCCCAAATACAGCTCACTTTCTTGTATACTCCCCGTGTTCTGCCATGTGAAGATGCATGCCAGATACCAGCCCGTCGCTCTGGGAATCCCCAGCATCTAGAACTGTGATAAAATTGATTTCTGTTCTTTATAAATTATCTAGTCTCAAGTATTCTGTTATGGTGGCACACGGTAGATTAAGATATCCATGGGTCTCCATGAGTGTACATCAGAATCCCTTGGAGGGTCTGATTGCTGGGCCCTCCTACTGGAGATGCCGACTCAGTAGATGTAGAATAGCAGCTGGCAACCTTAATTTCTATTCTGGGGCACACATTGAGAACTACTATTTCACACCTCCTTTTATTTATCCCCACCATAGTTTAGATCTGTGCTGTAATTTCAGAATTCTGAGGTTCTAAGGATGAGTGTGAAGGTTAACTCTAGACCAGCCTTGTCCAATGCAAACATCATGTAAACTACATACGTAGAGTTGAATTTCCTAGAATTCATAATAAAAACGTCAAAAGAAACAGATAACACTTATTCAGATAGCATATTTAACCCAATTTATCCAAAATACTGTCATTTTAACATGTAGTCAGTATAAAAATCATCAATGAGATGTTTACATTCCTTTTTTAAAAAATTCTTTTATTGGTACATCGTAGGTATACAACACAATTACATTTCTCATTGGGAATTGTACCTTTACATAATGCATCTGGGTTCTTATTTTTTCCCCATTCCTACCCCTCCCTTCACCCCCTTCACCCTTCCCTATTTACAAAGACTTTATTTCCATTTTTTCCATTTCTCATTTTTCCTTTCCCTTCTTTCCTTTCCCCTACCCCTCCCACTACCCCTACCCCTTTGGACCTTTTCTTCCTATTTTGCATTATCGATTATTCATTCTAATCATTGGTATATTTTAGGTATACAATATAATGACATTCATCATGGGAAATTTGCAGCTTTACATAGTCTCTCTTGGTTCTTATTTTTCACCCTTGCCCAGCCCTCCCTTGAACCCCTCCAGTCCTCCCTATTTACAAAGATTTTGGTCCTATTTTTCCATTTTCTCATATTAATCCCATTCCCTTCTAGCCTTTCCTCTAGCCCTCCCACTTCCTTCCCCTTTGCCCCTTTTCTTCCTATTTCACATTACCTATTATACATTTAGTCCTTATTTACACTTTCAGTTTCTCACACCAGAGAAACTATTTGGAATTTATTCATGTGTTTCCTATTAATTTCACTTAACAGTATTGCCTCAATGTGCATCCTCTTAGCTATAAATGTCTCTAATTTCTCATTTTTTATGGCTGAGTAGTACTCCATTTTATAAAAAAACCACATTTTCTTTATCCAGTCTCCAGTTGATGGGCAGTTGGGTTGTTTCCAAGTTTTAGCTATTACAAATTGTGCTGCTATGAACATGGGTGCACATATATCATTGTGGTATGATTCTTTGAATTCTTTGGGGAAGATCCCCAGCAGTGGAATAGTGGGTTCAAATGGGACTTGCAGTCAAAGTTCTTTGAGGTATCTCCATACTGATTTCCACAGTGGTTGCACCAGTCTACACTCCCACCAGCAGTGGAGCAGGGTTCCTCTTTCCCCACAGCCCTGCCAGCATTTGTTATTGGTTGATTTCATGATAGCACCCATTCTTTCTGGAGTGAAGTGGAATCTCAGCGTTGTTTTTATTTGCATTTCTCGAATGACCAGTGATGTTGAACATTTTTCCATGTGTCTATTTGCTATTTCTACTTCTTTGTCTGAGAAATGTCTGTTCATTTCAGATGCCCATTTTTGGATTGGGTCTTTAAATTTGAGAGGTCTGATCTTTTTAAGTTCTTTATAGATTTGAGAGAGTAGACCTTTGTCTGAGGAAGAGCAGGTGAAGATTTTTTCCCACATTGTGGGTTGTCTCTTCACACTGCTGGTGGTTTCTCTTGCTGTGCAGAAGCCTTTTAATAAGAAGAGATCCCACTTGTTGACTATTTCTGCTAGTTCACGGGCAGCTGATGTTTTGTTCATAAAATCTTTTCCTACACTGATGTCTTCAAGGGTACTCCCTAACCTCTGTTCCAACTGATTCATAGTTTCTATTTTAATATTTAGATCTTTAATCCATTTTGATTTTAGTTTAGCGCATGGTGAGAGGTATAGGTCCAGTTTTAATCTTTGGCAAGTTGAAGCCCAATTTTTCCAGCACCATTTATTAAAGAGGCTATCTTTCCTCCAGTGAGGGTGTTTGGCTCCTTTATCGAAGATGAGATGGCTGAGGGTGTCTGGCGTTGTTTCTGGGTCTTGTAATCTGTTCCACTGGTCCCCAGGTCTGTTTCTTTGCCAGTACCATGCTGTTTTTATCACAGTAGCTTTGTAGTAGAGTTTCAGGTTCGGGATTGTGATACTCCCTGCCATGGCTCTGTTACCTAGAATTGCTTTTGCTATTCTGGGTCTCTTCTTGCTCCAAGTGAATTTTTGGATTGTTTTCTCAAGGTCTACGAAGTATGCTGCTGGGATCTCAATTGGAATTGCATTAAATCTGTATAGCAGTTTTGGAAGTATGGCCATTTTCACTATATTAATCCTTCCTACCCAGGAGCAGGGGATGTCTGTCCATTTTCTGATATCATCTCCAAGCTCTCTTTTCAGAGTGCCATAGTTTTCAGAGAAGAGGTCCTTAATTTCTTTTGTTAGGATCATTCCTAGGTGTTTCAGTTTTTTGGATGTTCTTGTGAAAGGAATTGTTTGCCCTATTTCTCTCTCAGTGAGTCTGTCATTGGTGTAGAGGAAAACTATTGATTTTTGTGTGTTGACCTTGTAACCAGCTGCTTGACTGAATTTGGTTATTAAGTGTAGAAGACTTTTGGTGGAGTTCTGTGGGTCTCCTTTATAGAGTATCATGTCATCTGCAAATAATGACAATTTGACTTCTTCATTACCTATCTTTATTCCTTTTATTTCTTTCTCTTGTCTAAATTGCTGTGGCTAATGTTTCCAGAACTATATTGAACAACAGTGTTGATAGTGGACATCCTTGTCTTGTTCCTGATTTTAGTGTGAAGGATTTCAGTTTTTGACCATTTAATATAATATTGGCTGTTGGGTTTACATAGATGGCTTCTATCAGTTCGAGGTAGAGACCATCTATTCCAATTTTTTGTAGGATTATTATCATAAATGCATGTTGAATTTTGTGAAATGCTTTTTCTGCATCTATGGAGATAATCATATGATTTTTGTCCTTGGCTCTATTGATATAGTGTATTACATTGATGGATTTTCGTATATTGAACCATCCCTGCATCCCTGGGATGAATCCCACTTGATCAGGGTGTCTGATATTCTTGATGATCTTCTGCATTCTGTTTGCCATTATCTTATTAAGGATTTTTGCATCTATGTTCATTAGTGAGATTGGCCTATAGTTCTCTTTTTCAGTTGGGTCTTTCTCTGCTTTGAGGATCAAGGTGATGCTTGCTTCGAGGAATGCATTTGAGAGTATTGCTTCCCTTTCAATTTCATTGAAGAGTTTAAACAGTAGTGGCAGCAGTTCCTCTCTAAATGTCTTGTAGAATTCAGCAGTGAAGCCATCCTGGCCTGGGCTTTTCTTAGTTGATAAGTTTTTAATTACATTTTCAATTTCATTGGTTGATATTGGGTTATTCAGAGTTTTTAGGTCTTCTTCGTTCAACTTTGGTAATTCATATGTATCTAGGAATCTGTCCATTTCTTCTGTGTTGTCCATCTTATTGGTGTACAGTTTCTGGAAGTAGGTATTGATGATCCTCTGGATTTCTGCTGTGTCTGTTGTAATTTCCCCCTTTTCATTCCTACTTGCATGGATTTGGGCCTTTTCTTTCCTTTTTCTGACAAGGTTGGCTAAAGGTTTGTCAATTTTGTTGATTCTTTAAATGAACCAACTCTTAACTTCCTTGATTTTTTTGTATCGTTCTCTTAGTCTCCATTGCATTGATTTCTCCTCTGATCTTTATAATTTTCTCCCTTGTATGAGCTTTGGGGTTGTCCTGCTCTTCTTTTTCTAGAAGCTTGAGGTTCAGCATCAGGTTGTTTAATTGGGCTCGTTCTATTTTCCTAATATGCGTATTCACTGCTATGAATTTCCCTCGTAAGACTGCTTTCATTGTGTCCCATAGATTCTGATATGTTGTATTGTCATTGTCATTTAATTGAAGGGACTGTCTGATTTCGTCTTTAATTTCCTCTGTGACCCATTGGTTATTCAGAAGTGTGTTGTTCAATTTCCATGTGTTTATGAAATTTTTTGAGTTTCTTTTGCTATGGATCTCCAATTTCATCACACTATGGTCTGATAATATACAGGGGATAACTTCAGTTCCTTTGCACTTACTTAAACATGTTCTATGTGTGAGTATGTGGTCTGTTTTGGAGAATGACCCATGTATAGCTGGGAAGAATGTGTATTCTGATTTTGTGAGGTGAAACACTCTGTGAACATCTCTTAAGTTCATTTGTTCAAGAGTTTGATTGAGTTCTAGTATTTCATTACTTATTTTTAGTCTAGTTGATCTATCTATTTGTGACAGTGGGATGATGAGGTCCCCCACTACAATTGTATTAGTGCATATATGACTTTTCATGTACATTAGTATTTGTTTTATATAGTTGGATGCACTAGTGTTTGGTGCATACATATTTATGATTGTCATCTCTTCCTCTTGGATTGTTCCCCTTACAAGGATGTAGTGTCCTTCTTCATCTCTCTTAATCAGTGTTGGTTTGAAATCTACTTGATCTGCCAAGAGGATAGCTACTCCTGCTTTTTTTCAGGATCCTGTCACATAGAGTATTGTTTTCCACCCTTTAACTTTCAGTCTATGAGTTTCCTTTTGAATGAAGTGTGTTTCTTGTATGCAGCATATTGTTGGATTTTGCTTCTTGACCCATTCTGCCAGTCTATTTCTTTTGATTGGTGAATTGAGACCATTAATGTTGATGGTTATAAGTGAAACGTATTGACTTGACATTGCCATGACTTTTTCTTTTTGTTGGGTTCTCCCCCTTTCCATTTAATTTCTTGTCATGCCAGATGGGTTCATTCTGCTTTGCTTCCTGGGGTTGTGGTCCTCCATATCTGTTCCTAAGATATTGTGTAAAATTCTTTGGAGTGCTGGTTTGGTATTCACGAAGTTCCTAAGGTTCTCTTTGTCACAAAAATATCTTATTTTTCTATCAATTTTGAAAGATAGTTTTGCAGGTACATCAATCTGGGTTGGAGGCTGTTTTCTTTTAGGGCTTGGAATATGTCACTCCAAGCTCTTCTTGCCTTGATGGTTTGCATTGAGAAGTCTGCTGTGATTCTGATAGGCTTTCCTTTGTATGTGATTTGTTTCTTTTCTCTGACTGCTTGTAGAACTTTGTTCTTCTGTTAAGTTTCTGTAATCTTAATAATTACATGCCTATGTGTAGATTTTTTTTGATCAAGGCTATTTGGAGTCCTATATGCCTCACTTTTCTGTATGCCAAGCTCTTTACACCTTGGAGAAGTTTTCTGTCATTATGTCTGTGAAGAGATTTCTTATGTCTTCTCCACTCTCTCCTGTTTCTTCATTGAGCCCAATCAGTCTTATGTTATTCTTCTTTGCATCATCTAGCAGCTGCTGGATTGATTTCTTATGTTCCCTTATAATTTTGAAACAATTTTTCTTTTCCTGGTCACTAATTGCAATCTTATCTTCTATATCTGAAATTCTGTCCTCACATTGGCTCATTCTGCTGTATATACTTTCAATGGAGTTTTTCATGTCCTAAAAATCTATTTGCATGTGTTTTATGGATTCCATTTGTTTCCTATGTTGGGATTCCATCATGTTCCTGAGCTCCTCTCTAGATTTATTAATCATGTCTTGCAGTAGGGGCACAATTTCTCCTGTTATCTGAGAAATTATTTCTGATTTCATTTTTCCCAGATCTCCTTTTGTTGCCAGTTCAGTGGGTCCAGGTGGTTGAGTATCAGAGTGTTCCATCTCATTTCCCTTTGGGGTTGCTATAGGTGATCTGGAAGTCTGGTTTTGAGACTTATTTACATGTTTTCTCATTTCAACTGGGGCAGGGGGCTGTTAGCACCTGCACGGATTACCTCCCCTGAGCTGGGAGAGGTGGGACAGGGGCCGGGAGCAGAGGTAGGGATGGTGACCCAAAAGCCCTTTCCTGTGGGCTGGGAGCAGCGGGAGGGATGGTGACTGGGAAGCCCCTTCCTCTTGACCAGGAGCAGTGGGATGGGGGCTCAGAAGCCCCTACCTCTGGGCTGGGAGCAGCGGGGCTCAGTACCTTGGTCTGGTGGTCTGCTGTCCTCTGAGTCTCTGTAGTTTGGAACCGGGTGGCTACCTGTCTGCAGCGGGGTGATTTGGGGTATTCTGTGTGACTGGGGACCTCGGTAGGGCATGGGCAGACCTGCCTGTCTGCAGCGGGGTGATTCAGCATCTTCTGTGTGACTCAGGACCTCGGTAGGGCGTCAATTAAGTGTTTTTTGTATGCAGCATATTGTTGGATTTTGCTTCTTGACCCATCCTGCCAGTCTGTTTCTTTTGATTGGTGAATTGAGACCATTAACATTGATGGTTACAACTGAAACGTATTGACTTATCATTGCCATGACTTTTTCTTTTTGTTGGGTTCTCCCCGTTTACATTTAATTCCTGTCATGCCAGATAAGTTCACTCTGCTTTGCTTCCTGGGGTTGTGATCCTCCATGTCTTTTCCTAGGATATTGTGTAAAATTCTTTGGAGTGCTGGTTTGGTATTCACGAAGTTCCTAAGGTGCTCTTTGTCATGAAAGTATCTTATTTCTCCATCAATTTTGAAAGATAGTTTTGCAGGGTACATCAATCTGGGTTGGAGGCTGTTTTCTTTTAGGGCTTGGAATATGTCACTCCAAGCTTTTCTTGCCTTGATGGTTTGTGTCAAGAAGTCTGATGTGATTCTGATAGGCTTTCCTTTGTATGTGATTTGTTTCTTTTCTCTGACTGCTTGTAGAACTTTGTTCTTCTGTTAAGTTTCTGGAATCTTAACAATTATATGCCTATGTGTAGATTTTTTTTGATCAAGGCTATTTGGAGTGCTATATGCCTCATTTATCTGTATGCCAAGTTCTTTTCCCCTGCTTGGGAAGTTTTCTGCCATTACTTCTGTGAAGAGTTTTTTTATGTCATCTGCATTCTCTCCTGTTTCTTGACTCCAGTCAGTGTTATGTTATTCTTCCTTGCACCATCTAGCAGCTGCTGGATTGATTTCTCATGTTCCCTTATAATTTTGAAACAATTTTTCTTTTCCTGGTCACTAATTGCAATCTTATCTTCTATATCTGAAATTCTGTCCTCACATTGGGTCATTCTGCTGTGTAGACTTTCAGTGGAGTTTTTCATGTCCTGGAAATCTATTTGCATCTTTTTTACGGATTCCATTTGTTTCCTATGTTGGGATTCTATCATGTTCCTCAGCTCCTCTCTAGATTTATTAATCATGTCTTACATTAAGAGCACAATTTTTCCTGTCATCTGAGAAATTATTTCTGATTTCATTTTTTCCCTATCCCCTTTTTTTGCCAGTTCAGTGGGTCCAGGTGGTTGAGTATCAGAGTGTTCCTTCTCATTTTCCTTTGGGTTGCTGTAGGTGATCTGGAAGTCTGGTTTTGAGACTTATTTATGTGTTTTCTCATTTTGACTAGGGTGCAGGGGCAGGTGCTCTTGGCATCCTTGTGGCTCACCTTCTCTGAGCTGGGAGAGGTGGGTCAGGGGCCAGGAGCAGTGGTAGGAATGGTGGCCCAAAATCCCCATCCTCTGGGCCAGGAGCAGTGGAAGGTTTGGCAGCCCAGAAGCCCCTTCCTCTGGACCAGGAGCAGTGGGTTGGTGGCTTAGAAACCCCTACCTCTGGGCAGGAGTTCTTTAAATGCTGAGAACTTGATTAGCCCCAGTACAGTGGTCTGGTGGTCTGGTGTCCTCTGCATCTTTGTAGTGTGGAACCAGGTGGCTGTACAGAGAAGAGGCCAAAGGAGCAGGGTGGGGTCCAGTGGATTGCTGCTGGGGCACAGGCTGATTCGGTGTTTTCAGGGCAACTGGTGACCTCTGGACCCTGTCCACTGTCATGCCTGTCTGCAGTGGGCTGATTCAGTGTTTTCCATGCGACTGGTGACCTCGGGACCGCATCCGCAGACCTGCTTGTCTGCAGCCAGCTGATTTGGTGTTTTCCGCGCTACTCAAGATGTTTACATTCTTATGTTCATGGTAAGCCTTTGGCTCTCACCATGTGTGTTGTGTACCCAGCATGTCTTGGTTTGTACTAGCCACATTGCTCAGTGCTCTGTTGGCCACATGGAACTCTGGTACTGGAAAACAAAAAGTGAGGGTTTTCCCTCCTTGGAGACTCCTTTCAAAATATGTTGCTTTTGGGTACTTGTGGAACTTCATGTGATAAGTGCAGTATACACTTATGAAAACATTGCCACCATCAAGGCCATGAGTCTCTCACCTTCCAAAGTTTTCTTCCTTATTTATTATTTTTACCAGTATTTTGGTAAGAACAGTTTACATAAGATCTATCTATCCGTTTAGCATTTTTAAGTATACATCACAGTATCATTAGCTACAGGTGCCATGTTGTGTAGTGTGTCTCTAGAACTTGTTTATCTTGCAAAACTGAAACTGTGTGTATTTATCTCCATCCCATTTCCACCACCCTCCAAACTCCTAACAACCACTGCTTCCGTTAATTTGAATATTTCAGAATATAAATGAGATCACACCGTATTTTTCTTCCTGTATTTGGCCTTTTTCCACCTCTGGTTATAGAGCCAGAGGAATTGAAGTCAGTATTTTGAAGAGATTCATTGCAGTGAACACATGGAAACACCTAAATGTCCACAGACAGATGAATAAATAGGTGACACTGACTCTTCTGTTTTACATTTCTCTTGGCATGGTGACATATGATATAGAGTCCAAGTAAGTCTATTAGAAGATTGCCCTAGGAATTTGGGAACTCCTATTAAGTTAATTTGTAGCAAACTGTAAGCCCTAGAAATTAGCCCTTTGGACACACTCATAAAGTAAGCAGTTTTAAAACTGAATTTTGGTGAATAATCTGATTTGTGAGTGAGTAAGGGTTGAATAAATAAATGTCTTAGACCAATTGGGATGCATCTCTGGCTTAGAGAACAGTGGCTGTTTAACTGATTATGTTCAGAAAATGAGGACTGTTCTCCGGAATGTTGGATCCCTGTCCAATTTCTCTGTCTCTGTCCCTGTGTCTTCTTCATATTTCCTCTTAAATTGGTTAAAAACAAATACTATATTTAAATAGAGCAACTTTAAAAATCTATGAAATCACATGTTAAGATGTATGTAATAATGAAGATCTCTGTAATGTCCTGAAATTTGAATCTTTTGAAGACTTTTATCTTGAATATGATCCTGTCCATTCATCAGTCTCTGATTTCAGTACGAACTCATTCAATATGCATTTGAAGTGACTAAAGGGTTTTGAGGAATGATTACTTCAGAAAAATTGGTATTTCAGAAATGCACATTTTCCCTCCATCTCTGTTGGTGTTTGAAGTCTTCAAAGTGTTGCTGTGATCAGAGGAAAACATTTCTTGTGAAATAGTTTTCTCGGTGAACTCAGTGATTTGAGGCTGGCTATTGGTTCACATCCTCTGTTCCAAAGTGTATTTTTCTGTGTGCTTCAGGCCAAAGCCTGGGGCTTGTGGGATATATCGTCAGTTTAGAATGCATAAATATAAAATTAACCTAGCTTTAATAAAATAAACTTCAAAGTCAATAAAAATGGAACAGTTCTAAAAGAATGATTAGAAATTAGGTTTCCTGTCTAATTGTTTGTCAGTGACCCCGTCTGTGTAAAATGAGTGCTAGGAGAGATGGCCTTAAATTTTCTCTTTGAATTAATGGATTAGCAATTGCAGCTAAGTATCTCAGATGCTAAAGGTTTGACTTCAAAGGAAGTTGTATGATTAGAGAGCTAGCATTTATTGAACACTTCCTATGTACTTTGAACTATACTGAATGATTTTCATGAATTTTCTCACTTCTTACACTATCCCTGTGAATATTGTTAATGGCATCTTTGTTTCACACACATGGAAACTGAGGCTTAAAGAGGTGATGTCATTTGTTTCTTTGGGTCTCAGATATAGAGCCAGGACAAAAACTGGCATGGATGTAGAGCCTATGCCTTCACCATCATGTTCCTTTTGAAATAATGTAGGATGCTCTGTCTCTACCCCACAAGTGTGGAAAACTTCAGGGTGAAAGCATATAATAACAAGGAATTCTCATGAAGCCTCACTTCTAGATATTTTCCAGCTGCTGGAACAATAGTTGCTGCCCATATCCCCACTAAGAAGGTCTAGTGAGAAGGCATTTGTAGATTAAAATTTTCATTTGTATCTGACTTGCACTGCTATATAACCAGGATATAGGATTATTAAAAATAAACAGGACAGTCCTAGCTGGGTCAGACTTACCATGCTTAGGGAAATCAATCAATATTTGGAGATGTAGAAAAATAAAAGATTCGAAGTCAGCTTTGTAAACTGGCTTCTAATCTAACAAGCCATTTAATTTTTCCCCAGCTCTTTGTCATGACATCATGTAAGTGGATTGAATTAGAATTTTGTAGCATTCAACTCTTGGAGTCAAAGAGCTTGACTTAGGAAAATGCACATTCTCAATTTTGTTTTCCATTTAGGGATTTCGTGGCCCACCTAAAGTCTAGACTTTCATTAGAACCCCTAAACTGGTTAACTTATTGCATTTCTTTTTACTTTATGAGGGGCAAAATTCTTTAGTTATGTTGTGTTAAGGTCCTTTGTTATATGGACAGTGAACTTTTGGTGGATTAATGATGTTTAAATCACTTTTGCTGAGTATCCTAGGATATATACAGGACACACGTTGTAGATTTGACTAGAATTTTTTAAGAGGTTGCTGTGGAGTTGGCCAATAAGTAGGTGCCTTAGAATTGACAACCTTCTACTACCAGCTAATTTGGAGATTCTCTTAACCTCCCCGGCCTCAGTTTCTCCCTTTTGTGTAAAGAATGAAGAATGTCTATTTCTTGTGACTGTATAACATTTTAAGGAAATGACAGATGATAATCCATGTAGGTGAATCGACTAATAAATTGGACTGAGTCTGAGGAATGCTCATGACATTTTTTGCCTTTGCTTAAATACTCAAGTCATGTCTGGCGTCCTAAAGTTTCTGAAGAGACTCTGTTTCCTTTGAGAAGTCAGAGAAACTTTAGTGCCAATGGAAAAGTTTTTCAGGACTCTAGAAGGCTCTTCATGTATATATTAATGGGAAGCCACAGGACCTGGAGAGGCAGCCAGAGAAAGGGAGATAAACTTGAAAATTACTATTGCTAAGAGAGTAAGTTGGGCTTAAAGTTTTGGAACATGAGAGATATTCTTTGGGGCTGTGTTCTCTCAAGGGCTGGATGAGTGATAAAGTCTTTAATGAAAGAACTCTTGAATTCATCTAATATAGCTAACGTTTAGTTATATCTAACTATCAGAATATGTTAATTAAAAATATACTTGGCAAGCATTTAAGAATACTTATTCAATTGTTCACTCTTTCTTTTTGTGTTATAGAGGAGCACAGAAAGTGAGATGTATGAATCATTCTCACATTAGCAAATCCCATAGATTTATATGGCTCCTGAAATTGTTGGGATGCCTTGTTCTCTAATTCTCTTGTCTTCTCTTAAAGGGCGTTGTCTGATGTCAGGAAGAATTAAATTTGTTTTTCTCTTTTTGAAGCTAAATTTTAATTTTCTTTCTTATTATTGTAATCTATGCATACATTAAGCCATTTATAAAACTCCAATATTTTTAATATCTATTAAATAATCTATTTTGTTTGGCTTTTATTTTCAGATAGAAGAATTTCGAAGACTGAGGACACACGTTAAAGGGGCAGAACTTGTGGAAGGGTGTGATGGGATCTTGGGAGACAATTTCCGACCCACTCAGCCTCTGAGTGACAGAGTCATTAGAGCTGCATTTCAGTAGCCCCAGAGAGCAGGAACAAGCCCATCTTCGTGGGGTGTGTATATTAAGTAAAGGAAACGAGGTACACAGTTATCTAAATCAAGCATCCCAACGCTACTCTGATGGTCAAACTGCTAATTTCCCAATAAAACAAGTGTGCTTTGTTTTAATAAAGTTTATGACACATTCATAAATCCCACTAATCACAAGTCAGGTGGTTATTATAATTTTATGCAGTGTTTAAAAACATCTGTGGTTCTCATATTTTCCCACCAGAGCACTCTTTAATTCTATTTTGTTTTAATGTTGGATTTCATAAGCAAAGGCACATGAATCAGAGAAATAGGGATGTAAGGACCTCTTTAGTAATTTATCATGTTGCCCCTTCGAGCTGCAGCAGTGACCTTCTGATGATCATGGAACACAAAGAAAGAGGCTAACACAAAGAAGAGTCTGTGAGCCTCCATGTTGAACCTCTTGTCTAATACAGATTTGATTATTTTGTTTACCACAAATGTAGGGCTGATCTGGTATGAATTGAAATACTTGTCCTATGGAAGTGCTTTTTATTTGATGGATGAAGTTGTACTTACTAATTATCAGTATAGGCTGCATTACTTTATTGATTGAAACATAATCTGTAGACTTCAATGTGTTTAATTCAATATATTTAGTCTTTTTCTTCAGGGAATAATGAAATAAAACATTGTAAACATAGAAAAGATCAAATATACAAAGATGACTATGTACTCCATTATTGCTTTTCCTTATTAGTTGTCTAAGCATACATAGGGCAGGGTGCATTCCAGCAAAGCATTGCTTGCTGTAAGAAGATAGCATCTGTTGGAATGGTGCTGGGGAAGTGGGACAGAGCTTGACTGTTTGATGGATTGTTGAGAGAATGGACTCCCATACTATGTGAGTGGTACTGTGGGCCAAGGAGTTACAGATAGAAAACTCTGGTTTCAATGAGATCATAGTCTCATGAACTATACCATAGACTTGGGAATTTTTTTTTTTTTTTTTTTTGCACCGGGGATCAAACTCAGGAGTTTGCACTTGTGAGTCAGGCGTGGCACCACTGAGCTAAATCCTTGGACCAATACTTGGGAATTTTAAAAGGTGGTCATTTTGACCATGTACTTCCCAATCTGTTATTACTATGCAATAGTGTAGCCAAACTGTCCTTTATCTTCTGAGTGTACTTTGCTTCCCTGTACTGCCCATGCTGTCTTTTGCCTATTGAAATCTTAGCTACCCTAAGGCCCAGCTAAAGTACTCAGCACGGATCGGCTAGTTGTCTCTTTAATTATTCCATTTATTTCATATTCTTTCTTCCACCTAGCTATTTGTCTATTTATTATTTTCCTATCATATTCCAAAGTTCTGAAGGGTTAAAGTCTTTTTATTTTACTATGAATCCATCATACCACTTGTTGTGCCTTGCATGTCTTTAGGCAAATTAGAGGTTTCTTAGAACTATGCAAATTATACAACAGCCAGTTGCATTCCCATTCTTCATTCTTATTTTTTTCCATTAGCCAGTACAGTTCATCTCCTCCTCCTTCTAATTTTGGAGACGATGAAGGTCAGCCAAATTCACCTTTCGTAGAGATGAGAAGAAAGTTTCACTAATTCATATGTTGTTGAAAAGGGAAGCAATCCAAGAGTGCTTTAGGCTAAACCTTACAGCACATGAGCTAAAGAGCTAAAATGATGTCAATCAAAAGTCATTACTGAGCACCATTCTGGGTCCGCAGACCTGAGAGTCTGCAGAGAGAGGCCTTACAGTGGAAAAACAAACACTCAAAAACATACAATTGAAGATCGTAATAAATTTTATTAAGGAGAAGAACAAAGCAATGTGTGGAAGGAGCTTCCAGACAGAAGGGATATCTTTGTGCAAAAGCCCCCAGGAAGTGCTCCTTGTGGAAAGGTAAGAATTTGATGTTTTGAGATATCTGAAAGAAAGCACCATTAATCTGTAATACAGAAATCAAAGGAGAGAAGTAGCAAGTCCCAGAAATTAGAAGGCCTTATCAACCAGATGAAGGCATCTGTTTTGTTATTGATGCATTATAAACCTATAAAGACTTACTCAGGGAAGCGACCTGGTCTCATGTGCAGTTTTTAATAGCTCATCCTAGCTGGACAGTGAATGGATTGCATTACAGAGGGCTTGGGAGGGAGTAGGAAGATATTTAGTAGTCTGATAAGTAGATAAGTGATAGCCACAGAGGGTATAAGGGCAGTAGAGATGAAGGGAAGGTAATATGTAGGAAATAGAAATTACAGGTGGCACCTAGTGTTGATTTAGGAAAGGGTAGAAGAAGTTGGAAATGCCCTCAAAGATAACGGTTGGGGTCTGGGGCTCAAGAAACCATGGATAGAACCCCTTCAAAAACTAAGGATAGGTCCTACTGGGGATGGAAAGATAAGGCTAAGATGGAAGTCATGGAGAGAGAGAGAGAGGGAGAGACAGACAGAGAGAGACACCTCTCAGTCACAAAAGGGTCTGGGATGAAATATGGAAGTATTTAGTACAGAGATTGAATATATATATATATATATATATATATGCATATGGGTGTATGTACATGTAAAAGTATAAGTGTTTAACATTAGAATCATGGGATAACCTTATTCAGTGTTTATAAAATTTAACCTGAGACTTTTCAGAGAAGTTAACCAGGACATACAGAAGGTCATTGTCCAAGTAATGTTATTCCTGAGCATTAAAGCTGGAATTCTTATCCCAGCTGTTGAAGTGGCAGAGCCCTTTCTCTTAACCACTGTGTGGGCAGAGGAGAGAGAAGAAGCCCACACTAGGAGTCCTGGCAGCACAATAATGAAGGACACATTGCATTAGGCTGAAGGTAACTAGAAGGCAGTCTCTGGAGATAACATGTCTTAGCTTCACATGATAATTTGAGGGCTGCAGCCTGAGAGAGTGTGGGATGGGGAGAAGCCTATTTTATTTTATCTTTTTGTATTTTATTTATTTAAAATAAATGGAATGCGAGAACTTGCCTATATGCACTGGGAAAAGATCATGTAGCTGGGGGGAGATCTGTCTTTTGGAGGAGCTAATCTTACCAGTGAATTTTCAAAAATTTGAAAGGGATGAGATCCTGAGCACACACTGTCACCAACTTTAAGAGCAGACACTTTCTGTGCTGCGACAGTAAGGAAGAAGGAAGTGGTGGCTTATAGATTGTGTCCATGACTGGTTTTTATTTTTCAATGAGGAAGGGGAGGAAGGGCCATAGGAGGGGCTGGTAAGAGGGCAACAGAGGGGAAGTGTGAAGAGGGGTGAAAGTGAACTTGTGAATTTCGCCAGTCTATGGTTTGTATTTTCTCTGTGAGTATCATTAAATCTAAATAATTTTAATGTTTGATCCATGTCTGGCCCTCTGCCAGAGTTACCTCTCTCTACCTAAATAACCATAACTATTTTAACCTTACACACAGATGTACAGATTCGCAGACACACACACAGACACATGTACACCCACATGGAGACTGAAATGTTGTTTGAGATTATGTGTATTTCGATACTTCATTATATATTAGAAAAATAATATGTCCTTTAAAAATGTATGTATTTTTAAAAAGAGGATGGAGCTTGGTTGTGAGGTCAGAGCAGTTGAGGGTGGCTGCGCAAAGCTCCATCCGGCTTGCCCCTCCCACTTACAACCAGGAGACTGTAAGGCCCCCCGGCCCCTCTGGCATGCCCAGCAGCCGCTAGCTTAGCCACATGGGCTCCTGCAACAACAGGCCCCACCCTTGGGGTCTCCCTGCCCCCCCCCCGCCTCTGGCCTCTTGGCTGAGCAGCTACCTGGTTCCACACTACAGAAGCAGAGGGGGACATAAAGGCCATTGTCCTGAGCTGCAGAAGTGAACAACAGAGAGAGGGGCTCTCTCCGGCTCCCTGATGAAAACTGAAGCCCACTGGAAAAGTGAAGAGAATCTCTGCAGTAAAGGCACACCCGACCACCGTGCTTGGTGAGTTGGAGGGATCAACACCTCCCATTTGAACCTAGACTATCTTTAGGGGAAAGGCAGCTGGAACCTGTAATAGAACCTTGCAGAGTTCAACCCTGTAGGAGGACAGGGAGCTCAATTTGGGATCTGCAGCCAGAAATCTGCCTGAATCTCACAGGTCTGTGACTGGCTTCCTGAGACTCATTGACTTATAACTGCACACTGCTGCCCATGTTGTCTATTGTGACAGCAGAGACATACCCTGAAGGAGGCCCTTCATTTTTATCTTTTGTTTGTCATTTTCAAAATTACCACTATTTTTTTTGCTCTTATTTTTGATTTTTTTCTTCTTTTTCTACTCTTTAAAAACTTTTATTTTTCTCTTTTCATTCTCTCTCTCTCTCCCTCTCTCCCTTGCTGTCCCACATTGTTCTTCATCACCCTTTCTGGTCCTGTTCTGGCCCTAATTCATATTTCTTCTTTACTTTTCTTTTCTTTTTCTTTCTCTTGCCTGAGCCCTCTGGCCTCACTGCTAACCTTCCCCTATCCCTCTACCTACCTATTCTTCCCTCCCTAACTCTTTCTAACTCCCCATCCTGAAGGGTAAAGTTGCTATATTGAAGAGTTTATTCACTAAAAAAATATATTGGATTGGTCCTTGATCTTGATTTAGTTCACACAGTTAAAGGTGATAGGTTGATAACCACCACAGATTATCATTTTCTAAAAGGTACTTGATGCTACTGTGTTGCTGATTGTATCACTTGGGCTAAGATGTTGTGATTGATCTAATCAGTTGTCCTTCCTGGTATAATGAAAATGAGACAGCCTCAGAGCCATTAGAGACTCAAAACCTAAAGACCAGCTATATCTGGAAGATACATCTGAGAAGCAATCATTCCATAAGGGTTCTAAATACATGAACAAAGATACTTAAGGAACTTCAAAAAATCAACCCAGGAACTAAACCAAGGACAGTACCAAAAACAAAAATGAGAAGACATTTAAGCAAGGCACAAACTCAGACTTCCAACTTACCAAAGGTAAATTGTGGGAGAAATGAGGTGGAAAAGCCTGATAATCAACCATCTGGACAACCTGAACTGTTAGCACAGGAAGTAACAAAACAGATGAATGAGGCTCTAGAAAAATTCAAAACAGAAATAATCTCCCAGATAACTACAGAGAGGGTGAGCAGAGTGAAAGACATGATGAGAAGCTCTAGAACAGAAACAGACAAAAAATAGATGAGCTCAGAGCCATGCTGGAAGCCAAGAATGCCCAGCATAAGAAAACAATGGAAACCATGATCACCCAACATAAGAAAGAAATGAAATCCATGAAACAGACTCAAACAGATATTCAGGAGATTAAAAACTCCATTAAAAGCATGCATAGCAGATTAAGGGAATGTGAAGATAGAATATCAGATATAGAAGACAGGATTGCAGTTAAGGACTATGAAAACAGGGATTTCTTAAAAATAGTAAGGGTCCATGAGAAATCAATCCAGCAGCTGCTAGATGATGCAAAGAAGAATAATATAAGACTGATAGGAGTCCATAAAAAAACAGGAGAAAGTGCAAGTAACATAAAAAAACTGTTCACAGAAGTAATACTAGAAAACTTCCCAGATAGAGGTGAATTGGACATACAGATAAGTGACACATATAGAACTCCACCTACCCATGATCAAAAACAATTTAGACCTACAGGTATAATACTCAAGATCCCAGAAACCCAACAGAAGAACAAAATCCTACAGGCAGTTAGAGAAAAGAAACAAATCACCTATAAAGGAAAGCACATCAGAATCATGGCAGATTTCTCAACACAAACCCTCAACTCAAGGAGAGCATGCAGTGAAGTATTTCAAGCCCTAAAAGAAAATAATTTCCAACCTAGACTTATGTATCCTGAAAAATTTTCTTTCAAAATCAATGGGGAAATTAGATACTTCCATGACAAAGAACACCCGAGAAATTTTATGAACACCAAACCAGCACTCCAGACAATTTTAAGCAATATCCTAGAAAAAGACAATGAAGGTCACAACTCCATGAGGTCCAACAGAGGGAAGCCACCAGGCAAGGTAAGAAACTAAAGGGAAAAGGGGACAAAATAAGAAATAAAAGAGCCAACAATAGTAAAACATCATGACAAGAATGATTCAATATCTATCAATTATAGCTATCAATGTTAATGGTCTCAATTCACCAATCAAAAGAATTAGATTGATAGAATGGATTAATAAGCAAAATCCGACAATATGCTGTATACAAGAAACACACCTAACTAAAAAAAAATACATAGACTGAAAGTAAAAGGATGGAAAACAGTTCTCCACATGACAGGAACCTGGGAAAAAGCAGGGGTAGCAATCTTATTTGGAGACAAAGTAGATTTCAAACCAAAACTAATTAAGAGAGACACAGATAGTCACTTCATACTTGTGAAGGGAACAGGCCAAGAGTAAGAGATGACAATCCTAGATATATATGCACCAAATATGAATGCCCCCAGCTGTACAAAACAAATATAAATGGACATGAAAAACCAAATAAGCACTAATACAGTTGTAGTGGGGGACCTGAATACCCCACTATCACAAATAGACAGATCATCTAGACTAAAAATTAACAACAAAATTCTAGAACTGAAGCAAGCTTTTGAAGAAATGGACTTAATGGATGTTTACAGAGTGTTCCACCCCACAAAATAAGAATACACATTCTTTTCAGCTGAACATGGGTCATTCTCCAAAATACACCACATGCTAGCTCACAGGACATGTCTAAGTTAATTTAAAAGAATTGAAGTTGCCCCCTGTATATTACCAGACCATAGTGCAATACAGTTGGAGGTCAATGACATAAGAAACTGCAAAACTCCCACAAACACATGGAAATTAAATAACATGTCCTGAACAACCAGTGGGTCACAGAGGAAATTAAAGAAATTAGACAGTTTCTACAAGTAAATGATAATGCTAATACAACATACAGGAATCTATGGAACACAATGAAAGCAGTTCTACATGGGAAATTCATAGCACTGAATGCCCATATTAGGAAAACAGGGCTGGGGATTTAGCTCAGTGGTTTCGCTGCCTGCTGCACAAGTGCAAGGTCCCAAGTTCGATCCCTGGTGCCAAAAAAACAAAAACGAAAACATATTAGGAAAACAGAGAGAACTCAAATAAATAACCTAAAGCAGAACCTCAAGGTCCTAATAAAAGAAGAGCATAACAAACCCAAAGCTTGTACAAGAGAGAAATTATAAAGATCAGAGCAGAAATCAATGCAAGGGAGACTGAAAGAATGATAGAAAGAAAATCAATGAATCAAAGAGTTGGTTTTTTGAAATAATAAAATCGATAAACCTTTAGACAACCTTATCAGAAAAATGAAAGAAAAGGCTCAAATCCATGCAAATAATAATGAGAAAGGTGAAGTCACAATAGACCCAGCAGAAATCTAGAGCATCATCAACACCTACTTTGAGAACCTGTAATTTAATAAAATGGAAAACATAGAAGAAATGGACAGATTTCTAGATAACATATGAATTGCCAAAGATAAATGAAGAAGATATAAAAATTCTAAACACCCCAATTACAATGAGTGAAATTGAAAATGTAATAAAAAATTTACCAACAAAGAAAAGCTCAGGTCCTGATGTCCTCACTGCTGAATTCTACAAGACATTTAAAGAAGAGGTATCACCATTACTCTTTAAACTCATCAAGGAAATTGAAAGGGAAGCAAGGCCTCCAAATTCATTCCTGGAAGCATGTATTACTTTGATTCCAAAACCAGGAAAAGACACAACCTAAAAAGAACTACAGGCCAATCTCCCTAATGGACATAGATGCAAAAATCCTCAACAAGATACTGGCAAACAGAATACAGAGGGTCATCAAGAAGATCATACATCCTGACCAAGTCAGATTTATCCCAGGGATGCAAGGATGGTTCAACATCCATAAATCAATAAATGTAATACACTATATTAACAGAGTCAAGGACAAAAACCATATGATCATCTCAGTAGATGCAGAAAAAGCATTTGACAAAATCCAACACCCATTCATGATAAAAACCCTACAGAAAATTGGAATAGAAGAGCTTTATCTCAACTTGATTAAGACTATCTATGAAAAACCAACAGCCAACATCATACTAAATGGTCAAAAACTGAAAACTTTCATGCTAAAATCAGAAACAAGACAAGGAGGCCCACTATCACCACTTCTGTTCAATATTGTTCTGGAACCATTAGCCACAGCAATTAGACAAGAGAAAGAAATAAAAGGAATAAAGATAGAAAAGGAAGAAGTTAAACTCATTATTTGCTGATGATGTGATACTTTACATAAAAGACCCAAAATACTCTGCCAAAAGAGTTTTAGACTTAATTGACAGATTCAGTGGAGTAGCTGGATATAAGGTTAACACTCAAAAAAACAATAGCCCTCTTACACAGAAATAACAGACTCACTGAAAGAGAAATTAGGAAAACAATTCCTTTTACAATAGCATCCAAAAAAATGAAATATCTAGGAATCAATCTAACAAAGGAAACAGTAGACCTCTACACTGAAAACTACAGTAACTCTGAAAAAGGAGATTGAGGGGGATGTAAGAAAATGGAAAGATTTCCCTTGTTCCTGGGTAGGAAGAACCAATATGTGAAAATGGCCATAGTTCCAATACCACTATATAGATTTAATGCAATGTCGATTGAAATTTCAACAATGTATTTCACAGAACTAGAGAAAACAATCTAAAAATTCATTTGGAATCAGAAGAGACCTAGAATAGCAAAAGCAATTCTGGGCAACAGAGACATGGCTGGGGGTATTACAATCCCCAACTTGAAACTATACTACAAAGTTACTGTGATAAAACAGCATGATACTGGCAAAGAAACAGACCATAGCATCAGTGGAATAGATTAGAAGATGCAGAAGCAACCACAGACATTCTCAGCCACCTCATCTTTGACAAAGGAGCCAACCATCATCACTGGAGGAAAGATAGCCTATTTAATAAATGGTGTTGGATAAACTGGATTTCAACCTGCCAAAGATTAAAACTAGACCCATATCTATAACCATGCACTAAACTAAGATCGAAGTGGATTAAAGATCTAAATATGAAGACAGAAACACTAAACTTGCTGGAAGATAAGTTAGGTAGAACTCTTGATGACATTGGCATAGGAAAAGACTTTATGAACAAAACCTCAGTAGCATGGGAACTAGCACAAAGAATCAACAAGTGGGATCTCATCTTATTAAAAAGCTTCTGCACTGCAAGAGAAAGCACCAACAGAGTTAAGAGACAACCTACAATGTGGGAAAAAATTTTCAGCAGCTGTACCTCAAAGGACCACTATCTAGAATATATAAAGAACTGAAAAAAATCAGACTACCGAAATTCAAAGACCCAATTCCAAAATGGACATCTGAAACGAACAGATATTTCTCAGACAAAGAAGTAAATGCAGCAAATAAATATATGAAAAAGTGTACAACATCACTGGTCACTGGAGAGATGTAGATGAAAACAACCCTGAGATTCCACCTTACCCTAGGAAGAATGGGAGTTATCAAGAAATCATTCAATAGCAAATGCCCCTGGAGATGTGGGGAGAAGGGAACCCTTTTCCATTGTTGGTGGGAGTGCAGACTGGTGCCACCATTGTGTAAATCAGTGTGGAGATACCTCAAAGAACTAGTACTAGAGGTCCCATTTGACCCAGCTATTCCCCTCCTTGGTATCTTTCCAAAAGTATTAAAAGAATTATACCACAGCGATATTTGTGCACCCATGTTTGTAGCAGCACATTTTTTAATTCCTAAAGGTTGGAAACAGCCCAAGTGCCCATCAACTGGAAAATGGATTAGGAAGATTTTTTTTTAATAAAATGGAGTACTACTCAACCATAAAGAAAGAGAAACTAGAGACATAGCTAAAAGGATGCATATTGAGGCCATCCTCTTAAGTGAAATAAACAGGATACACATGTGTAAATACCAAATAGTTTCTCTAGTGTGAGAAACTGAAAGTGTAATTAAGGATTAAAATGATTAAAATGAATAGTTGGCAATTTGAAATAGGAAGAAAAGGTTCAAAAGGGTAGGGGTGGCAGGAGGGGAAGGGGAGAGATCAGAGTTACAGGCTGGAAATTGGAAAGAAGCCATATATAGATTGTGCTTGAAACTATAGGAAGAGATGTGGAGACTAGGCTGGAGCTCATCAGTGGGTTGGGAAGGAAGAGTCACTGAGATCAAAGGAGAGAAGGGTGTGTTTCCAGAAGAAGCACATACAACTATCTACAGTACACAGTACTCGATAGTGTGATAAATGACTGTTACTGTTTCAGGTACTTATCATAACATGCTGTGCTTTTCATCGTTTAGAGCATAATCCCACTTATATAAAAGAGTTTACTGTAAAAGAGTGTGTTGCTATGCCAGTGGTAGCCTCATGTATCTCGTTTTTAACTGCATATTTGGATAATATCAAGGGGCCATCACAGGTGATTGACGTACACCTTCTCAGTTTGCACTTAGAAGTTGGCACACTGCGTGGTACTTTGGAATACACATGGATGAAATTGTCTAATAACATATTTCTCATTACATTTCCATCACATGTCACATGACTGTATTGAAATTTAAATTTAAAAAGTTTGGCCTATGTGGAGTCTACTAGCTAAATAGAATTTTTTTTCAGACCACTATTTGTTCAATATTAGTTTTGAAAATCTTTCTAAAACAAATCACATCCTTTGATGCTTGTTAATGCTTGAAATGTTTTTTAAAATTATATGGAAAAATGTTTAAGTATTTTTCAGCTTTGCTTTGGTTGAATATTACTACAGTTTTTTCCCTTGCATTGCTTTTCTTTGAATAATTTTAATTTTTGTATATTAGTTTGTTTAGTGAATGATAATAAAGTTATACATTTTTTAAAAAAGAGGATGGATTTATGTACTTCTCTTAGTGACTGAGATTACTTAGAGAGGATAGTTTTCCCCAAAATTTCAAAGAATGATGCAGGAATTCCTTCTAAGGTGACTCCAATTCTGATTTCATCCCTTTATGAATACATTTTTATCCTTTTATCTTGAAATATGTAATATAAATTTAGTCACGGTTCTACATAAAAATTATATTGGGAAATCAGACTTACAGATGTGTGCTTTTTATTTGATATTTAATAATGCCCTAAGGCAGGTAATTCAAATTTTTATTAAAGTGAAGTGATTTGACAGCTAGACTATGAATTTAATGCATGAATGTTTCATTTAAGCTCCTGGAACTAAAAAGGGAAAAAAATACTTTCATGGTAGTTCTCTAAAAAATGTTTTAAAAAGCTCATATTTATTTTAGCTATATTTTACTGAAATAACTTTAGTTTATGGGCTTAAATGATAGCCTTTTTTTTGCATGACATGTCTGGATATCTGGAGAGCTTTGATAAAGATTTATCATTCCCATGAAAAATCTGAGACTTTATATTATCAGTTAAGAAGCATGAACTATGATTTTGAAGTTATTTAAAGAATTATTGTGTAAATCACCAAGATGCTGGGAATTCTTTAGTTCAACAGTGGTAGTTTAGATTTCTTTGAGTCAATTGCTATTAAGTGATACTTTTATAAACATTTTAATTAATTTTATTGGTTCATTTTAGGTATACAATATAATGACATTCATCATTGGAAATTTGTACCTTTACATAATCACCCTTGGTTATTATTTTTTCCCCATTCCCCTGCCCTCCCTTCAACTCCTCCATTCCTCCCAATTTACAAAGATTTTGTTTACATTTTTTCATTTTCTCATATTAATCCCATTCCCTTCTTTCCTTCCCCTACTTCACCCACTTCCCCTTCCCCTTTGCCCATTTTCTTCCTATTTCACATTTTCTATTATACCTTTTAGTCCTTATGTACACTTTCAGTTTCTCACACTAGAGAAACAATTCAGTATTTACACGTTTGTCCTATTTATTTCACTTAACAGTATTGCCTCAATGTGCATCCATTTAGCTATAAATGTCTCTAATTTCTCATTTTTATGGCTGAGTAGTATTCCATTTTATAAAAGCACATTTTCTTTATCCAGTCTCCAGTTGATGGGCAGTTGGGCTGCTTCCAAGTTTTAGCTATTAGAAATTGTGCTGCTATGAACATGGGTGCACATATATCACTGTGGTATAATTCTTTTAATTCTTTGGGGAAGATCCCCAGCAGGGGAATAGCTGGGTCAAATGGGACTTCCAGTCCTAGTTCTCTGAGGTATCTCCATACTGATTTCCACAGTGGTTGTAACAGTCTACACTCCCACCAGCAGTGGAGCAGGGTTCCTCTTTCCCCACAGCCCTGCCAATATTTGTTATTGGTTGATTTCATGATAGCAGCCATTCTTTCTGGGGTAAGGTAGAATCTCAGCATTGTTTTCATTTTCATCTCTCAAAATGACCAGTGATGTTGAACATTTTTTCATATGTTTATTTGCTATTTCTACTTCTTTGTCTGAGAAATGTCTGTTCATTTCAGATGCCCATTTTTGGATTGTATCTTTAAATTTGGGAGGTCTGATTTTTAAAATTTCCTTATGTATTCTAGATAGTAGACCTTTGTCTGAGGAATAGCAGGTGAAAATTTTTTCCCACATTGTGGGTTGTCTCTTCATACTGTTGGTGGTTTCTCTTGCTGTGCAGAAGCTTTTTAATTAAGAAGAGATCCCACTTGTTGATCATTTGTGCTAGTTCATGGGCAACTGAGGTTTTGTTCATAAAATCTTTTCCTACACCAATGTCTTCAAGAGTTCTACCTAGCTTCTGTTTCAGCCAGTTCAGCATTTCTGTTTTAATATTTAGATCTTTAATCCATTTCAATTTTAGGTTAGTGTATGGGGAGATATAGGTCTAGTTTTAATCTTTGGAAAGTTGAACCCAAATTTTTCCAGCAGCACTTATTAAAGAGGCTATATTTCCTCCAGTGAGAGTGTTTGGCTCCTTTGTTGAAGAGGAAGTGGCTGAGTGTGAATGGAGTTGTTTCTGCATCTTCAAATCTGTTCCACTGGTCCTCAGGTCTGTTTCTTTGCCAGTACCATGCTGTTTTTATCACATTATCTTTGCAGTATAGTTTCAAGATGGGGGTTGTGATACTCCCTGCCATGTCTCTGTTGCCTAGAATTGCTTTTGCTATTCTAGGTCTCTTCTTGTTCCAAATGAATTTTTGGATTGTTTTCTCAAGGTCCATGAAGTATGCTGCTTGCATTTCAATTGGAATTGCACTGAATCTATATAGCGTTTTTGAAAGTATGGCCATTTTCACTATGTTGATTCTTCCTACGCAGGAGAAAGGGATGACTTTCCATTTTCTGATAGCATCTTCAATCTCTCTTTTCAGAGTGCTATACTTTTCAGAGAAGAGGTCTCTGATTTTTTTGTTAGGTTGAATCCTAGGTATTTCAGTTTTTTGGATGCTATTTTGAAAGGAATTGTTTGTCCTCTTTCTCTCTGTGAGTCTGTTGTTCATGTAGAGAAAAACTACTGATTTTGGTGTGTTGACCTTGTATCCAGCTACTTTTACTGACTTTGGTTATTAAGTCCAGAAGACTTTTGGTGGAGTTCTTGGGGTTTATATATAGAATATCATGTCATCTTCATATAATGGCAATTTGACTTCTTCATTTCCTATCTTTATTCCTTTTATTTCTTTCTCTTGTCTAGTTGCCATGGCTAATGTTTCCAAAACTATGTTGAACAGGAGTGGTGATAGTGGACATCCTTGTCTTGTTCCTGATTTTAGTGTGAAGGATTTCAGTTTTTGACCATTTAGTATGATATTGGCTGTTGGTTTTTCATAGATGGCTTCTATCAGTTTGAGGTAGAGACCATCTATTCCAATTTTTTTGTAAGGTTTTTACCATAAATGCGTGTTGGATTTTGTGAAATGCTTTTTCTGCATCTATTGAGATGATTATATGATTTTTGTCCTTGGCTCTATTGATATAGTGTATTACATTGATTGATTTGCATAAGTTGATCCATCCCTGCATCCCTGGCATGAATCCCACTTGGTCAGAATGACCACTTGGTCATCTTCTTGATGATCTTCTGCATTATATTTGCCAGTGTCTTATTAAGGATTTTTGCTTCTATGTTCATTAGTGAGCTTGACCTGTAGTTCTCTTTTTCAGTTGGGTCTTTCTCTGTTTTGGGGATCAAGGTGATGCTTGTTTGCAGGAATAAATTTGGGATTATTGCTTCCTTTCCAATTTCATTGAAGAGTTTAAACAGTAGTGGTAGTAGTTCCTCTCTAAATGTCTTGTAGAATTCAGCAGTGAAGCCATCAGGACCTGGGCTTTTCTTATTTGGTAAGTTTTTTATTACATTTTCAATTTCATTGATTGATATTGGGTCGTTTAGAATTTTTAGGTCTTCATTCAACTTTGGTCATTCATACATATCTAGGAATCTGTCCATTTCTTCTGTGTTTCCCATCTCATTGGCGTATAGGTTCTTGAAATAGGTATTGATGATCCTCTGGATTTCTGCAGAGTCCATTGGAATTTCATCCTTTTCATTCCTAATTGCATGGATTTGAGCCTTTCCTCTTCTCTTTTTGATAAGGGTTTGTCAGTTTTGTTTATTCTTTTGAAGAACCAACTCTTGTTTTCATTGTTTTTTTTGTATCATTCTTGTAGTCTCCATTGCATTAATTTCTGCTCTGATCTTTATAATTTCTTCCTTTATATGAGCTTTTGGTTTGTCCTGCTCTTTTTTTTCTAGAAGCTTGAGGTTCATCATCAGGTTTTTTAATTGGGCTTGTTCTGTTTTCCTAATATGTGTCTTCACTGCTATGAATTTCCCTCGTAAGCCTGCTTTCATTTTGTCCCATAGATTCTGATATGTTGTATTGTCATTGTCATTTAATTGTAAGAACTGTCCGCTTTCTTTTTTAATATCCTGCATGACCCATTGTTTATTCAGAAGTGTGTTGTTCAGGTTCCATGCGTTTATGAAATTCTTGCAGTTTCTTTTGCTCTTGATCTCCAATTTTACGGCACTATGGTCTGATAATATTCAAGGGATAACTTCAGTTCCTTTGCACTTACTTAATCATGTTTTATGAGTGAGTATGTGGTCTATTTTCCAGAATGACCTGTGTGCAGCTGAAAAGAATATGTATTTTGATTTTGTGGGGTGGAACCCTCTGTAAACATCTGTTAGGCTTATTTGTTCAAGAATTTGATTGAGTTCTAGTATTTTGTTATTTGTTTTTTGTCTAGGTTATCTATCTATTTGTGACAGTGTGGTATTGATGTTCCCCACTACTCTTGTATTAGTGCTTATTTAATTTTTTCATGTCTGTATTTGTTTTATATATTTGGGAGCACTTGGGTTTGGTACATATATATTTATGACTGTCATCTTTTCTTCTAAGATTGTTCCCTTTACAAGGATGTAGTGTCCTTCTTTGTCTCTCTTCATCAGTGTTGGTTCAAAATCCACTTGATCTGCAAAGAGGATAGCTACTCCTGCTTTTTTTTTGGGTGTTGCTGTTGCATGGAGTATTGTTTTCCACCCTTTAACTTTCAGTCTGTGAGTTTCTTTTTGAATTAAATGCATTTCTTGTATGTAGCATATTGTTGGATCTTGCTTCTTGACCCATTCTGCCAGTCTATTTCTTTTGATTGATGAATTGAGACCATTAACATTGATATTTATAACTGATATGTATTTAGTTATCATTGTCATGACATTTTCTTTTTGTTAGGTTCTCTCCCTTTTTGTTTAATTTCTTGTCTTGCCCAATGGATTCATTCTTTTGGGCTTCCTGGGGTTGTGATCCTTGTTGTCTTTTCCTAGGATATTGTCTAAAATTTTTTGGAGTGCTAGTTTGATATTTGTGAAGTTCCTAAGGTGCTCTTTGTCATGAAAGTATCTTATTTCCCCATCAATTTTGAAAGATAGTTTTGCAGGGTACATCAATCTGGGTTGGAGGCTGTTTTTCTTTAGGGCTTGAAATACATCACTCCAAGCTCTTCTTGCCTTGAGGGTTTGTGTTGAGAAGTCTGCTGTGATTCTGATGGGCTTTCCTTTATATGTTATTCATTTCTTTTCTCTAACTGCTTGTAGAATTTTTTCTTCTGTTGATTTTCATAACTCTTATATGTCTATGTGTAGATTTTTTTATGGATCAAGGCTAGTTGGAGTCCTATAAGCCTCACTTATCTGTATCTGTATATCAAGTTCTTTTCCCCTGCTTGGGAAGTTTTCTTCCATCACTTCTGTTTACAGTTTTGTTTTTTTTTTTATGTCATCTGCACTCTCTCCTGTTTCTTCATTGACTCCTATCATTCTTTTGTTATTCTTCTTTGCATTGTCTAGCAGCTGCTGGATTCATTTCTCATGTTCCCTTACTATTTTAAAGCAATTTTTCTTTTACTGGTCACTAATTGCAATCTTACCTTCTGTATCTGAATTTCTCTCCCTCACATTAGCTCATTCTGCTGTGTAAACTTTCAATGGAGTTTTTAAATCTCCTGTAAAACGATTTCCATCTGTTTTATGGATTCCATTTGTTTCCTATGTTGGGATTCCATCATATTCCTCAGCTCCTCTTTTTTTTTTATCTGTGTCCTCTCTAGATTTATTAGTCATGTGTTCCACTATGGGCACAATCTCTGCTGTTATGTGAGAAATTATTTCTGATTTCATTTTTTTCAGATCCTCTTTCATTGCCAATTCAGGGAGTCGAGGTGGTTGAGTATCAGATTGTTCCATCTCATTTCCCTTTGGGGTTCCTTTAGGTGATCTGGAAGTCTGGTTTTGAGACTTGTTTACTGACTGTCTTCTCATTTCCATGGGGCGGGGGGGGGGGTGGATGTGTGCTGCTGGTGCCTCCTAGGCCCTGGGAGCAGTGGTACCGTTGCCCAGAAGGCTCCTCCTGGGCGCTGGTGGCAGCCCTGCTCTTCAGATCTGGGGGTGGTGGTACAGTGGCCCAGAAGGTTCACCTCCTCTGTGCTAGGGGCAGTTCTGCTCCTTGGCACAGGAGCAGTGGTTCTTTATTTATAGAATTGTGTAAGATGCAGAAGAAACAAATCTTAACAGTAACATATTATAAGATCAGGCTGTAGTTTACATATTGTTTTGGTATCATAGTTTACATATTATTTTGCCATCTGATATTGGTGCTAATCTGAGTAACTGATTATTTCTCTATTGATTTCATTAAATATTAGCCCATTTTAAAAGTTATTTTGCCTATTCAAAGTTTTTTTACCTATGATTCAAATATCATTAGATTGTGCACATGTTTACAGTAACTATAATAAATTATAATTATTTTCCAGAAAAGTCAATGCCACAAAGCTCTCCAGTTCTCTTTTTCTCCTTTAAAATTGGAAAAATAAAATTTGCCTAAATAGATTAGGAGGAAGAAAATCCCCCAAAACCCAGAGGAAATTTGAAGGAAAATAAAAGGGGTTATCCAGCAAATCTCTCATAATAGTTCCTTTGTCGAAATTTCCCTCATTTTTCTTTTGGGTCTTTGAAGTAGTCCTTGACTGTGTTGAACTTTTCCTTCCATTTACTTTTGCAATTAATACTATTATTTCCCTTAGCTTTAGTAAAGCTACAGCTAGCATCAATTTCATGTGTTTTCTTTTATGACCTAAAAGAGTTATAAGTTTAAAAAGAACAAGGCATTATGGGAAAGGAGGGGGCCGTGTGGAAAAAATGAGAATTTTAACTCTGAATGACGAAGTCAGTAAAAGCTATTATCCTTCCAGAATGAATGAAAAGCTCAGAGCCATATTTTTAGTCAGTAGGACCTGGAGTTTCATCACTGTAATCATTTAGCATGATGGACAGCATTAGGATGAGAATTGAAAGCTCTAAAGATGTATCTGTTTTCTCTTTAGTATATCATATAGAATTTCCACAGAACAGAATGAATGGATTTCCTAAAGGATCACAAAATATTTTCAGTAAAATGTGAAGACACCAAGCTCAAACTGATATATTTTGATTATGTGATATAGAATTATTATTAACCCAGGAATCAGATATAGCAAAGCTGCATAGGCTTTCTTCAGGATTACTGAATAAGGAAAATAATTCTTGTTTTAAAATATGTCCCTTTTTCTTTTCATGTTTTAGAAGTGTTAATTTATTAAGAATAAAAATTTCAAAATGATTTCGTTTTCTATTCATCCAGTAAATTCAAACAAAATCATGCTTTGGAAGAAGAAAAGAGAGTATTTTGCAATCATGGACCAATATGTGTGTGTTGAGCATAAAATCTATTCTGACCCCTTAAAAATGGTAGATTTCATAATTTTAACTGTAAGGAATATATTTTCCATAAAAATCCTTTATGACCAGTTTATGTCATCTGAACATGTTCTACTGTATTATGCCTTTTATCTTTATGATTATTCAAAAGGCCTATGTTGAGATAAAGAACAGCTTTTAAGTACCAGCAAAAGGGATTTGGGTTACATAGGAGATAGCTAGAGATGATAAGGAAGACTTTTTTCTATAGGTAGATGGATTACATTTGAGTGAGGAATATTATGAGAAATACTTCAACTTCCTGGCTGATTTAGGTGGGAAACTGCCTGGATAGAGCCATTTTCCAGCAGACCTCCTGAGGTGCCTTCCACTGATGGGCTTGTGTGATGAATATGCTTCCTTATTTCTCTATTAACTTTATCATAGGCAAGAAAAATGAGAGAGAATAGGCAGCAGGTATATGAGGAAGGAAATGAACTGAATGCTTCTTTATGGATAAGGCTTTCTTTATAAGTCTCTAACTGGAAAAGATAAAGCTAAAGAATTGATTTGAAGAAATTGAATAAAAAATGAATCAAATTGAATCAAAATGAATAAAAAATGCTGGAAAATTGAGTGTAGAAATTGAAAATAACATATACTTTAATTGGGAGTTTAAGCATGTAACTTTTTAAAGGTAATTAATTAATTGTTTCTCTACTCTTAAAACATAGGATATTATAGAAGCAACAGTACCCAAAAGAACCTTTTCTATCAACATTTCATTACAATTCTTACAAAGCAGAGGAAAAATAGAATCAAAATAGAATTAATACTTAGATTAGTAATTTTTACAGTTAGAAAATCTCAGAGATTATCTAGAAATCTAACTCAGTAAGATTAAAATAGAGGGTCAAAGAACTATTAAACAGTAGGTTATTAGGTAAATATAAATATTTCATATTGGACTATAAAAGATTAAATGGAAACTTCTGTTAACTGTATTAGAAGGGCAATAATAAGGGAAATTACCCTTTTATCTCTTTCAGTAAAATTTTATCTAGCAAATAGATTTCTGTTTTTAAACATATCATTTTTCTGGTTTGTTTCTCTTATTTCTTAGTATTTTGACAATTATTGGGTAGCAACAGGATTTGCTTAGTTGTTTGCCTTTTTAGGAACTCCCTCCATGCCATGTTCTCTCTGTTTTTTCACCATTTAAATGCTGTTGTTATTTGAAGGACAGATTGACAGATTTTACCTCTATGTATTCTTTCCCAAGTAAACTGGCTTTACTAGTCTTATTCTCTTTACTTTCTGAATTTAGTATCATGTTAGGTTAGTCTTAACTATTTTTGGTTTTCATAATGTACATAACAATAAATGTTAGTTCCAGTCACTGTGCTAGACTATACATTTCCATGCACTAGAGTCAGATTAGTTTGTAAAATAATACAGTAAGCAACTTTTCCACATGCAAGACTTCTGATAACCTTTCCAGAGTCTGAGATATCTGATATAGCATTGTACACATCAGTTTAACCAGAAAGTAGTACAAGATGAAGACTATGTAAGATGGTAAACTTGTGGTGATCCAAAGCATCCATTATGATTTTGGAAGACCTGAAAGAGGGGTGGGTATGGACAGAGCTAGCAGGTATGGGAACTTGAGCCTACAAATATTCCTGCCTTTTTGCCTGCCTTCAGGAGGAAAGGCAGATCTGGAATGTGTCCTGAGACCTAGGTCAGTTACTTTGGACACAGTATGAAGTAAGAGTAAACCAAAAGATTTATGATTATTTTATACTTCAGTTAAAGGCTAAATGAAAATGTTCTGTTAGTAATGAGTTTGTTTTCAGTAGTGTGAATGTATGAGCCCTAGGCTAGGTGGTTTACCCTGTCTCATTTTATCTCAGAACATCTCTTAAGGGTGGGCATTGGTTTTCAAAAATCTTTCCAATAAAGAAACTGAGGTTCAGAAAATTTAATTCTCTTCAACTGATAAAGTTCATCAATTAAAATAAATGGAAATAAATGCATATTTCAGTTCTGTTTCTGTCTAATCAGCTTCCAAGACAGTGATTATAGTTTTGATATAGTCCAACATGAAATTTCAAATTACCAGGTTAGAAAATAATGAAGTCAATCTACCTAACCAACCTAGAACCTACTGTAGTATCTTATGAATAGAAAATAATGTGTTAATGAAGTGAAAATACTTACTTTCTTCTGTGAACTTTTTATTTAATGTTGAATTATTTGGAGTTTGTAAGTTGCAATGTGACTGTATATTATATAGATTTTGTTGTTATTTAATGGCAAGACAAAGTGAGCATATTTTTTCTTGACAATAAATGGTATACTTTTTATTTATTTATTTATTTTTATTTTTTTTTGGTACTGGGGATCGAACTTGGGTCCTTGCGCTTGTGCAGCAGGTGGTGAAACCACTGAGCTAAATCCCCGGCCCCAAATGGTATACTTTTTAAGAGTAGTACATTTCCAGGGACAGTTTCAGACCTCATGTTACTTGAGCAGTTTCTGATACCAACTTTCTTCTTGCCACGGTTTATTTTTTGTGTCCGTGTCATAGAATTTCCTTTGATCTTTCTACTTGGCCCATCTCTGTATGCACTGTAAGGTGCACAAATATCCTTTTAGGAGGGCACTTAATGTTGTAGTCCTGAGGGACGAGCCTTTGAGGCCTCTTGTCTCTCTAGGTGAATCACTCCCACATCTTCACTCACTACTAACTATGAAGGACTCTGTCATTCATATTTCTAGACTAAGTCATTCCATTATATTTTAGAGTCAAACAGCCAACTTCCTGTAAAATTTTGCTTTTGGCTGTGTCAAAAGCATCTACACTCAACATAGATTACTTCAGAACTTGAGTCAAGCATGCTGCTTTTACCTTGCCCTTCATTTAGTCTGTCATCCACTTCTGCACAGAGCTTCTAGAGCTACCCCTTGTCTCCATTTCCATCATCACAACCTATAAAGTTGACTCCAGCTCATTTATACTGTTGCATGTCTTTGATAATAAGACTGTTCAAGAAAGATCTATAAAAGTAAAAGAAATGAGGACACACCACACTCAAACTTGTATGCCAACTCTGGTTGGTATCAGCTGCCTCAAGATTGTGGAGAAGGATTCAGAATCCACGTGGAAGCAGTGTTAAAGTGATATGATTGAAAATATCTGCCATTGGAGGGGGCGGGTATTTGTTATTACCATCTACACTGTAAGGCAGCATTATTGGCATCTAATTTAAATGTTTCAGCTATTAAGTGTGTAGCCTTCTGAAAACACTCTATAAAATTGATGTGCTGTTAGATCTAGTGACACATAGCCAGGTATTAGCAATTACCAAGGAGCTACAGAAACATGACCAAATAACTGAAGGTCCCTGGTCTATCTTGTTAATATTTTCATTTCATTTATGTATATGTTACAGTTCAGATGCTTATACAGTATATAGCAAATTGCTTACATACAGAAAAACCTAGAGAATGTGAAATCTCAGACTAGAAATGAAATGGTATGAGGGTGAGGAAAGGATTCTTGTTTGGTAGGGTGGAGAAATTTACCAAGATTTCTTCATCAGGGGTGGCAGCCCTCTTCTGAAGAGGAAAAAGGGTTAAGTATCTTCCATTTGGGCTTCCTAATAAATTACCATAGACTGGGTAGCTTCTAAACCACAGAAATAGATTTTTCAGTTTTGAAGATGGGAAGTTGACTTCAAGGTAGGTGTCAGCAGATGCCGTGTCTGGTAAGGGTCCACTTCTTAGTTTACAGCACGGAGCCTTCTCACTGTATCCTCGCATGGGGAGAGGGACTAGCTAGGTATCCAGAATTGCTTTTATAAGAGCACCAATCCCAGTCACGGGGTCTCTGTCCTCATGATCTAATCACCTCCCAGAAGACTCACCTCCTAATCCTAGGCATTAGAATTTCCACATACAAATTTTGGGGTCATACAAACATTCAGGCCATATTAATAAGTTAGAAAAAAAACCTTGTTAAAAAAAGGCAGACAACATACCCTCACATGGGCAAGTGATATCTTAAAATATTTTTAACATAAATATACTAGATGATATTTTTGTATTAGTTACATATAGGTCTGTTTCATTTTTTTGGCTACTTCAATTTTAAACATTCTAGTTAAAGCTTGTTTTGATAACACACAAGGCTAAAATAATCTAGATAATTGGCCATGCTGTAGACAGTATCTGAAATATTTCTTAGGTAAGATGGAGGTTTTTCTAATCAAGAGATTTGCCATTAAAAAACTCCTCAAAATAAATTAATTGTAAAAGAACAAAACCATATCATTTTGGATAAGTCCATTTTCTATTATATTGCCTTTAAAAACAAACCCCTTTAAAATTTCTGAATTCTTATTGTTCTAATTTCTCTAGATTCCTATTGCTCATTCTTTTGTAGGTTTTGTGAGTAACTCATAAGATCTTTAGGGCTTATCTACAGAAAATATTTTCAGAGAACTCTTAGAAGCATAGTGTTGAATTGGATTTTGAGAAGTTCTTATTTCTAGTCTTTTGCCTGAAGAAGTCTTCAACTAAATTATTTCAGGTGGTTACTCCCTATGCCGAGGAAAAAAACAAGCAAGCAAAAAAAAAAAACCTTTGATGTCTGAGATTATCTACTTCTACATAATACAAAAGGGATAAAAAGAACCCTTATTAAACACTATTTTACTCAGGGTTGAAATGCCATTTTGATTGTAATATTTTTATTTTCTTTAGATAAATATTTTGGATGAATATAATTGGTCATGTTCCAAAATTTTTCTTTCTGCTAGTAGCATATAACTATTTCTACAATCTTTATGCTGCAGAGAAACTCATGTAATTTTTTGCAGATATGATTGTTCATTTTGATTTTAGTACAACCAATGATTCTTTAATGCTTTCTTTTCTTTTGAGAATGATTACATTTAGTGGGTTCCAGCAATAAAATCACTGTAATGAGGAATAAAAGATTATAAATAAGAATAGAATGTTATTAATCATTGGAATTAGTCATTCCTATACCTGAAATATTTCCATAGCAGATAAGACTAAAACCCACATTTGCTTATAATTAGACATAGTAAGAACCCTCTCTCTTTATAATAGTTGTCCAAATTCCAATTCAACTTAATTTCATTGATTTTGATTTCTGGACTAAAAGCATTAAGCATGAACTAGTGAAAAATGTATAATATGTGCATTCACTTAAGGAGTAATTAGATACTCGATCACCCTTACAACACACCGGGGATTAGGGAAGAAGGAAGAAAAATGTGACTCGCTGTAGTGTATAAACCAGTTTTGTTAATTAGCTTAGTGCTAATTAAAATTGAGAAAGTGTCAGGGTGTCACGTAGGTTTACTTCCAAATAATTCTAAACACTAAATTTAGTGTTTCTTAATATTTTCATGTAGAATAATGTGGAAATTACCAAGTGATATGGTTTATCCTAGAGATAGGGTCAGAATTGAGGGACGAGAACCAAAAAAGAAAAAAATGCTTTTTTATATCCCAGACTCTATGCTATATTTTATGTCATTAGACCTAACAAGAGTTCTTGGAGGCACATGCTTTTGTTTTAATTTTGGAGATAAACTGAGGCTGAGAGAGTTGGGTACATTGTTGAAGGTCACAGTAGATACAGTGGAAAGCAAGGATTCAGTCACAGGGAGGCTGAACTCCCAACGCTGCCCTTTCTTCACTACATTTAAAACTAACAAAGGTCAGAAAATTATGAATGTTCTTGTATATCTTTACCTCCTTATCTCTTTTATTAAAATTAATTTTATGGGTACATTTTAGGTATACAATATAATGACATTCATCATTGGAAATTTGCACCTTTACATACTCTCTTGGTTCTTATTTTTTCTCCATTCCCCTGCCTGCCCATCAACCCCTCCATCCCTCCCTATTTACAAAGACTTTGCTTCCATGTTTTCATTTTCTCGTATTAATTCCATTCCCTTCTTTTAGATAAACTCCTGAGAATAACATTTTGGGAAAAGAAAGAATCTGCAAGCTTTCACTTTTGACAACTAATACCTTCTGTGAAGGTTGTGCCATTTTGTACTTGTACCATTGATTGCATATTTTGTAGAAAGCATTTTTGCCATTTTCTGTCAGCCATTCAGCATACCTCCCTCTTCTTTCTTGTCTCGTTCTTACTCTGTTTGTTGAAAAGTATTGATGAAATTTCTGTGGCAAAAGTCACCCTTAATTTCTTTTCTTGCTTGTTGTACCCATGACTGCAAATGTAATACCCATTCATGGTCAAAATGTAGACAGTACAAAACAAAGGGAAACAGCTACACACACTCCTGACACCTCTGCCCAGTGACACTGTCACCATCACTGAGAGCTCTGGTGTGCACACATGGAGCTCTGAGCACAGGTGGGATGGCTTTGAGTCCATCCTGACTCCATCACTGGGTAGTTGTAGCACCTTGAAACAGTTACCAATTCCTTAGTCTCTTTTTTTCATCACCTAAAAGAGTGCAACTGTAGTGTCTATCTGATATGGGGGTTGTGAAGATACAATGAAATAATGTAACTAAAGCATTTAACATGGTTTTGTCTACAATGTAAGTATGCAATAAATGTTACCTTTATCATTTTTGTTCATTGGGTCTCTCTTTATATGTAATTTCCACATCTATATATGAATATATGAGATTTTCTAAACTGGTTTACAGTGTGCATGCTATATTTCCATTGATTTGATGACATATTTTTATATTGCTGAATAGCTGTTTGTCATACTTTTAAAGTAGATTTTCAGTATATTTATTTTTAAGTATATTCCAAAGTTTATTGAGGTGCCCCACTATTATTATACATTAAGTCAATTCCAGTGTTTTGTTACAATCAACAGTACTTATTTATTTTGTTCATTAAAAATTCCTGGGAATGAAATTATCAAGTCAGAGGTTTATTATAATACATATATGCAAATTGCTGCCCCCAAGAGTCCTATCACTTTATAATACCACACACACGTGTCAAATTATACTTTTCTGTTTCACCAACATTGAGTACTTTAAATTTTTTCATCACTGCCAACCTGATTACAGATGATTAAGTTGCACAAAGTCTTGTGGATGCTTGATTCTATTCCTGAAGTCCCTGTTCTGTTCCCTCAATTTGTCCCTTCATGAACATTAACTACAGGGTTTGTGCATTAGTACTGGTATATATTTCAATGCTTGGAAGGACAAAGCTCCATTTAATCTTTTCTGCAGAATTTTCCTGTTTTCACATATTTATTCCAGATAAACTAAAGAATTATTCTCCCCAGAGGATAGAAACAAAGAACAAAAGAGAGGGTAATAAAAAGAGAATGAAAGACAAAAATAAAGAATCCTCTTAAAATTTGTCATTTACATTCCATAAAATGTAAGGGAATTGATGTGATTATAATGTTGACTCTTTCTATGAAGGAATGATGCATCGATCTTTGCTTAGGGTTTTTTAAATGTCTTTCATACATTTTGTAGTTCTCTCTTCTCACTGAATATATTCCACGTGACACGTTTGGGCTCAGGAATCAGCCCAATGTGTAGCTGGACAAAGAACATGTCACCTCTTCTTGCTGCTCCCTAACTTGGCCAAACTGTTGGTATTATTTCAGCTTTAGTTTCCTCTTCTACAAATAGGAGAAACTAAAAGTCACAACTTCCTGGAGATGTTGTGAGGATTAAATGAGATATGGCTAAATGCACAGCACAGTGCTAAGCAGAGGGTTAACAATTATTAAATTTAAGCAGTAACTATTGTCATTATTGTGTTACCATTGTTGATGTTTCCTAATATCTTTTCCATTGTATTTTTTTCAATTGGTTAATTTTTTTATTGAAAAAATTATTAGATTTATCCTGTCTTTCCTACAAATCTTTCCAGTAGATTTTATTTATTTATTTATTTATTCATTTTTCTTAAGTTCTTTTATTGGTACATTTTAGGTATACAATTTGCTTACATTTATCGTTGGGTGTTTGTACCTATACATGATGTATCTTGGTTCTTATTTTTCCCCTTTACCTGTGCGCCCTTCACCCCCTCCACTCTTCCCTATTTACATAGACCTCATTTCCACTTTTTCTCTTTTCTCATAGTTTTTCCTTTCCCTCCTTTTCTTTCCCCTTCTCCAGTAGATTTTAATTGCTTATTTTGAATTTTCTAGATAAACCATGATATCATCTGTAACTGATGACAATTTTTCTCCTTTTTAATTTTAACACAATACTTCTTGTTTTATTGCACCACTGAATAATTCCAGAATAATGATAAATTAGTAATTGTGCCATCTGGTGCCTCTTTCTTATTTCTGATATGGTCAGGTTTCTATTTCTGTACTTAGTGGCTTGTTTGCCACTCTTTCCTTTGAATCTTCAAAAGGATTTAACCCTACTGACTCTTCCTTTCTCTTTCTCCTTTGTTTATTTTCCTTTCTAATGAAATGATGTGTTACTATTGAAAAAGAAGACAGCTATAAGCCATTGCTTATAAAGGAAAGATGCCTATTTTAAATTTTCTGTTTGTTTATAGCTAAGCAGAGACTCTCCATGAAGGAGCCCAGCTTAGTATTGGGGGTAAATCAGCAGTCTGTGCAAATTGCCCCAGAGAGGTGACCACTAGATCAAGAGGAAGAGATCACTGTGAAATTCCCTGTTTCTAGCATACGTCCTAACAGGTGCTTCCTTTGCAGAGCTGACACTGAATTGCTGTACTTAAGGAGAGATGCTTTAACATTTATCAGTTAGCTGAGCCACACTCAGGGGACATCACGTCAGCCTGGGACCGGCAGCACCCCTGAGGAGTAGGATGTGGTCACACACATCCTTTTTTATGTTCAGTAGCTTTTCAGGAAATTCCCAAATAGAGATTTGATTTGCACTTATTCCCTAGGGTCTCTTCCTAGGAAATAACTTAAGGTTCAAAATAGTCATGTGAATGGTAACATCTGTTATAATTTATTGAAATAACTGATAGTTTAGAAAACTCCTTAGCATGCAGCCATATTTCAAGGTTATCATTGTGAACAATGATCATTGCTTAATAGAAAGTTTCACTTTATTTTTAATCTTCCCTGTTCAGAATGAGGTAAGATTTTGGAAGACAAGGCTGGATTACCTTTGTTTGTTCAGTGTCCATCCTTCCCCTGCCCCCCTTTCTTGTTCTCTTTCTCTCTGTCTGCTGCAGATTGAACCCATGCATGCTGGGCAGGTACTCTATTACTAAGCTGCACTGCCAGCTCCAAAGTGTCATTCTTTAGCTTGTTTTACCTAACAGAAGTATATTCTAATTAAGAAATACTAAAATTTTTGGAGGAAATTTAGAAAATACATATAATGCATAAAAAATAATTTATGTTGCAAGCAATAACCAACTGAATATAGACAATTTTGTTTTTATCAAAACTGCATTAAAAAAATCAGGAAAGAGATTTTAATTTTGCAAAGCCAAAAGGATAGGAAAAACAAGAGGAGAGACAAACAGTAATAACATGTTGGAAGCTGGACGCGAATGGTTGTGTGCTAATGGATATGGCAGATGTGAGGAGCAAACCTGTTTCTGTGATAGAATCTCTCAAAGTCCTAGGATTTTTAACAGATAGATCTGTATGTTGGAGTGAAAGAGGGCTATCATCTGTAGTGGTAGAAAGCTGTTCGAGAGGCGGTTACATCTTAAAATCCACTTGTGAGTGCTGTGTATGCCTAGAGATGTGTGTCCTCCTGAGAGGATAAAAAGAATCTCTTTACTAAACAATATAGACACCATTGAGGCGCAGACACACACAACATTAGTTTCATGTCACTTTAATTGTGATTTATGGGCATACAATTGTCAAAATATGTACATAAACAACATCCTATTTTACTTTTGAAATCATCTTTGAGGCTCAATCTTAAAGGTTTGATGAGAGAAGGATTTAGGGAAATGCTGGTCAAATGTAACAGTATTTAAGTTAGAAGGGATGAGTTCAAGGGATGTGTATAGTTAAAAACAATATGTTGTATTCTTGAAAAATGCAAGAAAATAGAATATAGTCCTACCACAAAATGACAACTATGTGAGGTAATGTATATGCTATTGTTTTCCATTAAGTTTATTGGTACATTTTAGGTATACATTATGATCACACTTATCATTGGGAATCTGTACCTGTATGTGATGTATCTTGGTTCTTGTTTTTTCCCCATTCCCCTTCCCTTCCTTCCACTCCTTCACCCCTCCCTATTTACAAAAACTTTGTTTCTGTTTTTTCCTTCTTTTCTAATATTTTTTCTTTCCCTTCTTTCATTTCCCCCAACCCCCTCCCTACTTCCCCTTCATTTTTGGACCTTCTCTTCCTATTTTACATTATCTATTACACATTTTGACCCTCATTTACACTTGCAGTTTCTCACACCAGAGAAACTATTCAGTATTTACACGTGTGTCCTACTTATTTTACTTGTGAGTATCGCCTCAATGTGCGTCCATTTAGCTACAAATGACTCTAGTTTATCATTCCCTATGGCTTAGTAGTACTCCACATTATTAAAAAAACCCCCACATCTTTATCCAGACACCAGTTGGTGGGCATTTGGGCTGTTTCCAAGATTTAGCTATTACAAACTGTGCCCCTATAAATATGGATGCGTTATAAATGTATTGCTGTGTGTCATGCTTTTAATTCTTTTGGGACGATTCCTAGCAGGGGAATAGCGGGGTCAAATGGGACCTCTAATCCTAGTTTTTTGAGAAATCTCCACACTGATTTCCACAGTGGTTGCACCAGGCTACATTCCCACTAACAGTGGAGCAGGGTTCCTGTTTTCCTACAGTCCCCCCAACATTTGTTATTGGTTGATTTCTTGATAGCAGTCATTCTTTCAGAGTGAGATGGAATCTCAATATCTGCATCTTTTGCATGACCAGTGATGTTGAACATTTTTTCATATGTTTATTTTCTGCTTCTACTTCTTTATCAAAGAAATGTCTATTCATTTCAGATGCCCATTTTTGGCTTGGGTCTTTAAATTTGGGGGGTCTGATTTTTTTAAAAGTTCTTTATGTATTCTGGATAGTACTCCTTCGTCAGAGGAACAGCTGGTGAAATTTTTTTCCCACATTGTGGGTTGTCTCTTTACTCTGTTGGTGGTTTCTCTTGCTGTGCAGAAGCTTTTTAATAAGATGAGTTCCAATTGTTGATTCTTTGTGCTAGTTCCCATGAGGTTTTGTTCATAAAGTCTTGCTTGATCCAGCCATTCCAGTGTTTGTGTATTTTGAATCATCATATTGTATGTGATAAATACATAAAATTTTGTCATTTTAAAATATACGAAAAATTTTTAAAAGATTTGATCATGACTTAGTATCTTCTTTGAAGTGTAGTTTGGAAATGCCACAGCATCATGAATATTTTCTAACATTGTTTCAGAAATACACACATGTGCGCACACACACACACACACATATATATACACATTTGAATGTATGTGTATGTATAAACACAGAGATACTTATCCATACAGAGTATGGATAATTCTAAAGTATTTCATTGTATTGTAATTTATTAAAGACAGGTTTTAATAAATAATTTGAGAACTAGAGGTCTAGAGACCTTATCCTAAATTCATGAAATAAAATTTCATTCTAAGAGTATCTACTTAGTTTTTTTCCATTTTATAATTTTTTTCCATATTCTATTGCAATGAATATCCTTATACATTAAATATTTGTATGATTGGCTGGTTATATCTGTGTTATAACTTTCTAGAAGTATAATTCCAGGCCAAAAACTATATGCATCTTAAATTTCAATGAATATTTACTGTCTCAAACATGACACCAGTTTACATTAGAGCAGTTTACATTAGACATGTACAGTGGTGTCCATTTACCTGACTCTTGTGGCTGGCAACACAAATAGATGTTGTTGGACTAAAAGCTTAATATCCTTTTTTAAAAATGGGATGCATGTGATTCATTATGTCAAAAAGAGCTGTTGTCTTTTGTAATATTCTATATTTATTATTTAAGGACATATTTAGAATTGTAAATATGATTTAGGGACCAGAAAGAAGTGGGTTTTGTGCTCTTGCATTACTATCCATCTGTAATTATTGCACAGGAAACTAGTGATAGTGATTTAAAGCTATATTTTTTATTTATTAGAGAGGATATGCAAATTTTAATAGAACTATTCAAACATTAATTTATTTATTTTGGTTCAAAATATTTGTTTCTGTGACATTTGCACTAATTGATTCTGACATAAAAATCCAACTATGGTAGACTTTGTGGAAAAATTGCAGAGATGCTCAACATCACAGAACAGTCTTGAACATGAAGATGTTTATGCAATTTCCATTTTCTTGACATGAAATGTTTAGCTTTTACTGTCTACAGTAAAATGTAAAATGGCTTTCAGTCTTCTGTAGATGACTGTCAATAACATAACTGTTTCATTCTGTTTTGTCTAAAGGAGGAAGACGGTAGTTTTATGCCCTTGGATGAGACGCAGAAGATCCTGAGCTGCAGCTATGGAACATCCACATAGCCCACATTGTTTTCCTTCATGTAATCCAGCTTTGATGGACATTTGTGACAGTTGCCTATACACATGGTGTAATGAAATATTAGAGATGCCTGCACATTCAGGAGAAACCCCATATTGTATATCCACATCACTGTTGCTAGCATTCATATTTTTGCACATACTGTTCATTGATTGTGTATAGAAGTGAAACTAGTTTTCAGAGTTGTTATCAATATGAACTTACATCATGTATCAATATTGAGAGGAAAAACACATTCCCAGTGTTAATAGTCACTCATTTTCTGCCTTCATCACAAAATTTGTTCCTTCAGAGACTAGTGTAATTCTTGATAATAAAATAAGGATTTTGATCAAGAACAGCCTAGAGCTTAACAATGTAATGTGAAAGATTAGTATAAATCATGCCTCATGTTATTTTTCAGTACCCATACCAAAATTAATGTCAGCCTGGTTTTCCACAGAACACATTTGTGGAGTTAATGCAAAAACATAACTCCTACATCCTATATTTCTTAAAGGATTTTATTCAATATATGAATCTAATATATTTATTTGACATATCTGAAGCTGTGGGTTCTAAAAATTTGATAATGGTGTAAGAAATAAATAGGATAAAAAGAAGGTAGATACAACATACCAGGAATAGCTTCATTTTCCATAAATAGAAATATAAGTTTAATAGTATTCTATATGAATTTAATGTTCTACACTTTGTAAGACTTTAAAATATTTTATTCTATAGATTTCACTTCTTTGATATGTTAAAAATTTCTTTCAATGATAACCAACAATGCCCTTATCTGAATTCATTTCAAATGCTCCTAGCAAATATAAACATATATTTAGTAGCAGAATGAGATAGTTTATGTAAAGCAATAGAGTGCCTAGCACAAAGCAATGAATATTAATAAATATTATTTCTTGTTATAATTGTTGTAAAACTGATGACTTCAATAGCATAGCCCAATTTGGAGGGATTTTGTGATGCGAAAGAGCCAAGTTAAAGATAGGTGGAATAAGTATGTGTTCAGAGGTTTTAGGGTTGTTGAGTAGAGCCTGTATTAATGGGAACGATAATATAAATAAAAGTTACATCGGCTATTCCCGAAAATGGAAGCAAAGAGAATTCACTGTGGGGTCCTATGCAAGGAGACAAGGACTAGGGCCGCGGCAGTGAGCAAAGTGCTGCCTGGAAAGGGTTGGGATTTTCCCCACAGCCCTGGACCACAGGAGGAGAGCAGCCGGCAGCCTCTGAGGGTGGGCAGAGCCCTGGATGCTTTCTTTTTGTAGTTTGTAGTATTCACCAGTGAAGAAATGGTAAAGCACGGTAGAAAAAATGGGGTCTGAAATTTTATATCCCACAGACTAGCAGCGTTCTCACACATGTGCATACATGGATTGCAGGCGTAGCCTCACTTGGAGATGTAAGACTAGGTCTGAATCCTTTCAGGCATGGCCATTCAAATGGCACTCCTTTGGTAAACATTGTCCCAACAGACACAGGTGTCTGTCTCTCTGGTCCTGAGCAGTAAGGGACTATTACTGGGTTTAACTGCAGGTGGCTGCTATCTCCCCCGAAAGAACACAAAAGACAAACATAACAAAAATAATAAAATCACTCCCAGGGCAGTATCTAGTTTACCATAATTCTTCCTCCATTTTGGGCAAAGGATCAAATTTATTTTCTAAAATAAACTACTTGTGTCCAGCACTATGTCCATTGGTGACCTGTCACTGCATGAAGGTTTCATGTTCTTTAATATGGAAAAAAAGGAAAATCCTTTCATGTCACAGCTGGGTAATTCAGACAGAATACATTTCATAGTATGCATTTGTGGGAATGAACTTGAAGGGGCAGTTTTTCCATCAACAAATGTGTAAATAACTGATCTCAGATCTATTTTTTTTGGATAATTGAATGGGAAGGAAAAGTAAGAGCTGTGTCATGGGCAATGGGCCCTGACACTGGGGAAGGAGGCTTCTGGAGCAAGAGCGGGGAAAGGAGCTAACTAGGGCGAAATGACACATTTCTTAGTTCTTGAAATTGAATTTAGAGTGGGTTTTGTTTACAAAACTGAGTTGTCTTTCAACATAGCTGGCACACATACAGGTACATACAGTTAATGGTAATAAACATGATGATGTAGAAGGTAGCGTTCTCAGGTTTGTCAGTGAAGATAATTTGGATCTACTCTTTTTGAGTTGGTCTGTCTAAATAAAGGCTTGCCAGCTTTGGTGACCTTTCTAAAGAACCAAAATTTGATTTTGTTGGTTTTCTCCAGTGTTTTTCTTAATTTCAGAATGCTATTTTTATTTTCATTCATGTCAAAAGTATTTTCTAATATATCTCATAATTTCTCTTTGACCCAATGGTTATTTAGCAGTAGGCACAAATTCTCAAATTTTTACAATTGATTTAAATTTTCCTTCATTGTGGCCAGAGGACATACTTTATGTAATCTCAATAATTTTAAACTCATTGAGGCCTTTTATAGCTCAGCACATAGTTTGTCCTGAAGAATGTTTTATGTGCACTTAAAGAGTATTCTATTGTTTTTGTGTATTCTGTTGTTGTCTATGTATGCCTGTTAGGCCTAGTTGTTTTATGCTGTAGGTCCAGGCTTGTATTTCCTTGATAACATTTGGCCTATTTCTCCTTAGTTTTGAAAGTAGAAAGTCAACATCCCTATCATTGTTGAATGACCTTTTTCTACTTTCAATATCAGCTCTCTATGCATTTGAGGGCTTTGGATTTAAGTGTATGTACATTTATACATTTTTTTCTGTTTAAATTATCTTTTTGTCATTTTGAAATGACGCTCATATTTCTGGTAACATTTTATTTATTTATTAATTTAGTCAGATCTTAGTGTAGCCATTGCAACTTTCTTAGGGTTGCTGTGCTGTTCACAAGCTGTGTCCTTTGCCATTGTTTTGTATTCAATTTATTTATATTTTTAAATCTAAAGTACACTTCTGTAAACAGCTTATAGTTGGATCTTGTTTTACTTTGTTTTGAATTCAGGCTGACAATACCTTTCCTTTTGATTGGATTGCTTAACCCATTAACATTTGAGGTTATTTTTGACAGTTATGTTTAACTTTCTATTTCTACATGTCTTTTCTTCCCACTATTCTTCTTCTTTTTTTTTTTTTTGGTGCTGGGGATCAAACTCAGGTCCTTGTGCTTGCGAAGCAGGCAGCGGAACCACTGAGCTAAATCCTCTTATTACTATTCTTTTGTTCTTCCTTTATTGCTTCTTTTTTACATTAAGTGAATGTTTTCTAGTGGAGTAATTCAAATATATTCATGATAACTTATTTTTTTTGTTTTTCTTAGTGGGTGCACTATGGCTTACCATAGGCCTGAGAAATGAGAAATGTATTATTAGTTCATATTTGTAGTACTTAGCAATCGCTTTCATTGTGGAGAGGAGGTACATGTACATAACACATCTTAATGCTTTTTACTTGCCCTTTCCTTCCTTTCTTTCCACCCTCCTCCATCTCTAGATCCCGTTCCCATTTTCAAATGATTTATCTCTCTAATTCCTATTATTCATCACTTGTTTTGCCCTTGAATTATTTATACTTGGTTTACTCCTGTAAGAGAAGCAATATGATATGTAAGTTTATGCATCTGGTTTAATTCACTTCATATTATGGTCTCAAGTTGGATACATTTTCCTACAAATGATTCAAATTTATCCTTTTTTCTGCCTGAGTTGCATTCTATTGTATATAAATACCACGTTTTCTTTTCCCAGTCATCTCTTGATGGGCATATAGGCCCTTCCAAGATTTAACTATTATGAGTTGTGCTGCTATAAACATGGGTAAGCACGTATCACTGTGGTAAGAGGTCTTTAACACTATGGGGAAGATACCTAGAAAGGGAATAGTTTGGTCCAATGGGATGTCTACTTTTAGTTTTTTGAGAAATCTCCACACTAATTTTCTCAGTGGTTGTGTTAGTTTACATCCCCACCAACAATGTCAAAGGGCTCATTTTCCCCCTGTAATCTTGCCAAGATTTGTTACTATTTGATATCTCGATGATAGCCATTCTTCTCAGAGTAGGACAGTGAGCAGGATGTCACAGGGACAGGCAGCTCCCCAGTATTTGGGAGGGTAGGGAGGTGGGGTTGCCTATTCTAGTGATTCTGACACTCACTTTCTCCCTTGTGTTTCACTGGTTGCATCTGTGGGTCCCTCAAGCCCTATCTGCAATTTTCTCCCACACTGGGTTCCCCTTTCCAGTGGCAAGGACAGTATGTGGGAATCTGCCCTGAGTCCGATCTCTGCAAAACTACTGACTCCTTCCCTTGGGATGGTGGAATCGCTCCCAAGACGGTGTGTTTGCATGGTAAAGTTTGCTGTGGACAAGTGGTTGTCCCATTTTCCTTTCTCGATCGCTCTAGTATTGGATTCAATCTAGTGAATTTCTCTTTCATGTTGATTCTATGTATCCTTGAGTATGCTTGCCTCCTCAATTTCAGAATACTTGTTATCCTTGAAACTTCCCTTGCACACCTCTGTCTCTAGTCAGCCATGATGTATTCCTCCATGCTCATTTATCACAGTGTACTTCAGATTTGTACTAACTTAGTTAAATGAGCTATTTAGTTACTCCTAAATGACTCTATCTTCTCCTTTTGTGCTGTTAATTTTATACATATTATCTCTGTCATATATGTGTATATATATATATCTTAACTAATAATACATCATCTTGACTACTACCTTACCCTCTATAATTGTATGTATATTGAAGAAACTAAGAAAAGGAAGAGTACACAGTCATAGATTTTCTTACAGTAACCTTCTTATTTACCATTTCTGGTCCAGTAGATTCAAGTTACCATCTGGTATCATTTTCTCACTCCAGAACTCCTTTGTTCTCATGTAACCTCCACTGTGCTGTTATTGTTAAAAATGCCACATTTGTGTGTGCTGTATGCCCATCAGTACAATTATATAATACTATTCTATGCAATTACTCTTTAAATAAGTTAAGAAAAGAAGAAATACTGATTTACACCCATTCACAATTATGTAATTACATGTATCACCGCAGTGTGGATTCAGATTAGTATATAGGGTCATGAGGCTTCAGGAGGATCTTCCTTTAGTATTTCTTGTAAGGCAAGTCTGTAAACAATGAGTCCTCTTTGTTTTTGTTATATGAAATGTCTTTATTTCACTTTTATTTGTGAGACATGATTTTACTGAATATAAGACTTTTTAAGAGCTCTTTCTTTTTGTATATGCCATCACACTGCCTTCTGGCCTTCATTTCTGATCACATGCCTATTATTAAACTTTATGGAGTTCCCTTCTACATGACAAGTCATTTTTGTTTTTTCTATTGCTGGTGTTAAAATTTTCCTTTTCCTGAAGCATTCGTACCATAAAGAATCTGTGTCTGAGCCGGGCATTAGGTATACCATTCATTTACATTTATCATTGGGTGTACCTGTACATGATGTATCTTGGTTCTTTTTTTTTTCCCTATTACCTGTGCGCCCTTTACCCCCTCCACCCTTCCCTAATTACATAGACATAATTTCCATTTTTTTTCCCTTTCTCATAGTTTTTCCTTTCCCTCTTTTCCTTTCCCCTTCCCCTCCCTTCACCCCTTCATCTTTGGACCATTTTTCCTATTTCAAATTATCAATTATTCATTTTAATCATTTTAACCCTTGTTTACACTATCAGTTTCTCACACTAGAGAAATTATTAGGTATTTACACATGTGTGTCCTATTTATTTCACTTAAGAGTATGGCTTCAATATGCATCCATTTAGCTATAAATGACTCTAGTTTCTCATTCTTTATGACTGAGTAGTAGTCCATTTTATTACAAAACCCACATTTTGGGCCGGGGATTTAGCTCAGTGGTTCCACCACCTGCCTTGCAAGCGGAAGGACCCAAGTTCGATCCCCGGTACCAAAAAAAAAAAACAACCCACATTTTTTTAATCCAGTCTCCAGTTGATGGGCACTTGGGCTGCTTCCAAGCTTTAGCTATTACAAACTGTGCCGCTATGAACATGGGTGCACATGTATCACTTTGGTATCATTCTTTTAATTCTTTTGGGAAAATACCCAGCAGGGGAATAGCTGGGTCAAATGGGATCTCTTGTCCTAGTTCTTTGAGGTATCTCCATACTGATTTCCACAGTGGTTGCACCAGTCTGCATTCCTACTAACAATGGAGAAGGGTTCCTTTCTCTCCACACCCCCTCCAGCATTTGTTATTGGTTGATTTCTTGATAGCAGCCATTCTTTCTGGGGTGAGGTGGAATCTCAGTGTTGTCTTCATCTGCATCTCTCAAATGACCAGTGATGTTGAACATTTTTTCATATATTTGCTTGCTGCTTTTACTTCTTTGTCTGAGAAATGTCTGTTTATTTCAGATGCCCATTTTTGAATTGGGTCTTTGAATTTGGGGGGGAGTCTGATTGTTTTCAATTCTTTATATATTCTAGATAGTAGTCCTTTGAGGTACAGCTGCTAAAATTTTTTTCCCCATATTGTAGGTTGTCTGTTAGCTCTGCTGGTGGTTTCTTTTGGAGTGCAGAAGCTTTTTAATAAGATGAGATCCCAGTTGTTGATTCCTTCTGCTAGTTCCCATGCTACTGAGGTTTTTTTCATGAAGTCTTTTCCTATGCCAGTGTCTTCAAGAGTTCTACCTAACTTATCTTCCAGAAAGTTTAGTGTTTCTGTCTTAATATTTAGATCTTTAATCCACTTCGATCTTAGTTTAGTGCATGGTGATAGGTATGGGTCTAGTTTTAATCTTAGGCAGGTTGAAATCCAGTTTTTCCAACACCATTTATTAAATAGGCTATCTTTCCTCCAGTGAGGGTGGTTGGCTTCTTTGTCAAAGATGAAGCGGCTGAGTGGTGTGTCTGGGGTTGTTTCTGCATCTTCTAATCTATTCCACTGGTCCTCAGATCTGTTCCTTTGCCAGTACCATGCTGTTTTATCACGGTACCTTTGTAGTATAGTTTCATGTTAGGGATTGTGATACCCCCAGCCATGTCTCTGTTGCTTAAAATTGCTTTAGCTATTCTAGGTATTTTGTATATATTAATGTACTTAATGGGGTCCAACATTTCTCTGAGGTTCTGTATTCATTTTTGCCTTACCTCTTCTTTACCCTCTGGGCTCCTCTTTGTAGTTGATTGCTTGTTTATCTGTTCAAAGACTTGGTTGTACTATTTTAATCAAGCCTATTACTTCTGTAATGTGAAGCCTCTGATATGGTTCCTCAGAGAAAATATGCCTGAGCATGTGGACAGTCACCCTGGGATGACAATGATTTAACGGAGCTTTTTCTAACTCTCCTTGGTTTCTCTGCTATGCTGCTTTCTTCCATAGGTATCATCTCTATAGATTCTGCCAGTCTCCGGTTGATTGCTCTACTGTTTTTGGCAGTATTTTGTGTCATAAATGGCTCTCTGTCTGGTTTAATCATATTTGAGCCCCCTTCCAGGGACATTTTTGGGGCCTGTCTTTAATGTTTGCTCTTCTTCATTGTCTCTTTCTCTCCTTCTCTCTGAGAAACTAGCAGTTTCACTTGTTGCTCTCGTATAGCTAACAGGCTCCTTTTAATTGCCACAAAAAGCATCATCTTTTTCTCAAGCGCTTTTAGGTTAGAACTTTCCACACCAACAAAATCAGTTCTTTTGGACAGAGCTTTGTTATCATGGATTGTCCCTTGCCAAAATATTTGAGCTCCAGGTCTGGGGCTATGATTGGGTATAGTGGCCTGCTTTTCATGGAATGGCACTCCTCTTTGAAAACATGTCAGGCCATGGTTGCACTAATCACCCGGGGACTTTGTGACTTGCACTTCCCTCATGGAAGAGCATATGAGCAAAGCAGGGTAGGAGTGGTCCAAACCCCAGTATTCTCAGCCTGCTGCGCCTGGCGTAGATAGAATCCTGCTCTGTTAGTGGGGGTTAGATAAAGTTAGGGGCCTTGACTTCTTGCCCATTGTTCCCAGATACTTAGCCCTTCCAAATTTTTGAATATTCTTTGACTGATAGCCAAGGGAAGAGGGAGCCACATCTTCTAAATCATACCCCAGCTCCAAAAGTGGGGGTTTAAACAGACTAAGCTGGACTAAGGAAATGAAAGGAGTGTAAGTGTGGGTCAAACTTCAGATCAAATACTTTCACTGTTCCCACTGAGATTTAGTAGTTTTTCTGCAATAAATGTTTCTGCATTCATTGTATACCCACAGGACAATTTCCAGATATACACAGTGCAACTATTTAATAATTTCTACCAGATCTGGTTGTTTCGCTGGGAGCAGGTGTGCCGGAGCTAGTCACATTGCCATCCTGGACTGTGTCATTTAAGATAATAGACTACTTTAAATGTCAGGCTATTGGTTCCATTTTGAAATTTTCACTTGAGTAAGAAAAATTTTCACAAATCTGTATCAAATGTCACCATTATGATTGGAGGTGGGGTTATGATTTTTAATAGTTTAAAAGAATGTTTTTAAAAATTAAAATGAAGTTGACATAACTTAGTATCTGTCATGAATTTTTTGCATTAATTACTTTGAAAATTTATTTCTCTATTTTATTTCTATCTTAACTAATTAACCAAAAGTGTTTAATTAGTATTTGATCATTAGTGATTTTCAAATAATGCTAACTTCACAAACTTAACATCAAGATGGCGTGCATATAATTTGACATCTGGGAAACCTAATTTTCTTTACAATGTTATCCACACACGTCTATTGGAATATATCAATGGTATAGGTATAGGTACAAGTGCTTCTCTGAAAAAAATAAGAGGTGTGACCAGTTTTTTTCTCATCACAGATAATTCTTAGATTTTTCTTTGCTTCTATATTTCCTTAAAATGCAGTCTCACATCTTTTCCAGTGGATTTCTCCTGAACATTTCTTTGTTTTGTGATGCTCTGGGAGATGATAATGCCTCATTGGCCTGTTAATGAAAGCAGGTCCCTGCCTCTGCCTTGTAGATTTCATCAGTGTTCTCTATGGTGGCTTTTTTCTCCCTGGTTCTGTCAACATTGCAGATATTGTAATTATACATGGCACACTTATCACATGTCTGGTTAGAGTCATTTTTGCTTGGATATGACTGGAATAGTCTCCTATGTTCCCTCACAACACACTAAATTTCTTATGTAGTATAATGGAACATGAGAAAGGTGGGCAAATTTTTTTAACCAATTAACCTGTAGTTTGTATGATCTGTATAATTTTGAGGTTAAGAATTCCTAGTTTTGACAATATTAACTAGAAATAGAAAAATACTTTTCAAGAGACACTTCATTAAGAGTGAAAGCACTGAAGGTAAGGGAACTGCTGTCACCGATGACTTTGTATGCTCACCAAGTATCAATTCACAGCTTTTGCTTCCAATGGAGAGTCAGCATTGGACCTCATGTGTGGTCTGTTTACTGTCCACATTAATGAGCATCTCTTAGGGCCAGGTGAGCAAGATAAAGTAAGCTCCTCAACTGCCCATCTACACTGATAATCAGAATTTTCCATAATGACAGAGCTGCAAAGGCAAAGAAATCCATGAATGGTTTACTTCCTCTGGATGTGTAGGATGTGTACAAAAAATTTAAACCCCAATAGAGGTAGATCTTTCAGTTGCTTTTAAACCACTAAACAAATATACAACACTAGCAGAACTCCTTAAAGTTTCCAACTGAAAACATTCTACCAAGAGAATCTGAAGCAGATAAAGTAGACAGTTCTTCAATGTATGTGAACCAAAGTCTATTGAATTTGATCTAGCTCTGCTATATCAAAATTTTAATAGTTTTGTTTGAACTGAGTTTTAGACAAGGTGCTTTCATTGCTTAAAAAACCCCAACAATTACTAAATGATTGAATTGCATAGTTAGGGAATGGGCAGGGCTCTTTGCAGAAGCACACTGAGTACAGAATTAAGTGACAAAGAGCCTTAAGGGTCACTCAGGGATGAAAACTTATTCAAGTACACAATGGATAAGTCCCTTCTTAGGATGTTGATTTGTGAGAAATGATCTACAATATAGGTGTGGATTAACAATAGTGTCTTTCATTTTTTCCTTCAGTATTCCTAATTAATTCTACCCTGTTGGACTACTGCTTTATTATATGTTCTTTTACAAATTTATACCAAGAATCTCATTTATAGTATTAATAATTGGACCATCTTCCATTTAGTTCTATACTTACTCTCCAATCAGGGCCAGTGAAATTTATGTAACATTATATTGTTATATGCCTTTCAATTTCTACCATTAGAAGTACTTAACAAGTACACCACGGATGGATATGATTAGTGTATTGTCTTTTTGAAAGAAATGCAGAGATTTGTGAAGAACAGTCTCATTAAAGTGGTTTCTAAATGATAGGAGATAGGTGTTATTGCTCACTCAGGTTTTTCCCACTGAATACCAGCTCACTTTAAAAAATAGAATAAAATTGGGTTTGCATACTCCTTGGGGTCAGAAAAGCTGATGGTGATTCTACTTAGTGGTATCATATAGGTGGTAGTTGTGTTTAATATAATGCATATCTTAATGCAAATTTTGTTTGGGTGAAGAGGTGTCCATATTCACCACTGGAGGGGCTCTTGGACAATAGGAAAGTACATAGAGGATGGCCGTGGATAGCAGAGAAATGTGGGCAGAATCAAATGCAGTAACTGGACTTCTCTTGTCTCCCCAGTTTTCTTCTTCCTCTTCTATTGCTGTAAATTAAATGTGATTGCCAATGTCCTGCCATTTCCTTGGCAAGGTGGAGTACAGGGTATGATGCTGTCATTAATTTATTCAAGAAATGCTCAATGAGTTTTTGATACATGTCACCTACTGTGTCAGTGCTAAAGAAAATTCAATCCTGTCCTAAGCACACCTAAGTATAATCCAGGGTGTCTTGTAAAAGCTATATGGATGGCACATAGTATGTATTCAAAAAGAAAAAAATAATCTTGAATTGATCAGGGAAGGATTTATGGAGGAGGTGGCATACACCTTGAAAGCTGGAGAGGAAGAAGCAGGTGAAGAGAAAAGATCCAGGTGCGTAGACCAGCAGGAGAAAAGATGTGAGGGGGAAACAGGAGCCCCGATACAGTCAGTGAATGGATATTAGCTGAATCTAACTATACCCAAAAGTGTGGAGAGAGGATGCAATAAAGGGCAAAGTGAGGAATCAGACCATTTTAAGAGCGAAAAAATGACATTGAACTTGGATTTATGGAGATAATGGATTTAGTATTTTTGTAAGTTAATAATTGGTTACCTAAGTAGCTGCTACTGTAAGAGACACTAGAGATATTGGTGGATAAATAAGACCCCTAACCCCAAATGGAGGCAATAATAAATTCCAGAAGAGACTGGAGCATAGGTCTGATGTTTTCTGGAGACTGGCTGTAGTCACTCTCCAGGGAAGATTTGACTAGGGAGCCACTGGGGTGGGCATTTCTGTCTCCCAAAGGCGTGCACAGGCAGAGAGATCAGGGCCAAGAAGCAAACGCGGAGGACACAAGGGCTGACAGGAACCTCCTTTCTCTCTTGGGTTGAGAACTAGTGTCTCAAGCCACCTCTTTCTCTCCTCCCAAGCTCTTCTCTTCATAAGTAACTCATCTAATAGGTAGATAAGTGTAGGCATAAGGAAGCTGCTGGCCCGCAGCTTTCTTTATAAAGAAAATTACTTGCTAATGTTTTACATTACTCCCCAGGCTTCGAGAAATATAAAATCTCCAATATTAGGGCCAGGGATTTAGCTCAGTGGTTTCACTGCCTGCTGCGCAAGCACAAGGACCCGAGTTCAATCCCCAGTACCAAAAAAAAAAAAAGTCTCCAATAGCATTCACCCACATTTTAAAAAATGTTCTTTTAAATACTTTGTGTCCAGGTCCATTCTTCCTAGATAGAATTTAAGTACCTCAAAAGTAAGGACTGCTTTCTATTTTTTTGATAGTTCTCACAGCATATTGTTCCCTCAAACATGATGGTTGCCTAACAGATTTTCTAATGAGATAAAAGATTCTGAACTTATTACACACACACACACACACACACACACACACACACACACTCTATTATGGTTTGTTCCCCAAAGGCCTCATGTGGTCATACATGGGGCTTTTCAGAGGTGGCTGAATATAGAGTGTATAATGCTGTGATTGATTCATGGTGCCATAGTAGGATAAAGGTGTCTCACCCTGGGTGTGAGCGCTACCTACCCGGAGGGCAGTTAGCCTGGATAAAATAAAAGGGATAGAAAGAGGGCTGCTGTTCTCACTGCTTGTCACTTGCTGCTGGCTGCTTTGCTACCTCACTGTTTTGCTTCTCTCTACCAGCTCTGAACTGTTTCTCCACTGCAATGCCCCTCTGCCGTGCTATCCTGCCTCGAAGCCAGCCAACTATGAATTGAAACCTCTACAAACTGTGAGCTACAAATAACCTCTCCTCCTTTAACTTTTGGTGTCAGTTATTTTGTCCGAGCAATGAGAAAAGTAACTAACACACACATGATACAAACTTAATTATCTTTTGGAAATGTGTGTGTATGTCCGCACCCTTTCTCAGTAATCATTGCTGAATCTGTGGTTTCATGTGAAGAATATTTGTAGTCTGGAAAACATTCAACAACTTCCTGGTCTTTAATATTGCCCTGAACCCACACCACCTGTTTTCTTTTCAGCTCGTGGACAATAGAGTTGTTCTGGGCCATCCACTCAGGATGGGAGTGTCTCCTTGATAAAACTTAACGGATATGCAGCTGTCCTATTGGCTTCTGACCTTATTTCTAGTTTCTAAAAGTGTTTGCTAAAAGGATGCATGGGTCAGCTGGGACACACCCAGGGTCCTCCTCCACTTTTCCTAAGCATCCTGTAATCTGTAGTTCTCCCATTTTCCCTAGGCCAACAGAGGCTCATCCATGCAGGGTAAAACATACCTCAAATGTCTTTAGAGAAGAGTATCTATGAGGTGGAGGAGACAAGGTGGGCATTCAGTTTTCCTCTGCTCATCCATAGAGCTGGGGGTAGCAAGTGGTTGAGCAGGGAGGCTCAGGTATGTTGGAAAACAAGAACCCATCCACGGGCTGAGGGGTAGTTACTCTTTTGACACCCAGAGCAAATCCACGTGTTGACAAATTCACGTGATGCCATCCTGACCCATTTCCCCACAGCCTTTCAATGCTCTTTTCCCTTTATATTTTAGGTGGCATTTTTTGAATATTTGCATTCCTTTGAAAAAATTGAGTTATTCTATCCATTTTATGCCACATGAGTGATTTTTTCATTTAATGTAAGCTAGGACATTGTTTTTCATTTTGATGGGGATATGTCTTCAAAATTAATTTCAGTCATTTTTTTCTCTTCATATCTTTAGCAATGCACATAAATATGATTTTGAAAGACTAGCTTTTATGATTCATTGCATCTTTTTAAAGAACCATTAATTTTCTTCCTGTTCTATAATTTTTACTCAAATGTGAAGTTATTTTTTCTTATTTAGATGTTAACACAAAAAAGAGAGCAATTCTGCTTATGTGTTAAATATAGGAGAAGAAATTACCACGATTAGTTTGTTGTGTCTACATATTTCAGTGGATTTTCTTCAGTCTTTGCAAATACAAGAGCTGTACTACTATTTTTCTTTTACTTTCAAACTACTAAAGAAAAGACAGATTTTGTTATTTCTAAAATTAACAGACTCTTTTTTTTTTACAAGAAAGTTTTTACAACAGTTGCCTGGAAGCTTTCTCCCTTCATGTTGGAGTAATAAACCTACCTGGTGCATACACTGCTTTTCCATGACATCTTTTTCTGCGCAAGCATTCTGAAGTGAAGGGTGGATGAACTGTCTTAAAAGGATAGCCTACTGTGATTTCTAATCCTAATGCTGCCACAGTGAGCATAGCTGCATAAAACAAAAAGACTTTTTCCAGCTTTCTGTGAATTGTCATTCAGGCATTTAAAAACATGGAATCTGTTCTTTCAGCTGGGAGCACTTCCATTAATGCTAATGAAAGTCACACATTTACCTCAAAGCCAGAAAAGATGTCTCAATCCTTCCCCAGGAATCCTAGATCGTAAAGAAAGCAGATTTGTCCTTCTTTCTTTTTGTAGTGGACCAGGACACAATAATGGAGCCCAGGTAGAATCTAGGAACATTTAAAATAAAGCTCTCCATTTGTTGACAGTAGAAAAATATCTTAGTGTCAGAGCATAAATGTAGATGCTTCCGTCTATGCTTGATCTTTTTCACATTTGTCTCTCTCTCTCTGTTTTTACTTTTGAAAGGGAAGTAAAAATCATTTTAGTTTTCAAAAGATGAAACAGATTTTTTAAAATATTGTATGTATACTAACTATTTTTTCACTATTAAATCAAGAGATCTTATAGGGTAGGATCTGAGAAAATGAAAAGAGATGAAACAGAATAGATGAAAGACACAGATGGAAATAGCAACAGCACAATGGCCCTGCTCTTCATCTTTCAAGAAATCCTATTCCATCATTCTTATTGAGCTAAACTGCCTCTGATGTTGGTGGGCTGACTGCGCTGAAAATGCTTTATTTTCAAAATATTAGCAAGATCAGTTACCGAATCCTTACCACTAAGAGTAACAGAAAATAGCTCACAAGAGAGGGGTATCTCGATTACTATTTTATATTACAAATTTCTATATCAAAGTACATGGTGAATACTATTCAGTTTGAAAATTTTGGAGCAGTTCAGTATTTTGCTCAAAAAAATAGGAAGGCTACATGTACTTATAGTGGAAAGAACATGGGTCTTGGGGTTAGAACATCAGCTCAAATTTATTAGGTTGCAGTGTCAGTATTCTATGCATTCATGTGCTCATCTTCCTACTAGATAAGGAATTTTATGTGTGGAACTTAGTTTTTCTGAGCGTGGAGTCATGGACATCTTTCACATTTAGTCCGCCAGCAACTTTCTCTTAGAAACTATTTCCTACCTAACAAAGTGGTTAATATGTTGCTTCTTCCATAGTATGATTCAGGCAGAGCAATCTCGATACTCACCTCTAATGGCCACAGTGATTACTTTGGATGAATACATGTCCCAAACCAGGCCAATCTGGGAAATTTGCTGGAACTTCTAGAGGAAAGAAGTTAGTGGGCTGTTCTCCATAATCATGAAATATAAGGATGTTATTAACTCACAGAGTTTTTGTATCTGAGCTTACCTATGACGAAATTTCAACCCACAGAGAAGGAAAGCTACAAGAGAGCTCTGATAACATGTTTTGAGTCATTGCATCTAAACCTGCAACCATTCCTGGACATCTAGCTATCTGGAATCAATTTTTTTCTCTTTTACCTTTTGTTGTAATGATTGATTGAGACCATGGAGGTGAAAGTAAAAAGCATAGTTGAAGGGCTGGGAGTGGTCCCATGACCTTGAGGTAAGAATGCAGGAGAGTGAGTGTTCTGTTTAATGTCTCCTATGCTCTGGGAAAGTTGTCAGTTCTTACAATGATTCTTGGTTTTCTTCTCTAAGAAATCATTATTCCAAGTGAATTGTATTTATAATCTACACCAACAGAAAGGAACAAAACCCCCATAGCCACCAGTATTGTATCAACAAATACTTGTATCAGGCATTGTTCAGGGCTGGAGAAACAACTGTAAATATGGATGATAGCCTTCAGCTCCCTTAGTACTTACATTTCAATGCAGATGAAAGGCTGCACAGAAATATACTCCAAGTGGATTTGAGAAGAGCGTTTATCTTTTGGGAAATATAAAAAGAATGGTGATTCCATTGCTTAGCTGCTTTATGTTCCTGTTATGGAATACTAGGAAATTAAGAACCAGGTTATTGAATTTCTTTCTTTAGTTATATGCATATAAATTTAAACTGCATATTTTTTAATCTTTCTTTTTATTAAATTTGGAAAAACAGGGACATAACAGGTAGCTCTCCTTATCCACAGGTTCTATATCTGTTGATTCAACCAACTGTAGATTGAAAATAGTTGAAAAAATTGTATCAGTACTGAACATGTACAGGCTTTTTTTTCATTGTTATTGTTTCCTAAACAATACCGCATAACAACTATTTATAAAGTATTTATGTTATATTATTTATTCTAAGTAATCTAGAAATGATTTAAAGTATACAGGAGGATGTGCATAGGTTAAATGCAAATAACGTGCTATTTTATATAGGGGACTTGAGTATCCTCAGATTTAGTATCCAGTGGAGATCTAGGAACCAGTCTCTCCTGGATACTGAAGAGCATGCGAATGTGCATGTATGTATTTGCTCACATTCATATTGCAGGAAGAATCTTGGTTGGAATAATGAAAAATAGGCAGCTACCAGTATAATATATCAACTAATTTATCAAAAGTTTTAGACTTCACTTTAGATATTATAGCCATTAATCCTGATATGTCAAGTTTATTGGATTAAGAAATGCCCAGCAGTTTAGCAGAGCATGTTCCTGAGTGCATCTGGGTGGGTCATGAAGAGAGGCCTTGTACTGTGTCTGGTCCCTCACCTACGGATTTCTTATGCTGTTTCCCTGCCCTGCTTCCTGGCCACCATGAACTAAGCAGCTTCGCTTCACCATGTTTTTCTGCTATGAAGTCTCTGCTTTGGAGCTAGCTGATCATGTATTGAAACCATGAGCTAATCAAACCTCTCTTCAAGTTGCGAGTGTTTGGTATTGTGTTTCAATAATGAGAAAGCTAAGACAGGGCCTGTGTTGAGTTGGCTGTAACTGCGTTTTACCTATTCTAGTACTGTACACAAAATACAGTGTTCAAAAAGCAATGGGGTATGTTAAATTGGAGAATGCAAGCTTTGGAATGAAACATTAATATGAATCCTAGCCTGCCATTGTTCAAATATAGAAAATAATAAGTTTTCTTGCTCCATTTTTAAGTCTACAAAAGTCTTTATGGAACTTATGCTACACATTCCTGTAATTATTTTTATGTATTCTAATCATCTTATATCAAAAGTCAAAATCTCTCTCTAGATTATTGTGACCATAACCTAATGGCCGTAAAATTATTGAACATACAATTATTATAAGGTGGATGGAAGTGGAAATGTATTACTATAATCCTAGTACTTTGGGAGGCTGAAGCAGGAAGATTGCATGTTCAAGCCCATCCTGGACAACTTACCGACTTAAGCAAGACTCTGTCTCAAAATAATTATTGTATGGGGATATGCAAAAGGAAATCTTTAAGAAGTTATGACTATTTTTAAAAGATTTTTTCTGTATTTATTTTGCTGTGATTATTTTTACTTCCTTTTAAGCTTTTGCTTCCTCTTTTGTTTCCTTTCCCACCATTTTTTTCTCCTCAAGTATGACACATATTTTTTATTTCCAAAGTTTTCATTAGTTAATACTTACAAAAAGACTGAAAAATATGGCCATTGCTTCTTTCCTTGGCTTTTCATCCCAAAAGTCTTACTGAGGCATAGATTTATGAGAGTGCATCTATGCTGAACCACTGAAATTTGTTTTTATTTTATTCTTTTTCACAGTGGTCTCCTGATTTATTTATTTAATTCATTAAGTTCATTAAGTTTATTGGTACATGTTAGGTATACAATATGTTGACATTCATCTTTGGGAATTAGTACCTTTACATGATATATATTGATCCTTATTTTTTCTCATTCCCCTGCCCTTGCTTCAACCCCTCCACCCCTCCCTATTTACAAAGACTGTTTCAATTTTTTCATTGTCTCATATTAATTCCATTCCCTTCTTTCCTTTCCCCTACCTGTCCCCCTTCCCCTTCCCCTTTGCCCTTTTTCTTCCTATTTCACATTATCTATTATACATTTTAGTCCTTATTTACACTTTCAATTTCTCACACTAGAGAAACTATTCAGTATTTACACATGTGTGTCCTATTTATTTCACTTAAGAGTATTGCCTCAATGTGCATCCGTTTGGCTATAAATGTCTCTAACTTCTCATTTTTTATGGCTGAGTAGTACTCCATTATATTAAAAAAAACACATTTTCTTTATCCGGTCTCCAGTTGATGGGCACTTGGGCTGTTTCCAACCTTTAGCAATTACAAACTGTGCCGCTATGAACATGGGTGCATTTATATCACTGTGGCATGATTCTTTTAATTCTTTTGGGAAAATACCCAGAAGGGGAATAGCTGGGTTAAATGGGACCTCTAGTCCTACTTTTTTGATGTATCTCCATACTGATTTCCACAGTAGTTACACCAGTCTGCACTCCCACCAACAGAGTTTCTCCATAACTCTGCCAGCATTTGTTGTTGGTTGATTTCTTGATAGCAGCCATTCTTTTTTGAGTAAGATGGAATCTCAGTACTGTTTTCATCTGCTCCTCTCTGATGATCAGTGATGTTGAACATTTTTTCATATGTTTATTTGCTGCTTTTACTTCTTTGTCTGAGAAATGTCTGTTCATTTCAGATGCCCATTTTGGAATTGGGTCTTTGAATTTGGGGGGTCCGATTTTTTTCAGTTCTTTATATGATCTAGATAGTAGTCCTTTGTCTGAGGTGTAGCTGCTAAAACTTTTTTCCCACACTGTAAGTTGTTTCAGCTCTGTTGGTGCTTTCTCTTGCAGTGCAGGAACTTTTTAATAAGATGAGATCCCAGTTGTTGATTCCTTCTGCTAGTTCCCATACTACTGAGGTTTTGTTCATAAAGTCTTTTCCTATGCCAATGTCTTCAAGAGTTCTACCTAACTTATCTTCCAGAAAGTTTAGTGTTTCTGTCTTAATATTTAGATCTTTAATCCACTTCGATCTTAGTTTAGTGCATGGTGATAGGTATGGGTCTAGTTTTAATCTTAGGCAGGTTGAAATCCAGTTTTTCCAACACCATTTATTAAATAGGGTATCTGGGCTGGGGATTTAGCTCAGTGGTTCTGCTGCCTGCCTCGCAAATGCAAGGACCCAAGTTCGATCCCTGGTACCAAAAAAAAAAAAAAAGGCTAATTTCCTCTAATGAGGGCGGTTGGCTCCTTTGTCAAAGATGAAGCAGCTGAGTATGTCTGGAGTTGTTTCTGCATCTTCTAATCTCTTCTACTGATCCTCAGGTCTGTTCCTTTGCCAGTACCATGCTGTTTTATCACAGTAGCTTTGTAGTATAGTTTCAAGTTGGGAATGTGATACCCCCAGCCATGTTTCTGTTGCCCAGAATTGTTTTTGCTATTCTAGGTCTCTTCTGGTTCCAAATGAATTTTTGGATTGTTTTCTCTAGTTCTGTGAAGAATATTTTTGGAATTTCAATTGGCATTGCATTAAATCTATATAGTAGTTTTGGAACTATGGCCATTTTCTCCATATTGATTCTTCCTACCCAGGAACAAGGGATGTTTTTCCATTTTCTTATATCCTCCTCAATCTCTTTTTTCAGAGTGCTGTAGTTTTCATTGTAGAGGTATTTTGCTTCCTTTGTTAGATTGATTCCTAGATATTTCATTTTTTGGGATGCTATTGTAAAAGGAATTTTTTCCCTAATTTCTCTCTTGGTGAGTCTGTTATTTGTGTATAAGAAGGCTATTGTTTTTTGAGTGTTGGCCTTGTATCCAGCTACTCTACTGAATCTGTCAACTAAGTCTAGAAGTATTTTGGTGGAGTTTTTTGGGTCTTCTATGTAAAGTCTATTGTCAGTAAATAATGACAGTTTAACTTCTTCCTTTCCTATCTTTATTCCTTTTATCTGTTTTTCTTGTCTAATTGCTGTGGCTAATGTGTCCAGAACTGTATTGAACAGGAGTGGAGATAGTGGGTATCCTTGTCTTGTTCCTGATTTTAGCATGAAAGTTTTCAGTTTTTGACCATTTAGTATGATGTTGTCGGTTTTTCACAGATAGCCTTAGTCAGGTTGAGATAAAGACCTTCTATTCCAATTTTCTGTAGGGTTTTTATCATGAATGGGTGTTGCATTTTGTCAAATGCTTTTCTGCATCTATTGAGATGATCATATGGTTTTTGTCCTTGGCTCTGTTAAGATAGTGTATTACATTTATTGATTTATATATGCTGAACCATCCTTGTATCCCTGTGATAAATTGGACTTGGTCAGGGTGTATGATCTTCTTGATGACCCTCTGTATTCTGTTTGCCAGTATCTTGTTGAGGACTTTTGCATCTATGTCCATGAGGGAGATTGGCCTGTAATTCTCTTTTTGGATTGTATTTTTCCCTGGTTTTGGAATCAAAGTAACACTTCCTTCTGGGAATGAATTTGGAAGCCTTGCTTCCCTTTCAATTTCCTTGATGAGTTTAAAGAGTAATGGTGATAGTTCCTCTTTAAATATCTTGTAGAATTTAGCAGTGAAGCCATCAGGACCTGGGCTTTTCTTTGTTGGTAAATATTTTATTACATTTTCAATTTCATTCATTGTAACTGGGGTGTTTAGAATTTCTATATCTTTTTCATTTAACTTTGGCAATTCGTATGTATCTAGGAACCTGTCCATTTCTTCTGTGTTTTCCATTTTTTTAGATTCTCAAAGCAGGTATTGATGATCCTCTGGATTTCTGCTGGGTCTGTTGTGACTTCACCTTTTTCATTATTATTTGCATGGATTTGAGCCTTTTCTTTCATTTTTCTGATAAGGTTGACTAAAGGTTTATTGATTTTATTTATTCTTACAAAAAACAGCTCTTTGATTCATTCATTTTTTTTGTATCGTTCTCTTAGTCCTCATAGCATTGATTTCTGCTCTGATCTTTATAATTTCCTCTCTTGTATGAGCTTTGGGTATTTTTTTTTTTGTTAAATTCTTTTATTGGTACATTGTAGGTATACAACACAATTACATTTCTCATTGGGTATTGTACCTTTACATGATGCATCTTGGTTCTTATTTTTACCCCATTCCTAGCCCTCCCTTCACCCCCTCCACCCTTCCCTATTTACAAAGACTTTATTTCCATTTTGTCCATTTCTCATCATTTTTCCTTTCCCTTCTTTCCTTTCCCCTGCCCCTCCCACTACCCCCACCCCTTTGGACCTTTTCTTCTTATTTTACATTATCGATTATTCATTCTAATCATTGGTACATTTTAGGTATACAATATAATGACATTCATCATTGGAAATTTGCACCTTTACATAATCTCTCTTGGTTCCTATTTTTCACCCTTGCCCAGCCCTCCCTTCAACCCCTCCAGTCCTCCCTATTTACAAAGATTTTGTTCCTATTTTTCCATTTTCTCATATTAATCCCATTCCCTTCTATCCTTTCCCCTAGCTCTCCCACTTCCTTCCCCTTTGCCCCTTTTCTTCCTATTTCACATTACCTATTATACATTTAGTCCTTATTTACACTTTCAGTTTCTCACACCAGAGAAACCATTCAGTATTTACACGTGTGTCCTATTTATTTCACTTAAGAGTATCACCTCAATGTGCATCCACTTAGCTATAAATGTCTCTAATTTCTCATTTTTTATGGCTGAGTAGTACTCCATTTTATAAAAAAAGCCACATTTTCTTTATCCAGTCTCCAGTTGATGGGCGTTTGTGCTGTTTCCAAGTTTTAGCTATTACAAACTATGCTGCTACAAACATGGGTGCACATATATCACTGTGGTATGATTCTTTTAATTCTTTGGGGAAGATACCCAGCAGTGGAATAGCGGGGTCAAATGGGACTTGCAGTCAAAGTTCTTTGAGGTATCTCCATACTGATTTCCACAGTGGTTGCATTAGTCTACACTTTCACCAGCAGTGGAGCAGGATTCCTCTTTCCCCACAGCCCCACCAGCATTTATTATTGGTTGATTTCATGATAGCACCCATTCTTTCTGGAGTGAGGTGGAATCTCAGCGTTGTTTTCATTTGCATCTCTCGAATGACCAGTGATGTTGAACATTTTTTCATGTATTTCTTTGCTATTTCTACTTCTTTGTCTGAGAAATGTCTGTTCATTTCAGATGCTCATTTTCGGATTGGGTCTTTAAATTTGGAGGTCTTATCTTTTTAAGCTCTTTATAGATTCAAAATAGTAGACCTTTGTCAGAGGAAGAGCAGGTGAAGATTTTTTCCCACATTGTGGGTTGTCTCTTCACACTGCTGATGGTTTATCTTACTGTGCTGAAGCCTTTTAATAAGAAGAGATCCCACTTGTTGATTGTTTGTGCTAGTTCATGGGCAACTGAGGTTTTGTTCATAAAATCTTTTCCTACACTGATGTCTTCAATGGTTCTACCTAACCTCTGTTCCAAATGGTTCAGAGTTTCTATTTTAATATTTAGATCTTTAATCCATTTTGATTTTAGTTTAGTGCATGGTGAGAAATACAGGTCTAGTTTTAATCTTTGGCAAGTTGAAACCCAATTCTTCCAGCATCATTTATTAAAGAGGCTATCTTTCCTCCAGTGAGGGTGTTTGGCTCCTTTGTCAAAGATGAGATGGCTGAGTGTGTCTGGCATTGTTTCTGCATCTTCTAATCTGTTCCACTGGTCCTCAGGTCTGTTTCTTTGCCAGTACCATGTTGTTTTTATCACAGTAGGTTTGTAGTAGAGTTTCAGGTTGGGGATTATGATACCCCCTGCCATGTCTCTGTTAACTAGAATTGCTTTTGCTATTCTGGGTCTCTTCTTGTTCCAAATGAATTTTTGGATTGTTTTCTCAAGGTCCACGAAGTATGCTGCTGGGATCTCAATTGGAATTGCATTAAATCTATATAGCAGTTTTGGAAGTATGGCCATTTTCACTATATTAATCCTTCCTACCCAGGAGCAGGGGATGTCTGTCCATTTTCTGATATCATCTTCAATCTCTCTTTTCAGAGTGCCATAGTTTTCAGAGAAGAGGTCTTTGATTTCTTTTGTTAGGATGATTCCTAGGTATTTCAGTTTTTTGGATGCTATTATGAAAGGAATTATTTGCCCTATTTCTCTCTCAGTGAGTCTGTCATTGGTGTAGAGGAAAGCTATTGATTTTTGTGCGTTGACCTTGTAACCAGCTGCTTGACTGAATTTGGTTATTAAGTCTAGAAGACTTTTGGTGGAGTTCTGTGGGTCTCCTTTATAGAGTATCATGTCATCTGCAAATAATGACAATTTAACTTCTTCATTACCTATCTTTATTCCTTTTATTTCTTCCTCTTGTCTAATTGCCGTGGCTAATGTTTCCAGAACTATATTGAACAAGAGTGGTGATAGTGGACATCCTTGTCTTGTTCTTGATTTTAGTGTGAAGAATTTCAGTTTTTGACCATTTAGTATGATATTGGCTGTTGGTTTTTCCTAGATGGCTTCTATCAGTTTGAGGTAGAGGCCATCTATTCCAATTTTTTGTAGGAATTTTATCATAAATGCATGTTGGATTTTGTCAAATGCTTTTTCTGCATCTATGGAGATAATCATATGGTTTTTGTCCTTGGCTCTATTGATATAGTGTATTACATTGATTGATTTTTGTATATTGAACCATCCCTTCATCCCTGGGATGAATCCCACTTGATCAGAGTGTATGATCTTCTTGATGATCTTCTGCATTCTGTTTGCCAATATCTTATTAAGGATTTTTGCATCTATGTTCATTAGTGTAATTGACCTATAGTTCTCTTTTTTGGTTGGGTCTTTCTCTGCTTTGGGGATCAAGGTGATGCTTGCTTCCAGGAATGAATTTGGGAGTATTGCTTCCCTTTCAATTTCACTGAACAGTTTAAACAGTAGTGGCAGCAGTTCCTCTCTAAATGTCTTGTAGAATTCAGCAGTGAAGCCACCAGGGCCCGGGCTTTTCTTAGTTGATAAGTTTTTAATTACATTTTCAATTTCATTGGTTGATATTGGGTTGTTCAGAGTTTTTAGGTCTTCTTCGTTCAACTTTGGTAATTCATATGTATCTAGGAATCTGTCCATTTCTTCTGGGTTGTCCATCTTATTGGCGTATAGTTACTGGAAGTAGGTATTGATGGTCCTCTGGATTTCTGCTGGGTCTGTTGTAATTTCACCCTTTTCATTCCTAATTGCATGGATTTGGGCCTCTTATTTCCTTTTTTTGACAAGGCTGGCTAAGGGTTTGTCAATTTTGTTGATTCTTTCCAAGAACCAACTCTTGGCTTCAATGATTTTTTGTATCATTCTCTTAGTCTCCATTGCATTGATTTCTTCTCTGATCTTTATAATTTCCTCCCTTGTATGAGCTTTGGGGTTATCCTGCTCTTCTTTTTCTAGAAGCTTGAGGTTCAGCATCAGGTTGTTTAATTGGGCTCATTCTGTTTTTCTAATATGCGTATTCATTGCTATGAATTTCCCTCGTAAGACTGCTTTTATTGTGTCCCATAGATTTCGATATGTTGTATTGTCATTGTCATTTAATTGAAGGAACTGTCTGATTTCTTCTTTAATTTCCTCTGTGACCCATTGGTTATTCAGAAGTGTGTTGTTCAATTTCCACATGTTTATGAAATTTTTTGTTTCTTTTGCTATGGTCTCCAGTTTCATCACACTATGGTCTGATAATATACAGGGGATAACTTCAATTCCTTTGCACTTACTTAAACATGTTCTATGTGTGAGTATGTGGTCTATTTTGGAGAATGACCCGTGTGCAGCTGAGAAGAATGTGTATTCTGATTTTGTGGGGTGGAAGACTCTGTAAACATCTGTTAAGTTCCTTTGTTCAAGAGTTTGATTGAGTTCTAGTATTTCATTGCTTGTTTTTTGTCTAGTTGATCTATGTATTTGTGACAGTGTGGTATTGAGGTCCCCGACTACTATTGTATTAGTGCTTATATGGTTTTTCATGTCCATTAGTATTTGTTTTATATAGTTGGGTGCACTAGTGTTTGGTGCATAGATATTTATGATTGTCATCTCTTCCTGTTGGATTCTTCCCTTTACAAGGATGTAGTGTCCTTCTTCATCTCTCTTAATCACTGTTGGTTTGAAACCTACTTGATCTGCAAAGAGGATAGCTACTCCTGCTTTTTTTCGGGTTCCTGTCTCATGGAGTATTGGTTTCCACCCTTTAACTTTCAGTCTATGAGTTTCCTTTTGAATTAAGTGTGTTTCTTGTATGCAGCATATTGTTGGCTTTTGCTTCTTGACCCATTCTGCCAGTCTATTTCTTTTGATTGGTGAATTGAGACCATTAACATTGATGGTTCTAACTGAAACGTATTGACTTGTCATTGCCATGACTTTTTCTTTTTGTTGGGTTGTCCCCTTTTCCATTTAATTTCTTGTCATGCCAGATAGGTTCATTCTGCTTTGCTTGCTGGGGTTGTGATCCTCCATGTCTGTTCCTAGGATATTGTGTAAAATTCTTTGGAGTGCTGGTTTGTTATTCACAAAGTTCCTAAGGTGCTGTTTGTCATGAAAATATTTTATTTCTCCATCCATTTTGAAAGATAGTTTTGCAGGGTACATCAATCTGGGTTGGAGGCTGTTTTCTTTTAGGGCTTGGAATATGTCACTCCAAGCTCTTCCTGCTTTGATGGTTTGTGTTGAGAAGTCTGCTGTGATTCTGATGGGCTTTCCTTTGTATGTGATTTGTTTCTTTTCTCTGACTGCTTGGAGAACTTTGTTCTTCTGTTGGATTTCTGGAATCTTAACAATTATATGCCTATGTGTAGATTTTTTTTTGATCAAGGCTATTTAGAGTCCTATATGTCTCATTTATCTGTATGTCAAGCTCTTTTCCCCTCCTTGGGAAGTTTTCTGCCATTATTTCTGTGAAGAGGTTTTTTATGTCATCTGCACTCTCTCCTGTTTCTTCATTGAGCCCAATCAGTCTTGTGCTATTCTTCTTTGCATCATCTAGCAGCTGCTGGATTGATTTCTCATGTTCCCTTTTAATTTTGAAGCAATTTTTCTTTTCGTGTTCAGTAATTGCAATCTTATCTTCTATATCTGAAATTCTGTCCTCACACTGGCTCATTCTGCTGTGTAGACTTTCAATGGAGTTTTTCATGTCCTGGAAATCTATTTGCATCTGTTTTATGGATTCCATTTGTTTCTTATGTTGGGATTCCATCATGTTCCTGAGATCCTCTCTAGATTTATTAATCATGTCTTGCAGTAGGGGCACAATTTCTCCTGTTATCTGAGAAATTATTTCTGATTTCCTTTTTTCCAGATCCCCTTTTGTTGCCAGTTGAGTGGGTCCAGGTGGTTGAGTATCAGAGGATTCCATCTCATTTCCCTTTGGTGTTGCTGTAGGTGATCTGGAAATCTGGTTCTGAGACTTATTTATGTGTTTTCTCTTTTCAACTGGGGCAGGGGGCTGTTAGCTTCTGCATGGATTACCTCTTCTGAGCTGGGTGAGGTGGGCCAGGGGCCAGGAGCAGTGATAGGGATGGTGACCCAAAAGCCCTTTCCTATGGGCTGGGAGCAGCAGGAGGGATGGTGACCAGGAAGCCCCTTCCTCTTGACCAGGAGCAGTGGGATGGTGGCTCAGAAGCCCCTCCCTCTGGACCGGGAGTGGTGGGAGGGATGGTGGCCTGGAAGCCCCTTCCTCTGGCCAGGATCAGTGGGACAGAAGGTAGCCCAAAAGCCCTCTCCTCTGGACTGGGAGCAGCCGGAGGGATGGTGACTGGGAAGCCCCTTCCTCTGGACCAGGAGTAGTGGGATGATGGCTCAGAAGCCCCTACTTCTGGGCCGGGAACAGCGGGACTCAGTACCTTGGTCTGGTGGTCTGGTGTCCTCTGTGTCTTTGTAGTGTGGAACCAGGTGGCTGCCTGTCTGCAGCCGGGTGATTCGGTGTCTTCCGCGTGACTCAGGACCTAGGTAGGGCGTGCACAGACCTTCCTGTGTGCAGCGGGCTGATTCGGCATGTTCTGTGCAACTCAGGACCTCGGTAGGCCATGCACAGACCTGCTTGTCTGGAGCGAGCTGATTCGGCATGTTCTGTGTGACTCAGGACCTCGGTAGGGCATGGAACAACCTGCCTGTCTGCAGCGGGGTGATCTGCCCTGTGACTCACGACCTCGGTAGGGCGTGCATAGACCTGCCTGTCTGCAGCAGGCTGATTTGGCATGTTCTGAGCTTTGGGTTTGTTTTGCTCTTCTTTTTCTAGGAGCTTGAGTTTTTGTATTAGGTTGTTAATTTGAATTCTCTCTGTTTTCCTAATGTGGACATTCACTGCTATGAATTTCCCTCATAGAATTGCTTTCATTGTGTCCCACAGATTCCTGTATGTTGTACTGGCATTACCATTTACTTGTAGAAACTGTCTAATTTCTTCTTTAATTTCCTCTGTGACCCATTGGTTGTTCAGAAGGCTGTTATTCAATTTGCATGTGTTCGTGGGGGTTTTGGGGTTTCTTCTGTTATTAATTTCCAATTTTATTGCACTATGGTCTGATAATATACAGGGGGTAACTTCAGTTCTTTTACATTTAGTTAAACATGACCTAAGAGCTAGTATGTGGTCTATTTTGGAGAATGACCCATGTGCATCTGAAAAGAATGTGTACTTTAATTTTGTGGGGTGGAACACTCCGTAAACATCTATTAAGTCCATTTGTTCAATAGCTTGGTTGAGTTCTAGAATTTTGTTTTTACTTTTTAGTCTAGATGATCTATTTGTGATAGTCAGGTATTGAGTTCCCCCACAACAATTGTATTAGTGCTTATTTGTTTTTTCATGTCCACTTATATTTGTTTTATATAGCTGGGGGCATTCATATTTGGTGCATATATATTTAGGATTGTCATCTCTTCCTCTTGGATTGTTCCCTTCACAAGGAAGTAGTGACCATCTTCGTCTCTCTTAATTAGTTTTGGTTTGAAATCTACTTTGTCTGCAAATAAGATTGCCACCCATGCATTTTTCTGGGTAACTGTCATGTGGAGAAGTGTTTTCCATCCTTTTACTTTCAGTCTATGTATTTTTTTTGAGTTAAGTGTGTTTCTTGTATATTGTATATTGTTGGATTTTACTTATTAATCCATTCTGCCAGTCCATTTCTTCTGATTGTTGAATTGAGGCCATTAAAATTGATGATTATAATTGATGGATATTGACTCATCCTTGTCATGATGTTTTACTGTTGTTGGCTCTTTTATTTTTATTTTCCCCCCTTTCCCTTTGGTCTTGCCTTGCCTGGTGGCTTCCCTCTGTTGGGCCTCATGGAGTTGCAACCTTCATTGTCTTTTTCCAGGATATTGTTTAGAATTGTTTGGAGTGCTGATTTGGTGTTCATGAAATTTCTCAGGTGCTCTTTGTTGTCGAAGTGTCTAATTTCCCCATCGATTTTGAAAGATAATTTTACAGGATACAACAGTCTAGGTTGGAAGTTTTTTTTTTTAGGGCTTGAAATACTTCACTCCAGGCTCTCCTTGACTTGAGGGTTTGTGTGAAAAGCCTGCTGTGATTATGATGGGCTTTCCTTTGTAGGTGATTTGTTTCTTTTCTCTAACTGCTTGTAGAATTTTGTTCTTCTGTTGGGTTTCTGGAATCTTGACTATTATATGTCTAGGCCTAGATTGTTTTTAATCATGGCTAGTTGGAGTTCTATATGCCTCACTTATCTGTAATATCCAGTTCTCTACCTCTGTCTAGGAAGTTTTCTACTATTACTTCTGTGAACAGGTTTTTTTAATGTTAATTGTACTTTCTCCTGCTTTTTCTTGGACTCCTGTCAGTCTTATGTTACTCTTCTTTGCATCATCTAGCATCTGCTGGATTGATTTCTCATGGCCCCAATATTTTTAATAAATCTCTATTTTCATGGTCATTAACTGCAATCCTGTCTTCTATATCTGATATTCTATCTTCACATTCCCTTAATCTGCTGTGAATACTTTCAATGGAGTTTTTAATCTCCTGAATATCTGTTTGAGTCTGTTTCATGGATTCCTTTTCTTTCTTATGTTGGACAATCATGGCTTCCAGCATGGTTCTGAGCTCATCTATTTTTTTTTTTTTTCTGTTTCTGTTCTAGAGCCTCAAATCATGTCTTTCACTCTGCTCACCATCTCTGTAGTTATCTGGGAAATTATTTCTGTTTTGAACTTTTCTAGGGCCTCATTCATCTGTTTTGTTACTTCCTGTGCTATCAATTCAGGATGTCCAGGTAATTGATTATCAGACTTTTCCACCTCGTTTCTCCCAGAATTTACCTTTGGTGGGATAGAAGTCTGAGTTTGTGCCTTGCTTAAATGTCTTCTCATTTTTTGTTTTTGGTACTGTCCTTGGTTTAATTCCTGGGTTGATACTTCAAAATTGCTTATTTTAAGTATCTTTTTTGCTTGTATTTAGTACCCTTATGGAATGACTGCTTCTCAGAATGTCTTCCAGATATAGCTTGTCTTTAGGTTTTGAGTCTCTAATGACTCTGAGGCTGTCTCATTTTCATTATACCAGGAAGGACAACTGATTAGATAAATCACGACACCTTAGCCCAAGTGATACAATCAGCAACATCGTAGCATCAAGTACATCTTAGAAAATGACAATTTGTGGTCATTATTAATCTATCACCTTTAACTGTGTGAATTAAATCAACATCAAGGACCAACCCAACATGTGTATAGTGAATAAACTCTTCCATATATCAACTTTATCCTTCAGGATGGGGAGTTAGAGGAGTTGGGGAGGGAGGAATAGATAGGTAGAAGGATAGGGGAAGGTTAGCAGTGAGGCTAGAGGACACAGGCAAGAGATGGAACAAGAGAAAAAAGGAAAAATAAAAAAGAAATCTGAATTAGGGCCAGAACAGGAGCAAATAGGGAGATGAAGAACAAGGTGGGACAGCAAGAGAGTGAGTGTGAGAGTGAGAAAGGAAAGAGAAGGCTATCCATCCAGCTGCTCCAGGATAGTTAGACATCAAATTCCAGAGACACAGGACTCATGCTGCCCCAGCTGTTGCTGTGAACTGAATCTCTTGGTCAGAATTTGCAGAATACTGAGATGACCAGAAGAGGAACATCTATCATCTGAGACTCAAGACATCATCCTTTGGGGGCAAGTCCTGTGAATTTTTGGCTGCAGTGGGCTTTATAGGAGGCTCCTAGGGCAGAGAAGCTCAGCTGGTCCCAGCACCTGGAAGGAAGCTACCCCACTGCCATCCTAGGCTCCTAGGGCAGAGAAGGTGAGCCGGTCCCAGCATCCAGAAGGAAGCTCCCCCTCCGCCATCCCAAGCTCCTAGGGCAGAGAAGCTGAGCCGGTCCCAGAACCCAGAAAGAAGCTCCCCTGCTGCCATCCCAAGCTCCTAGGGCAGAGAAGGTGAGCCATGTGGGTGCCAGAAACATCCCCTCCCATGGAAATGAGAAGACATGTAAAAAAGTCTCAAAAACAGACTTCTGGATCACCTACAGCAACCCCAAAGGGAAACGAGATGGAAAAATCTGATACTCAACCACCTGGACTCTCTGAACTGGCAACAAAGGAGGATCTGGGAAAAATGAAATCAGAAATAATTACTCAGATAACAGCAAAGATTTTGCTCATGGTGCAAGACATGATTAATAAATCTAGAGAGGACACATAAAAAAATAGAGGATCTGAGGAACATGATGGAATCCCAACATAGGAAACAAATGGAATCCATAAAACAGATACAAACAAATTTCCAAGAGATTAAAAGCTCCATCAAAAGTCTGCACAACAGAATGAACCAATGTGAGGATAGAATTTCACATATAGAAGATAAGATTGCAATTAGTGACCAGGAAAAGAAAAATTGCTTTAAAATTGTAAGGGAACATGAGAAATCAATCCAGCAGCTGCTAGATGATGCAAAGAAGAATAACATAAGATTGATTGGAGTCAATGAAGAAAGAGGAGAGAGTGCAGATGACATAAAAAAACTGTCCACAGAAGTGAAGGCAGGAAATTTCCCAAGGAGGGGAAAAGAGCTTGACATACAGATAAATGAGGCATATAGGACTGCAGCTAGCCTTAATCAAAAAAAAATCTACACATAGGCATATAATAGGTAGGATTCCAGAAATCCAACAGAAGAACAAAATTCTACAAGCAGTGAGAGAAAAGAAACAAATCACATACAAAGGAAAGCCCATCAAAATCACAGCAGACTTCTCAATGCAAACCCTCAAGGCAAGAAGAGCTTGGAGTGATGTATTTCAAGCCCTAAAGGAAAACAACCTCCAACCCAGATTGATGTACCCTGCAAAACTATTTTTCAAAATTGATGGAGAAATAAGATACTTTCATGAGAAAGAGCACCCAGGAACTTCATGAATATCAAACCAGCACTCCAAAAAATGTTAGACAATACCCTAGGAAAAGATAATGAGGATCACAACTCCAGGAAACCCAGCAGAATGAATCCATTGGGCATGACAAATTAAACGCAAAGGGGGAGAATTCAACAAAAAGAAAAAGTCATGACAAGGCTTTTAGAACTTTTAACTTCATCTCCCTAATGAGTGTATAATTCAATCTTATTATTGTACTGATTAGTATTTTTCTGATTCTAGAGTTGCACACCATTCCTTGTGCTATACTGGCTATTTATCATCTTCTTACATCTACATTTTAATTGGGTTGTCTATTAATGAGCTCTAAGAATTCTTTATATATTCTGGTCATAGGTTGTATGTATTGTAAATATGGTCTGTTTAAGGACTACTTTTCATTTTAATGATATCCTTTAAAGTTCTAAATTTTGATGGAATCTCATTTATCAATTTTTTTCTTTTATACATCATGCTTTTTTGTATCCTAGGTAATTCTTGCCTACCCTGAATTCATAAATATTTTCCCTTATAATTTCTTCTTAAAGTTTTATACTTTTAGGCTTTCTTATATAGATTCATAGATCCCTTCAAGTTATTTTCATGTATGGAAAAAAAAGGTTGAGGTTAATTTTTTATATATGGATATCAGGTGTTCTAGTGCTGTTTGCTGCAAACAATATCTCTTCCTCGGCTCTTGAATTGAGTTTATATTCTATAAAATGTTAATGTTAAATAATCTTTCAAAATTCAGTGGGCCATATATGTGTGGTTCTATTTCTAGGTTCTCTGTTTTATTCCAATGATCTATGTCTTTCCTTACACCAACACTGCCTTGATTACTGTAGCTTTAGAAGAAGTCTTAAAATTGGGTGCTAAACATCTTCCAACACTGTTTTTGTTTCTGTTTTTGGCTTTTCTGGGTCCTTTGTACTCCTACATAACTTTAAAATTTCAATATCTGGTTCTTCATTTATAGCAAGTATACACAGACCTGAATTTTTATATATACCTTGTGTTTTCTAATCCTGCTAAATTCAAGTACAAGTTCTAGGGGCTCCTAGAGATTTCTTAGTATTTTCTCTGTAGATGATCATTTCATCTACATAGAAAGATTTTGCTTCTGCCATGCCAATCCTATCCTAGTTGTGTCATTTTATTGCCAGGCTATTTTGGTTTAGACCTATGTTTCAAAGTCTGCTGGACAGATGAAGAGTAGGCATATATGCCCTTGTTCCCCACTTTAGGGAGAAAGCATTGTATCATCTCCATTCATAGAAGGAGTTCTTGTTGGAAGTATGGAGTACATGTCTTTGATCTGTTGAGAAGCTTCTGTTCTACTTCTAGCCTCCTGATAGCTTTTACCATGAAGAGCTGTGGAATTTAGTCCAATACTCTTTCTCCAACTAGTGACAGGATCATATGGCTTTCTCCTTTCCTCTGTTAAAATGATGACTTTTGGGGGTGGATCTTCCAATGCTGAACCAATACTGCCATCCCTATAACAAAACTACTTTCTACATACTTCCAGATCTGACTTCTAAGAGTTTGTTTTGTTAAACAAATTTCTATCTATGTTCATACTTTTTTCTTCTATTATCTTTATCCAGTTTTAGGATTAGCACAATGTTGATTTCCTAAAATGAGGGGAGAAGTGTTCCTTCTTTTTTCTGCTTTAATTGTTTGATATAATTTATCAGTTAAAATGTTTATGAGCCTGCTGTTGTCATATAGGTAGGTTTTCAAGCTAGGAATATACTTTTTTAAATAGGTGCTATTCAAATTTTATATTTCCTCCAGAGTTAGTTTCATTAATTTGTCTTCCAAGGTACTTCTTAGAAGCTGTCAAATTTATTTCAAAAAAGATTTTTGTAATATGCTTTCTATATCCTTTTAAATTCTGTAAAATCTGTGGTAATGTCTCCTAGATCTTAATATTGTAATTTAAAAAGTGTATAACTGATATTGTGTAACAGCAAGAAAAGGTCTAAAAGAGCAGGGGAATTGGGAGGGGTAAGGGAAGGGAAAAAAGGGAAAGGAAAAAATATGAAAAGAGGAAAAAAAATGGAAACAAGGTCTTTGCAAATAGGGAAGGGTGGATGGGGTGAAGGAAGGGCAAGGGAAAGGGAAAAAAATAAGAATCAAGATACTCATGTAAAGGTACAAGATCCCAATGATGAATGTAATGGTATTTTATACCTAAAATGTACCAATAAACTTAATGGGGAAAAAAAGAAGAGAAACATAAAAAATTGAATAAAGTAGGAACAAATTAAAAATAAGAGCAATAATAATTTTTTAAAATTACAAATAAAATATAAATATGAAAATGAAGGGCCTCCTTCATGGTATGTCTCTCCTGTCACAATAGACTACATGGGCAGCAATGTGCAGGTATAAGTTAATGAGTCTCTGCAATCCAGTCACAGACCCATGAGATTCAGGCAGATTTTTGACTGCAAGTCCCAAGTTGAGCTCCCTGTCTTCCTGCAGGGTTGAACTCTGCAAGTTTCTATTGCAGGTTCCAGCTGCCCTTCCCCTGAAGATAGTCCATGTTGTGATGGGAGGTGATGATCCATCCAACTTACCAAGTATGGTGGTCTTCTGTGCCTTTATTTCAGAGATTCTCTTCACTTTTCCAGTGGGCTTCAGTTTCCATCAAGGAGCCTGAGAGAGGCCCTCTTTCTGTTGTTCAGTTCTGCTCTATCTTTTGGAGCTCAAGACAATGGCCTTTATTCCCCCCACCCCCGTGCCTTTGTAGTGTGGAACTTGGTAGCAGCACAACCAGGAGGCCAGAGGTGTGTGTGTGTGTGGGGCTGCTGGCGGCTACAGACCTCTCTCTCCGCCCAGCTGGCTAAGCTGGTCACTATGGGTATGGTAAGTGGTGAGGGGTCCTCACCATCTGGCTGGTCTCTGGTGGGCATGGACAGGTTGGATGGAGTAGGGCTCTAGGTGGCCAGGGACCTCTCTCTCTCCACCCACCTGGCTAAGCCGGTTGCCGCTGTGGGCATGGCAAGTGGCCTCCTTTACTCTTAATATATTGTATTACATTTATTGATTTACATATGTTGAACCATTCTTGCATCCCTGGGATGAATCTGACTTGGTCAAAGTCTATGATCTTCTTGATGATCTTCTGTATTCTGTTTGTCAGTATCTCATTGAGGATTTTTGCATGTATATTCATTAGGGAGATTGGCCTGTAGTTCTCTGTTTTGGTTGAGTCCTTCTTTGCTTTTGGAATCAAAGTAATGGGTGCTTCCAGGAATGAATTTGGCAGTATTGGTTCCATTTCAATTTCATTAAAGAGTTTGAGGGGTAGTGTTATTAGCTCTTCCCTAAATTTCATGTACAATTCAGCAGTGAAGCCATTATGACCTGGGCTCTTATTTGTTGGTAAGCTTTTAATTATGTTTTCAATTTCACTGATTGAAATTGGGGTGTTTAGAATTTTTATATCTTCATTCATCTTTCGTAATTCATATGTAACTAGGAATCTGTCCATTTCTTCTGTTTTCCATTTTATTGGAGTATATTGGAGTATGTACTCTAGTATATTGGAGGCTCTTGAAGTAAGTATTGATGATCCTCTGGATTTCTGGTGAGTCTGTTGTAATTTCACCATTTTCATTCCTAATTGCATGGATTTGGGTCTTTTTTTAACCTTTTTTTGAGAAGGTTGGCTAAGGGTTTGTCAATTTTATTTATTCTTTCAAAGAACTAACTCTTTGATTTATTGATTTTTTGTATCATTCTCTTAGTCTCCATTGCATTGATTTCTGCTCAGATCTTTATAGTTTTCTCCCTTGTATGAGCTTTGGGTTTGACTTGCTCTTTTTTTTTTTTTCAGATTCTTGAGGTTCAGTATTAGGTTGTTTATTTGAGCTAGCTCTGTTTCCCTAATATGCATATTAACTGCTATGAGTTTCCCTCATAAGATTGCTTTCTTTGTGTCCCATAAATTCCAGTATGCCACACTGGCATTGTCATTTAATTGTAGAAACTGTCTATTTCTTCTTTAATTTCCTTTGTGACCCATTGGTTGTTCAAGAGGGTGTTATTTAATTTCCATGTGTTTTTGAAGTTCATGTGGTTTCTTTTTCTGCTAATCTCCAATTTCATTGCACTATGGTCTGATAATATACATGGGATAAAGTTGTTTGTATTTACTTAAACATGTTCTATGAGCAAGTATGCAGTCTATTTTGGAGAATGACCTGTGTGCAGCTGAGAAGAATGTGTAGTCTGATTTTGTGGGGTTAGTACTCTGTGAACATATATTAAGTCCATTTGTTCAAGAGTTTGGTTGAGTTCTAGTATTTTGTTGATTTTTTTTGTCTAGCTGATCCATCTGTTTGTGACAGTAGGGTATTGAGTTTCCCCACTATTATTGTATTAGTGCTTAACTGAGTTTTCATGTCCACTGATATTTGTTTTATATATCTGGGTGCATTAGTATTCAGTGCATGTATATTTATGATTGTCATTTCTTCCTCTTGGATTGTTCCCTTTACAAGGATGTAGTGACCTTCTTTGTCTTTCTTAATCAAACTTGGCTTGAAATCCACTTTGTCAGCAAATAGGATATCTATCTCTACTTTTTTTAAGGTCCCTGTTGCATGGAGTATTGTTTTCCATCCTTTGACTTTCAGTCTATGAATTTCTTTCTGAATTAAGTGTGTTTCTGGTATGCAGGGTATTGTTAGATCTTGCTTCTTTAACCATTCTGCCAGTCTGTTTCTTTTGATTGGTGAATTGATGCTATTGACTTTGATGGTTATAACCGATATATATTGACTTATCCTTGTCATGATATTTTGCTGCTGTTGGCTCTTTTATTTGTCATTTTTCTCTTTTTTCATTTAATTCCTTGGCTTCATTCTGCTGGGCTTCATGGAGTTTTGACCCTCGTTGTTTTCTTCTAGTATGCTGTTTAGAATTTTTTGGTGTGCCAGTTTGGTATTCATAAAGTTCCTCGGGTGTTTTTTGTTTTGAAAGCATCTTATTTCTCCATTGCTTTTGAAAGATTGTTTTTCAGAGTACATCAATCTGGATTGGAGATTTTTGGGTTTTTTGTGGGTTTTCTTTGGCTTGAAATATTTCACTCCAGGATCTTCTTGTCTTGAGGGGTTGTGTTGAGAAGTCTGCTGTGATTCTGATGAGTTTTCCTTTGTATGTAATTAGTTTATTTCCTCTAAGTGCTTGCAGAATTTTGTTCTTCAGTTGGGTTTCTGGAATTTTGACTATGATATGCCTAAGTGTAGATTTTTTTATCATGGCTAGTATGCATCACTCATCTGTATGTCAAATTTTTTGCCATGCTTGGGAAGTTTTCTATGATTATTTCTGTGAAAATTTTATTTATGTCTTTTGTGCTATCTCCTACTTTTTCATTGACTCCAGTCAATCTTAAATTATTATTTTTTGCATCATCTAGTAGGTGTTGGATTGATTTCTCTTAGTCCCTTGCTATTTTTTAGAAATCTTTCTTTTCATGTTTGCTAACCACCATCCTGTCTTCTGTATCTGAAATTCTGTCCTCACATGCATTTATTCTGTTGCAGAAACTTTCAATGGAACTTTTAATTTCTTTGATATCTGTTTGGGTGTGTTTTATGTTTTTCAATTCTTTCCTATGTTAGTTATTCATGGTTTCCATTATTTTCCTCAACTCCTTTATTTTTTATCTGTGTCTTCTCTAGAGTTATTAATCATATCTTTCATTATGGTCACTATTTCTGTTGTTATCTGAGAAAATATTTCTGATTTCATTTTTTCCAGTTCCTCTTTCTCCTGTTTTTGTTACTTTCCTTGTTACCACTTTAGGTAGTCCAAGTGGTTGACTTTTGGATTGCTTCATTTAGTCACCCCCTGAATTTGCCTTTGGTGATCTGGAGGTCTGGGTTTGCATCTTTTTTAGGTGTCTTCTCATTTCTATTTTGTTGTTGTTATTGTTAATATTTTTGGTTTATTTACTGGCTTGATGCTTGTATATTGTTTATTTTGTGAGTATCTTTATTTACCGGTATTTAGATCGCTTAGGGAATGACTACTTTTCAGAGGTGTCTTACAGGTATAGCTGGTCTGTGAGTTTTAAGTATGTAATGACCCTTCATTGTATACCAGGAAGAACAATTGACCAGAACCATCACTGTAATACAATCAGCATCAACAATAGCATCAAGCACAGCTTAGAAAATGACAAATTTTGGAAGTATTTATCTGTCATCTTAAACCACATGAACTAGACTTGTGGTCATATATCAAAATCAAGGACCAACCAGAAATACATTTTCAGTAAAAAACCCTTCAGTATAGTGAATTTACCTTCAGGGAAGAAGACTTAGAAGGAGTTAGGTGGGGGCATAGAGAAATAGAAAGAGAGGGAAAGATTAGGGGTAGGACTAGTGGACACACGAAAATCATGCAAACTTTGGAAAACTGGTGAAGACAAGAAAAACAGAAGGAAGGTACAAAATCAACAGAACAAACTAACAGCAACAGAAGAACTAGAAACTATATTCATGCTCTTATAGAAATAAGAACAATCAAGAAAAAACAAAACAGGAAAAAGAGGAACAAGAAAGGAGAGAAATGAAGAGGAAGAAAGAAGAAGAAAAGAAAAGAGAGTCAAAGAAAGAAAGAAAAACAGAATAAAAAAGTCCCCTTCTAGGTGTGTCTTTGCTGTTGCTAGTAGACAATGTGGGCAGCAGCGTGCAGATCTGAGTCACTTAATCTCAGTGAGCCAGCCATAGTCCAGTGAGATTTAGGCTTTTTTCTGGTTGCAAGGCCAGTATTGAGCTCCCTGACCTCCTGTTGGTTTGAACTCTGCAGGTTTGAGCTGCCCCTTCCCTACAGCAAGTCTCTGTTCTGGTAGGAGGTGCTGATCCCAACCACTCACCAACTGCTGTAATCTGCTGTGTCTTTATTACAGTGACTCTTTGCTCTCCCAGTGGGCTTCAGTTCTCAGCAACAAGCCTCAGGAGGGGCCCCTCTCTCTGGCGCTCACCACTCTGCCATCTTCCTGAACTCAGAACTATGGTCTTTCTGCTCTCCACCATTGTTTGGATCTGGCAGTTACAATTTGGGGCAGCCCGGCTGCTGATGGTGGGCAAGCTCAGCTGAACTATCTTTCTAAAATGTTTTCTTTTTATCCTCTTAGCTGAGGTTCTCTCTGGGGGTTCACAGTGTACATTTCAGTATATCATTTTTGTTACACATGCACAGCCTCCCCTCCACTCCTATGTAACAATGAAATCAGTTTGAGAGGGAGATCATATATAGTCACAATTACTCAACTCCAGTCAATCCCAATTCCAATATCTTCTATCACCAGTCCCAGTAAACTACTGAAAGTTACTGCTAAGCTATTCTTTAAGTATAATTTTTACTTTATCTTGAACAATAAATTTTATAAACTTGAAATTTACAGAAAGTTAAAATGATATGTTAAAAACATCTGTCTTCCTACTATCAAGAGTTAATTGTGAAATAAAACATAGTGTTTGCTCACTTTGTTCAAGAAGTGAAACCAGAAAGCAAAGTAGCCTTTTACTGGTGTTGCCATTACATCCCTTAATCCATTTTCAGAGGGAATTCTTGTCAATAGTATGTAGCTTTAGAGTTCATTTAAATGCATATGTATGTATTATACATTATTACTTGAAATATTTTTATTCATTCATGTATTATTCAAGTATCATTTCATCTAAATTTTTCTTCACTCAACATTATTTTTGATATCTATATGTGAACTATCCTATTTTATGGCTACATTTTATTTTTTACTTTATGGTCATTTAGATTATTTATATTAAAAAATGTCATTATCTTTTACCTGTGTGAGAACTTTACTAATATATATAGACCTAAAATTTTGTACAAGGAAGATTATGATAGTGTTAAAATGTTATGATTTCTATTGTTTGAGGGTTAAATTTTTGCAAAAATTATTTTCAGTTTCTCAGCATTGAAGATATTGTTTTGTTTTGTCATGTTTTCAGTTTCTCTATTCTTCCCCCAATTACCCCCACCCTTTCTTGGGGATCTCTTCATTGGTCTACTTAAACAACATCTCATTCCATTAATGCCTTAGCTAGTCTGCTTCTCAGAGGATATACATATATACACATACATATTACTTTCTCTTGACACTTTCCTCAGAAATAGCAAAAACAAATCTGATGGGAAAAAAAATTCACAGAGAAGGTCTATTCTTTAAGATGCCAACTATCTGGCTGATATGAATGACTTTGATTCAAGAAGTGACAAGTAATGCATTGTCATTTGGAAACAGAAATTGCTAATCTTTAACCCCTGACCACCCAAATCATCACAGAAACTTCCTAATTATTTCTTAAATGGGGACAGCGGGCATCCTACTCAATACCATACACATTCATTCCATCATGTGTCAGACCTCATCATTCGGTATTTTATGATGGTAGCCGGGTAATTAAGCAAATATTTGAAGGAGCAAAAGCGGTAATAGAGACAAGTAACTCAGGAGGAAGGAAGGAGGAAGTCTTGAATGCTTACAGCTTTTGTTAGAATTTTATTGGGTTAAAAACTCTTAGACACAAAAAGACAAGGTATTTATATTTTTACATACACAGAACTTTTAAATTTTACTATAGTATTTAACATCTGGTATGTGAAGAGGAAACTGAGGCTTGTATCAGGCCACAATGATTTAATCAGTGGAAGGATAGTGTTTAAATGCATGTAACCTTCTCCGAGTCAGTGCTGTTTCCACTGTATGGCTATGAAGGCTGGGGCAATGTAGCAGTTGAAGCAGTAAAAACACACTCCACTTTCCCACACATGCTGTATGTGCTGTCATTGCAATGAATATGGCAGTTGGTACACACAATATTGTGGCTTGGAGAAGTTTAAACTTGCAGTCGGAATCACAGTGGCCTCTCAGCTCTGTGACTTTGGGCAAATGGCCCTCTATCCCTATTAGTCCAGTTAGCTATTATTACACACATGAAATCCAGTTAGTCTTCACATTTCACCAGAAAACATTAAAATGTTTCCTCCTTTTTAGTTTCTTTCCCTTTAAGACCCAACAAGTAGCAAATGTATTGATTGAATTTTCCAACATAAAAATTAGGGCTATTTAGAAAGGCAGTGGTGGGGTGAATGAACAAATACTCTTACAGAATATTAAGAAAATTAGACCTATTGTTCCAAAGAATACATTGGCACATATAACAGAATACTGCTAATAATTCTTTTAGATATGCTTTGCTAGTTGGAAAAAATCATTTGTGTCTATTATTTTAGGTTGGAAATAAGTACCTATGATACATATTATTTTAATAGGTTTAAACATAGTATTTGCACTATTAGTTACAAGAAACATGAAAATATAGGCATTGTAGGACTTCTGTGCATCCAAGATGAAATGCCTTGGGGGATTTCTTTCTTTTGATAAAACCTAGAAAACTGGACGGTGATCCCTGAGCAAAGGGAAACAATGGGGTGCTGCTGAGGGGCAGACTGTGGGCTGCAGTACAGAAAGAACTCAAATGGAGCTCAGGGTCTCCTGGCTGGAGAAGGCAGAGATTACAGTTTCAGAAGGCATAAGCAGTCTCAACTTTTGGACAGGATACCAGAGAGGAGAAACAGAAATAGTGCTGGCAGAGCATTTCAGAGATCTGCGGACGATCCTCTTTGAGTCTTTAGCAAAATTATCAACTGTCCATGTGGAGCATGACCTTTAATAAGCCAGGGGAAGAACTACTAGAAAGCCTAACAATTTCCAGAGCTCACAGAGCATTAGGGATAGTGCACATTCCCACCAGCCTGAGGCCTTTAGAATTCTTGGAAGCATAATACCTAAAACATGTAATCAAAGTAGCCCTAAAGTGAAGTCTGCTTTAGGACTTACCTAATAAAGCTTAACAGCAAGCCTTGAGAGGGTCAATATGATGTGCAAATAAAAGTCTCATTAGAGGAAAGCGGTAAAATTCATCATTCAGTGACATAAAATTCACAATGGCCAATAAATCATAAAAAATCACTCTGCTTGCAAGTAAGTGGGAAATATCTCTGATAATCAAGATGAAAATCAATCAGTATAAAAAGAATCAGAAATGACATAAATGAAGGAATTAGGAGACAAATATCTTAAAATAACAAATACACTCAAGGAGATAAAATAAAACACAAAAATGATTAGGAGAAAAATGGCCAACATGATAAAGAATCAAACGAAACATTGAGAACTGATATATACAACACTCACAAAAATTACTAAATGAAATTGGTTGCAGGTTAGACACTGCAGAATAGAAGATTGATGATCTGAAAACAAATCAATACAAATGACCCCAGGTGGAGTACACAGACAGAAAAAGTTTACAGGTAAAAGTTCTGGTTCTCTATCGCACAGTAGCGTGACTATAGTTGACAATAATGTATATTTGAAAACAGCCAGAAAAGAAGATTTTGAATATTTCACCACAAATAAATGATGAGTATTTAAGGTGCTGGATCACCCTGATTTGATTATTATACAATGTATACATGTATCAAAACATCAGATTATACCCCATGAATTTGTACAATTATTTTGTGCTAGTTAAAAATCTTAAAAAAATGAACAAAATCTCTGTGAATTTGGTTTAATAGTAAGCAGTCAAATATATTTAGAGTCTTAGAATAAGAGGGGAAAGAATAGGAGTTTCAGAAAAATATTTTAAGATCCAAAATATCAATAAACCCAAGAAAAATAAAAGGAAGTATTTCAGTCAAGGTCCAATTAGAAGAGAGAAACTACAAACTACGCAATAATTTGGACAGAAAAGTTTAATAACAGGAATTACTGAGTATAATGGAGGATTGAGTAACGAGAACTCAATCCCCCCCAACCCCCGAAACAGCATCTGGAAGAAGCAGTAACTCCCCTTAGGGTTCCTCACTGGAGAGGGAACAGCTGTGGCTCACTGATGGCAAAGGAGCCAGGGTGGCGTCAGGGTGGTGGAACTCGCCGGAATTCCACTCTGTAGCACAGCGAAGGCTGCTCCTGGGGAGCCGTTTCACTCTGAGGGCCTGAGGCCCCCAAGAAATGTTGGTTGAAGAGCAGGGCACGGGGAAGTGCCATGTGCTGCCCCCTGCCGGCCACATGAGCACACAGACTCTGGACGAAACCCTTCCCTCCTGCAATGTCTCTCCAGGAATCTGTTTTGACAATACTTACAATCATCTGGCAAAAGCAAAAATAATTAAGGACCCAGGATCCGTTCTTGCAGAGCATAGGTAAAGTATGAATTTAAAGCTGAGAGATAAGCTGATAATTGACACAGTCCATGTTTTGGCTACTTAACTCCTAAAGGCAGTCTGCTACATACAATCGAACTCTTGTAGAACAACAGGCCAACTCTGTTTGCACCCAAGATACATCCATCTGAAAAGTAAAAGTTCTCACACCTTCTCACAAAAGGAAAAAAACACAGTCCCAGTAGTCATTGTATCCATTGCTGACTATATTCAGTCCTTCTCAAATTCAGTCATGGACCCACTGAAAAGTTTGTAACCTAAAGGGTTAAATTTAAAATTAAAGTCTAATAAATTGTTTATGAAATAAAGAAGGGAAAAAAAGAATGTGGTTGTGATATACAAGCATATATATGTACATAACAAAGTGAAAATATGCAAAGCTCCGATAGCCATGATTTCTGCAATTGAGCACAGGTTTGTAGCTGATGTCTGTTTCTTCCTTCTTCAACTGCCCAGCTTGTCTTTCCCTTGCTTGGAGTAAGAACTTCAGCTACCGTAGGTTCTCTGCCCTGGAAAGTAACGTAAACCTTTATCCCTGAATGATCTGGTAACACAGCCATTCTGCTTTTTGCTATAATTTTAAAATAACTCCACTATTGGGTGAGGAAATACTAACAGGCATTGCTCTTGTTTGTATGACTGTTCCCCAAAGGTCCCTGTAAAACACCTTGGCCTCAGGTTGGAGCATTGGGATGAGGACCTTTAAGAGGTGAGGCCTAGAGGGAAGTGCTCAGGCCTTTGCATTTGTGTCCCAGTAGGGGATTACGCACCCTTGCCTGTCTTCTCTTTCTGTTTCCTGGCTCGTGACGTGATCATGCATTCCGACATGTGCTTCTGTCATTGGCGTATGCTTCTCTCACAGAGGCCAATCCAACTAGCTGCCTGATCTTGCATTTGAACCCATAAATGGTGAGCTAAGAAAATCTTTCCTCTTCATAAATTAATCCTTTCAGATATTCTCTTGTAGTAAGGAGAAGATGACTAATACAGGCATTGAGGATCCTTTAGATTCTAGACAGAGTCCTCTTTGCCTCTGTTTTATAGCAGGAATCCAGTTTTCATTTGCAATTGGGCTCAATAGTTCCAGCCAGATTACTTTCTTTCTATCTATTCATATCATTAAATCCCCTAATTTGGGGAAGCTAATTTGACCTGACAGCTAATTTTGGACAGGTATTTATATTTATATTTCTGTGTATTTGATTAAAATAATTTAATTAATATTTTAGTTTCCTTCTTTAAGCTCTTTGTTATATGCTACAAACATTTAAAAAAACTTTTAAATTAAATATCTCATTACATGAACTTTAGAGTTTTAATGAATAAATGTATCTATATATCTGAGTTTAGAAACTCATTAATCTAATTAATAAAATTAATTAATAAAATATTTCTTATTTTAAAAATAAATTTCTATAAATGATATTTATTTGTTCTTATTATCTTTGATGACAGTTATGAATGCTACTAATGCAGCAGTAATAATAGTTTTTCACAAGCACAGTTATATAGGTATTACCTTGTAATTTGTCCTGATTATATTGGTAGCATCTTACAGAATCAGATTCTGACCACAGTAATGTGGTCCCTGAGAGAATCTCTCATATAGTTGGCTCCTGATAACCACAGAAGGCTACAGGTAAAAGAAATAAATTTTAAAGGTTACTTTGAAAAATTTAAATTTATTAATAATAAAATATGAAACTCATTATCTTTTCTAAGAGCTTCTGGTAATTGTGTCTCTTTGAATCCAGTATTCATTAAAAAAATAAAGCAGAATTGCACTAACTCATAAAAATTCCTCTTTTCTTCTCAGTTTCTTGCTAGATTATCATCCTATTTTATTCTCTTTCTTTAGCTTGATTACATCTAACCATGAGCATTTTACAGTTCTCCCTCTGATTATAATATTGTTCCTTTGGGGAAAATGAAGCTTTGAATTATACTATTTTTTTTCCAAATGCTTCCAGAATTGGAAACACAATATTTCTCAAATAAGTAACATATATATCAGCTTACTTAAAATTTATTTCTTTTGAAACACAGGTATAAATATCATGTCTTTAAAACTGAATCACCAGATATATTTCTCTTTCCACAGGGGGCAAAATCATACCCAAATGTTAGATATAGAAGCACAATGTATATACATGAGGGAATTAAAATTATTTTGAATCTATTATCTTCTTTTCTACCCCATACCTGTTTACTTCATCAAGAACTTTCTCCTCACAGACACTCTATTGAAACAAAACAAAAAAACAAAAAAGAGGTAGGAGATAAAGAAATGGATTTCTCTTTTGTTCATAAACCAAACCAAACCAAACCAAACCAAATAAAAACAAAAGCAAAAACCAACTCTGTATTTTGGTCTACTTTGCAGAGAAACATATTTAGGTTTTATAAAGTTGTGGTTTTTTGTTGGCAGAACAGAGTAGTAATTTCTCATTGCAGCGTTATTTAGTCTAGTGTTATTTAACCCAGGTTCTAGGCAGACTTCTGAATCTCAAAATCCTGAGAGACCCGATTCCTGGCTTTCTGATTTAGTCCTTTTGACAAACTAGCTAACAAGCAGGAAAGTCTTTGAACACTTTAACCAAATTATTATAGGATTAAATTATGCATAGAAAATACTAATGAATATGTTTGTATTTTATCATGGTGTTTATATCAATGAAGCTAATTCACAATGTAATATCTCTAAAGGGACACATTCCTTTCCTATATGGAAAGAATAACATTAATCTTTGTTTTTACTTGATTAAGATTCCTGAATCCTACCTACTATGTGTAAAAGTCAATGTTTATTGACCAATGTATATTGGTACTTGAAAACACTTGGAAACCTTTCATTTTATCTTGTCCTCAATTTTTTTTATAAGTACAGCACTGACTTCCTTTTTAGTGCTTTTAAAGCTTTTGTTGTATAATTTTTGTCTTTATAGAGTCCATTGTTGATGTCATAGCAATGTATTTGGTGCTTGTATAGGGACAAAATATTTCTTCACTCTACAGTCAGAGAATAATTAACAAGCAGCTGATATACAGGTTTTAGCACTAGGCTTAAGAACTCCTGCATACTATAGATGCAGGAGATCATCTGTGCTACACTTATCATCCTAGCTGTGAGCGTGGAGGGAGAGGCCACAGCCAAGGAACGCAGGCCCCTTCTTGAAGGTGGGAAAAGGTAAGGTAGTGTATTTTCCTCTAGAGTTTCCAGAAAGGGATGTAGGTCTCCTGACATCTTGATTTTAGGCCAGTGAGACTCACTTTAGAGCTGTAAGTTATGAAAGGATAAGAAAATAAATTTATTTGGATTTAAGACATTAAATTCATGGAAATTTGTTGCAGCATGAATAGAAAACTAATACAACATCATTAATTATCTCACACTTCATTTAGCTGAATTGTGAAACTTAATTATGACAAAGCAGATACATTTATTTAAGTTCATTCATACCTATGATCAGAAAGACATCTACCATCCTAATGCTCTAGCACTTTACAGTTGTTAACACAGAAATTTTAAATGACATCAGGAGCACTTTGTTGTCTTTACAAGTTTTAATACAATTTAGGAATTTTCAGTCTCTGGATCATTCAAATAGAACATTTTTAAAATTTAAAAGTAGTTTCTAACTACACAAATATTTTATTAAAGAGGTAAGCCTGGAGCCAGTGAAGTACTGGAGCTGGCTTGTACAGACTTGGAATAGATAGTTACTAAAATTTTGGGAATTATTTAAGCTATGGAATCATCCACAATGGGTGTATTTACTGTGTGGAAATCAGCAGATACATGAAGGGTGAGCTGGCTGCTGAAGTTTTATCAGCACATTCTAGCCAGATCCTCCTGAATAGGAACTCCTATCCCACCTTCCTGTTCCCAGGGTTTATCACCTACTTACTATCAGGGTGGTGTGCACTGTCCACATCACTTTCTATATTGTATATAAAGAACCCACATTTAAATAATTAAATACAAAATATTTGCATTTATTTTAAAGTATTTATATATATTTATGTATATATTTTGTTCCCAGTTTTTCTCTTTATTTTTTTAAACTGTCAAATAAACTTATTATTCTATAGCTTGCTTTTCCCTTAGCAAAATCCTAGCAATCCATCCTTGGTAGCTCATATAAATGTGCATAAGTTTTCAACTATAATATCCCATATATCACATGTAAGTGTGAGTGTATATATATATATATACATACATATACACATATATGTGATCATATAGTTTTACTTGTGTAATGATTGCCTTATTTTTGAATGAACACAGCATTTTACATACAGCTTTTCCCTATAACAAACAATGTGACAATGGATGTTCTTGTACCTGCTTTCTGATACATACAGGGTAAATAATATTTAGAATTTGCTCTAACAGTGTAAGTATTTATAATCTTGTTATATACTGCAAAATTGCTTTCTGAAGAGGTTGTAATACTTCACAGCTATCCCAGCAATGCACAGCTCTGAGGTTTCTCCAATTTCTACCTCAATGTAGTTAACTTACATTTGCCAACATGGTGGATTTTAACTGTTTTCTTGAACACTTCTGAGGCTTAATACAATTCCATATTCATTAGATATTGGTACATGATTCAGCCTGATTTGGTGCTTTCCCTACTTTTCTAGTTTTATCTTATTTAAAATCAGTTTAAAGCTATATTCTGGGTACTAATCATTTGTCAATTATTATGTTGCAGATATTTTCTCCCAGATTATCTCTTGATATTATAAGTTTTTCATTCAGCTTGAAATAATCCTTTTTCAGTCTAATGTTCAATTTACACAGTTATAGAGGTAATACAGAGATTTCTGTGCAATCCTTACTTGGTTTCTCTTATCGTTCACTTTTACATTTCTATGGTGCATTTGTCACAGCTAATGAGTCAGTAGTGATACATTATTATTAACTCAAATCCATACTTTACTCATAGTTTGTTAATTTGTCCAAGCATCCTTTTTTGGTTCCAGGAATCCCATTTAAGCTACCAAGTTACATTTATTCAACAAGTCTCCCTTGCATCCTTTTGATTGTGACATGCTCTCAGACTTTGTTTTTCTTTGAATTGTTTAACATTTATTTATATCATCATACATATAAAAGAGCATGGCATATTATATACCAGATGAATTAATAGCTAAAGTGTCCTATATACAGCATAGATAAATTATTATTTGCATTTTTAATATCTAGCTAAAACTAGTCAGAAAGCAATGAGAAGCTGAATCTATTTTAATAAAATCTTTCAACATTTATCATTTATCTTCTATCATTGAATGTCACTCTTTAAAACACAAAGTAGCCATGGTAACACATTTCAGTGACTTCATTTACATATACCAGACATAAACATTTAATAAGAGTATATTAATACTTTTCACTTACATATTTAAAAAGCATTACATTAAATAATTTTAATCTTTAAAATGAGGGTACAGAACTATTCTAAAGCTCACAAGTTATGAATCCAATTTTTTTTATTGTTTACTCACTTTTATATGAATTACTTTGGCTTTTACTATTAAAACAGTCAGATGAGTACATGGCAATACTAGTTTCCTGCATCACTTCATAGCCACTTGCAATGTAACTGCCTCCTTACTTTCATTTAGAATTTACCTCTATATCTGTATATATGTGGATTATTTTCTTTTTGTTTATCTTTTCTTTGGTACTGGGGATCGACTCAGGACCTTGCACTTGCCAGACAGTCATGGTGCTGCTGGGCCACATCCCGGCCCTGGATTTTTTTTTTAATTTTTAAAGCTTTTGGCAATTCCTATTAGTCACCCCCCCCCATTAAAAGATAAGGATTTAGAGCTCTGTTACTTCTCCTTGCTACCTTCATCTCATCCCCTTACTGTAATTCTATTTTATTGTACAGGAAAGTTTAAAAAATATTTAAATAAAAATTTAACTACAGTAAAAGACACAATGCCACTAATCCTCCTGCAGATAATTCCCCTTGGTATGAACGTATTTATTTCATCATTCTTGCCACATTCTTAAGCAGTTCTGGATGTTCACTTTCATGGGTGATTGCCTGATTCACTTTTTCTTTTTCCCCCATACTGGGAATTGAACTCAGAATCTTGGGCTTGCCAGACAGGTGCGGAGCCACTGAGCTACATCTCTGGCCCCCTGGGTCAGTTTTGTGATTGCCTGATTGTCCTGAATCAATTCAAAACATTTACAACAATTTTTGTCAAATAAAAATATGGTGTGTCCTCCACATTATTCACTGGATCTGGCCCCTTGCAACTAGTGGCTCTTTCTTAAAGTCAAAATGACAATGAAAGGTATATGTTTTGAATCAGTTTAAGATATAGAGGCAGCCACAGCAGTATAACTAAAGACAATCATGAAAGAGTAGTTTCAGAAGTGCTTCAGAAAGTGGTAAAATGATAATTATGTTTGAAGCAAGGGGGATCATTTCGAGGGTGATTGATGTGTGTCTTTCACTGTACTCTTTAAAAATTTTAAACATTCACCATATGTTTTGATCACATCTTGTAATTTTATTTGTGCAAATATGCACTGTTTCCAATATGTGAAAGTTAATGGCACTAAAGCCTTTTATTGTAGTAACTTGCTATCCCTTCCTATGCAATGAAAATTTCTGCCTACTCTTCCTGCATCACTTAGAGAAAATGATTGTATTTTGTTTTGTTCACTTAGTTTTCTATGTACTTATTTATATTCAACCTCAAATTCTTCATTGGTTATCTAAAATCCTAACTTTCACCTATAAAGAAATTTTATTTTCATCTTCTTCAGGAAAAGACTTCAGAAATCTTCTGTTGTACTAACATTTGTTTGGCTTCACTCTTTGCTGGCCATTTTAGACTCTATCCACCTTCACACATTGCTATATTGGATTGCATTTATATTTTTAAATAATTTTATACAAATATCTGTGCTTGATAAACTGTAAGAGCGGATATTAATTTTCACAACCACCTTTAAAATTGTTATATTTATTTGCTTTGCCATCATTTGTTGAGAATACTTTCCCTTTCCAGTGAATTACCTTGATGCTTTTGCATTGACTTCAAGTATATAGGCCTATTTCTGGGATCTTTTTCTGTTCCATTGATTTATAAATTAATATGTATTAAGTTAAGAATATGCATTCTGTACTTTTTAGCTGTAGGGTTTTATAAGTATGAATTAAAATGCTTAATTCATATCTACTATGTGCATACAAAATTTTGCTTGTTATATCAATGTCAATATATCCTATGATACTTGTGGAATTAACTATTTTTCCTTGTGTCTGTTAATTTTTGTTATATATATTTTGAAGTTTTGAGGTACATATATATTTATGATCATTAGTTCTGTCTGATGAATTGTCCCTTTTATCATTTTGACATAGACTTCTAAGTCTTTGATAATTGTATTTCACTTGAAGTCTGTTTTCTAATCATTACAACATTTTAATCATAACTGTGCACATAGCATATCTTTTTTCAACCTATGTGCATCTTTATATTAAAGTGCATCTCTTATACAGATTTGATTTATTATCCATTCTCATAATCTCTATTAATTGGAATGTTTATTCCATTGAAATTTAATGTAGTTACTGATGCAATCAGACTGGTTTCAAATGCATTCCTTCTCCTTTTCTTCCTTTGTTTCAACCTTCTTGCCCACTTTTTGAGTAATTGAATAATTTTTGGAATTTGTTAATTTATCAATTGGATTTTTACCCGTGTCTTGTAATATGTTTAATGATCACTGTAAGAATTAAAAAATTCATCATCAACTTCTCACATTTCAATATTTTACCACTTGTTACAAAAGCATATAGAACCTTACTGCACACATGTCCATTTACCTCTGTTGTTCTTCATGTTGTGTTGTATAGTTATCATGTTATAATTATTCCATAGCAACATAACAATTACACTTTAAACAGTAAATTTAAAAGACAGCCTTGCATGTACACTTAAATATTTTTGCCATGTTCAATAGTCTTTTCAGTTCCTAAAGATCTGAATCCCCCTACTATGGTTTCCCTTTCCCTGAAAGAATTTCTTTTAGCATATTTTGTAGTGCACTGTTGGGGCAGATTCTCTGCTTTTCTTTACAAGAGTATGTTTTAAATGCACCTCATTCTTGAACATTATTTTGATTAAATATAAACTTCTGAGTTGACAGTTTTTAAAAAAATCTTTCTTTTGTTCAGCATTGTCACATATTCCCCAGTCTTTTATCCTTCATGATATCCCACAAGAATTTTACAGTAGTCCAAATCATGGTTTGTAATGGGCCATTTTTCTCTGATTATTTTCATTATTGTTATCTTTGTATTTTATAAGTTGATATTTAAGTATTCACTTCTTTATGTTTATTCTGTGTGCAGATTGTTGAGGTTGTTGAGTCTATAAACCTATAAGTGTATAACTTCTACCAGATTTGACAATTTTCTATCATTATATCTTCAACTTTTTTCTCCTCTATTATCTTTCCTCTCCTTCTGGGATTCCATTTATTCATGTGATAGAACTTTTGAAATTGTCTCATTTATTCTGAAGCTCTTGTCATTTAAATAAACATCCTTTTTCTTTCTCTTCTTCAGAATGAGAAAAACAATAATTTTTATTCAGCTATTTAGCTTATCCAAAATAATTTTTAGTTTTGGTTCTATATTTTTCAGTTGTAAAATTTGCATATGATTCTCCTTCATAGTTTTTATGTCTCTCCTGAAGATTATCTTTTTAGCCACTACAAACATATATTTCTTTGAGCATAACTATAATGAATGCTTTAACTGTTGTCTAACATCTCCAACAACTGTGTCATCCTGTGTTTGCGTGGTGGTGTTAATGCCTGAGAGTAGTTAGGATATTTGTAACTCCAACTTTCACTAAATCTCAGCAAATGGGGAGATAACTCAGCAATTCAGATCAGAAGTCCAGCTGAGTCAACCTTTTTATTTTCTTCCATGTTGTTTTTGATGCTGTCACTTTCCTCATCCACTGTCTGGTGTCATACATCTGAAATAAAATTCTATGGATTTTCTGAGATTGTCTTTCTGAATAACCCACTGGAGACTTTCAGACAAAGAGAAAAACCAAAAACCTGTATAACTACTGGAATAGCTGCAAGTACCAATATATAACTGCCCCACTTGCTCATATAATATTTAGCTTTTATTCTCCACAGCACCTACTAAAGTATCTTGTACAAAGTAGGCGTTTAGTTAGTAGTTTATTAAACAATACAAAGCAGCTATGTATCTAAATGTTCTGTGTTAGTTAAACATAGAAAATGTATTTTTAACTCACGTAACAACATATTATATGACAAATCTTCTGGGTAATTATAGCTCTGCAAGTTTACTTACACCACAATTTCTTCCAACCAAACTATTTGTTATTCTAGATATAACTAAGCCTTCTCTTCTGGAGGAGTTTTCAGGTGAATCTTGGAAAGCAGGCTGTTCTTCTTTTTAATGACATTAACAGTTCTGAGGCCTACTGGTCAGGTGTTTCATAGAATGCCTCTCAGTTTTGACTTGTCTGATGTTTTGCTCATGGCTTGACTGGGTTTATGGTTTGGAGAAGAATCTTATGGAAGTACCATTATTCCCATATTATTTCAAGAGTATTATATTAGCCAGCTTTCCATTACTGTAACAAAACATTTTAGATGGTCAAGTCAAAATGATGGAAGTTTTATTTTGATCAGGCTTTTGTAGATTCCAGTCTATGTGACTAACTCTGTTACTTCTGGGCCTTCATGGTGGGAGCTTGGGGTACTGGAAACCCATTCACGTTATGGCCAGAATGAAACAGAGAGAAAGGACTGGGGTCCCACCATCCCCTTCAAGGATAGACCCCTAAAGACCTAAGACCTCTCAGACCTCATCCCTTAAAGACTTCACCACGTCCTAATAGCGCTGAACTGAAGAACAAGCCTGTGATGCACAAGCCTCTGGGGGGACATTCCAGATTCAATCTACTGCATAAACACACGCTCATCCTGACTCATCATGTTAACCTTCATCAAACGAAGGGAGTGTTTGGAGTAGGAAGTGTTAGGTGAATGATAAACTTCTATTCATACATCTGCTTTCACTTTTCATCCATACACTCTGAATGACACTCTAACAAATGCTGACTGGCACAAAAAGAGAAATCATAAGACAGATAATTGAGTTTATTTAATAAGCTCAAGTAATTGCATATTAAATATTTATAAAGTTTGTTATTTTCATGGGTTTATTATGAAAGATGGATTTTGCCCCAGGTGCATGAACTTCCTTGATAAACTTTCCTTGAGTCTATTTGATATGAAAGTGATGGTTTTCTATAGTTTGTTCGTTAATAGTAATAATATGTAATATGACAGGAGGTAAACAGGGTAAACAATGATACAGCATATAGTACATCTATAATACTGTAGCTTGCAATTACATTTAATGACCAGCATTAAATACAGTGCATTAAATTATTCAAATTGCTTCTTCAGTATAAATTATGCCATTGATTAGATTTATGGTGGTAGCTATGAGATGTGAACTAAATATTATGACATTCTTTAATTGAAATAAATACTTGTATTTCAGTTAATGACAATTTTTAGATCATTAACTCTAAAAACTTGTTTTTATAGTCTGTTCTGAATACCACAATCAAATGAATTGAGATATACGCAACCTGGGTTTATTAAGAAACCTGATACCTTTTTTTGATACAGTGATGAAATAACACACAAAATTTGCAATGCAAAGAAGTGAAAATATCTGTCTCTCTTAAATCTTGTTATGTTAAATATGTCTACTTCTTCTTAAAGAATATTTTGTAAGCAAATGGTACCTTAAGGTGTGTAGATTTCTAAACTTAGACTTCTTCATTATCCCTGGTAAAATGCATTTTTACCTAACATAAAGAGTAGGCAAAGTCAGCGCAGTTGTTCTGAAGGAAGAGCAGTATCTTTATAAAGTATTTACTAAAACTTTCCCAGACGCTTAGCAGGTCACTTCAGCAACCTTAAATGGGTAACATGTTTGAAGGACCTTTAACAATATCAATATTTAAATGATAGTTCTCAAAATATGGACTAATGACTCACATCAAAATCAGCTTAAATACATGTTAGCATGTAGACCACTGAATCAGATGCTTAGAATTGGTAAGGTCACTGTATTTTTGCTATTTCTTTAGGTGTATATATGCAAACTGAAGTTTGAGGTCCACTAGAACAAAGGATAGTATTTTATAATATTTTAGGGGAAATAACAATGAATAAAATTCTTTGTTGGAAAGGCCTTTCTATCCAATAAAATGTGTATGAGAAATTATTCCATGTTTCTGAGGATATCGTATTCCATACAGATTTTCTTTTCTTGATTCCTTTAATATTTTGTAGTTATTGATTGTGTTACACTTGGTCTCATTCCTATGTCTGTGTAGTACTAGATTATAACCCCTCTAAGGGCAGGAATCATGTAAATTCCTCTCTACATCCTTGTAGCACCTATTTAGATTAGGGACACAGATATTTTGTGATTTAAATTGGGAAAACACTTAAGCTAATTAGACTGAAACAAAGTACAGCTCTTGCCATTTATTTATATAATTTTAAGCCCTGATGACAATTTACAACAAACAACAGTGGAAACAACAAGCAATTTCTACCTTATAGCAATTAATAATCAGACTTTCTGATTATTTTCTAACATTTTCCATCTAGCATATATATTTGAGACAGAGTCAGTTCAGGCTGGCCTTGAACTCACTATGTAGCCAAGTCTGGCTTCAAACTTGTGATGATCCTTCTTCCTCAACCTCCCAAGGGCTGAGATTACTGTTGTGCACCAGCATGAATGGCCCACACTAGCATATTCTAAGACAAATTTCTCCCCTCAATTTGCTTTAGATTGATACATTGGTTTTTCTCCAACCTTGAGGAGTATCTTTTTATGAACACAGGTAATATTCGTTAGGCAATGTTTAGATTAAATATTTAGTGACCTTTTAAGTATTATTTATGCTTACTTAGATAAAACAATAAAGGTAACACTTAAAATATGTAAAAGTAATTCATTCTTACCTAGCACTAACAGGTGAGCAGGTGTTGATTTCTACTTTGAGACTCTTACTAGCTAAAAAATTAAGAGTTTGCTTCCCTATAACCCCTTGGTGAACTCAAAATGCTTTCCCTATCCTTCGAGAGGAGGGCTTGAGAACAAAACTGAAAAGAAACTGTGGTTGTTTTATTTTTTTCTGGCTTTGTTAATCTGGGACACAGACCTGCCTAGTAAGAACAAGAGTTATAACATTTTATGTCACTTGTCTTTAGGAACAGTCTTCACCCTGTTTTTAGCTACTAATTTGAGGAATTGCTTTGTGTAAGCTCAGCTCAGTCCTGTATACCCACTGAAGGTCACATTGGGAGGTGTAACGAGTCAATTCTTAACCACAGGACTATGATAGCTCCAGAGGTCTATCTTTGGTCTCAGTACTGATGTTTGAAGTACATCCTTCTCACCTCTCTGTGTGCTCAGTCCATAGACTTTGTTCTGGTGTGTTCTCAGGCTTTCCAGTGGGTAGGAGTCTTTCTAGGAATCCTATTCCTCTTGACTGGAACTCAGGGCCCTCCCACTCTTTAGGTTCTACTTTCTGTTTGAATAGTGCTCCAGCCAGGTGATCAAACCAGTGAGCCAATGTGCCAACTGTGACCATTGCCTTGATTGTGATTGTCAAGCCAGAAAGAAATCATCTCTGTAGAACCAACTTCTTTTTGATACCAGAATTAAAAGTAAACTTCAGTGGGAGAAATTGTTCATCTGCTTCTCAGAAGATTCATACTATTTTAGGATTTAAAAATTAAAAATCTAAAATCAGAAAAATTAGCATATTTAAAATGTGCACACAAAGGTTCTTAAATCACGTTACATGATCCATGGATCACAGTGCTCCATGTCCAGGACTTGGTGAAGAAGCACATGGTGTGGCAGGTGCCCAAGGTTTGGGTGATAGGCAGTCGTCATTTCTTCTGCTCACTCAGGATGCATGACCCCTTCTACGCCCAATTCTTCTTTATAAAAATGCTTGTTCTTGGCTGTGCCCAGTGTGGGTGACATGGTAAATTCTGCTCTCAGGGGAGTAAGAAGGATCTCTGGATCTCTTTCCTCTGATCTTGCTGTTGTCAGCTTGGTCATGGCAAAGATGAACCATGAGAACTCTTGGAAGCTGTTTTTCCTTGGCTCCTCCAAGCTGTACTCCTCAGTCTTCCCTCCAGACTTCAGAGCTTTGCTAGAATTTAAAATACTTTATCCTTCATCTAGCAGGATTAGGCTTCTGTTTTCTTGTAATCAAAAATGTCCCCAAGTGGTAATAAAAGTAAGAAGTGGGGGTGGGGTTGCTGTCAGCTGTGTGCTTTGTTCCAAAGAGGCAAAGAATACTTTCACCTTTAGCCTAATAGTGTTCTTTACACCAACTATTGCCTTATATTTAAAGTTTTAGTCCATGGGTATGGAAAGCATATTCGTATTTATCTTCTTCACATCTTAAAGAATTTATAAAGGAAATGTTTACAAAGTAATAATTCCTGTGTGTGAAGATGTCGGTGGGAGCAAGGGGCCCTATAAAATACTGTCATTAGCATAACATTCAACAGATAGTCATACACCACTGCCTAAACTTTACATTAATCAAAACCGTCAAAGAGATTAGCAATAGAAGTAAGCCTCTCTAGATTTTATTCATTCTGTGATGTGTAATAAAATACAAAGAACATGTGGCCTGTATCAGGAGGTAGGATGCTTTCAAGAGCTCTTATCACTACAGCAGATGAACGCTGTTTTACACATAATCCATAGGTTTTCATTGCCACATAAGATTAATTTATTCATAATCAACACCTTAGCCCCCCAATCCCAGAAAGAAGTCATTGTTTACTTGTTTCTATAAGTCACTGGTAGAAAACAAATAGTAAAAGCTTTCTGCATAGTTTGCAGTGTTGAAGCAAAGCACTGAACACCACAAATCATTAGGAGAGGACATTTCACTTTGTAGCTTCTGAACCTCAAACTGTAACAATCAGACAGTTTTAATCAAACTTTATTTGTTATGACAAATCCAAACAGTGCATTAATAATTTATTTTGTGTGGAAATTTGCAAAGAAGTATTATATGATACAGCCTTTCTAAAAATGGACTTGTAAGTTGTCTTTATTTTTCACTTCCAGATTTGTACCTATGGTACAAAAGGGGTAGACAAGCTATGTGGTGAGACAGTGAACTTCCACTGCAGAATGGCTACAATATGTGGTGGGAGTTGAAATGTCTTCAAAGTAGCCTGTTTCTGTGTTAGATGTGATTCCTGGGAAGTGTCTGCTACGGAGAATGGGGTAGGAGGAAGAAGGAGCTGTTATGTGGAAGCTGATAATTCCCACTATCACCACCAGAGGATGATCTAGGCACAGTTTTTGTCAGAACAATTCCCATTGAAACAGTCCTTCCCGCAGAGGTAGCATCACGACTCTGAGGATGCAGAAAATCTCAATGTCCACAACAGCTCATAAAATGGAAAAAAAGGAACATGGAATTGGTTATGTGTTTAGAAAAGTCGGAGGCATGTAGCCTACCTGTTCTGGAGTCATTACCATAATAAGAGGAGAGATATTTCTTAAGAAATCTGTCAGATTCAGTTCTTGATTGCATGGTTGGTAGAGAAGAAGGTGAGGCTACCTACAGTACAATATTTTCAAGTATTGGAAAAACAGTAATTTTGGTTGATATATATATATATATATTATATATATATATATATATATATATACATACACACATATGATTTCTGTGGTGAGGAAAAGAAACCAGGAGGTTTTTTTTAAAGACAATTTTAGTTAGTGTTCCATAGATAGGGAAGAGAAAGGCTATAGAAAGGCTATACATTTATCCAAAAATAAACTCTAAAATACTATCTAAAGAGTAGGAAGCACCTATGAGCTTTAAAAACTGATGTATTATAGCAAGATCTTTTATCAAATGGCAAGTGTTAGAAACTACTAGAGGTTAAATCATATCAACCCTAAAGAATATACATTTAATCTGAGAAGCAACCTTTTCCCTCATTATATAAATTATATCCTTTTTCCATGCTGCAAGAACACTTGAGAATATATAATATATATGTTAAAATGAGAAACTGCAGCATATCATTAAAGGTGAATCATTTATGTGTATGTGAAAAGCACAAAAATAGTTTTCACATTTAAGGCATGTGTTTTAATATCATACATATTTTGGGCCCCATACCACTGCCACAAGTGCTGAGGAACAGAGCCACACCCAGCACCAAGGAGGTGAGCCTTCTGGGGTGCTGTAACACTGCCCTCAGCACCAAGGAGTAGAGCCACCCCCAGCACTGAGGAGGAGCCTTCCTGGCTGCCGTACCACCACCCCCAGCACTGAGGAGCAGAGCTTCCCCCAGCACAGAGGAAGTGAACCATGCCAGCAGCACCCCCCCCACACACCTTGAAATGAGAAGACACATAAACAAGTCTCAAAAGTAGACTTTCAGATCACCTAAATCAACCCCAAAGGGAAAATGAGATGGAACAAGCTGATACTCAACCACCTGGACTCCCTTAACTGGCAACAAAAGAGGATCTGGAAAAAATGAAATCAGAAATAATTTCTCAGATAACAGCAGAGATTGTGTCCATAGTGCAAGACATGATTAATAAATCTATAGAGGACACAGATGAAAAATAGAAGAGCTGAAGAACATGATGGAATCCCAACATAGGAAACAAATGGAATCCATAAAACAGATACCAATAGATTTCTAGGAGGTTAAAAACTGCATTGAAAGTTTATGCAGCAGAATGAGCCAATGTGAGGACAGAATTTCAGATACAGAAGATAAGATTGCAATTAGTGACCAGGAAAAGAAAAATTTATTTAAAATAGTAAGGAACCATGAGGAATTAATCCAGCAGCTGCAAGACAATGCAAAGAAGAATAACATAAGACTGATCAGAGTCAATGAAGAAACAGGAGAGAGTGCAGATGAAATAAAAAAACTGTTCACAGAAGTGATGGCAGAAAACTTCCCAAGAAGGGGAAAAGAACTTGACATACAGATAAGTGAGGCATATAGGACTCCACATAGCCTTGATCCAAAAAAGTCTACGCATACTCATATAATAGTTAAGATCCCAGAAACTCAGAAGAAGAACAAAATTCTAAAAGCAGTGAGAGAAAAGAAACATCACATACAAAGGAAAGCACATCAGAATCACAGCAGAATTCTGAATACAAACACTCAAGGCAAGAAGAAGTTGGAGTGACTTATTTCAAGCCCTAAAGGAAAACAGCCTCCAACCCAGATTATTTTTCATAATTTTTCATAACTATTTTCATAATTAATGGAGAAATAAGATACTTTCATGAAAGTTAAAGGGTAGAAAACAATACTCCATGGGATGGGAACCTGAAAAAAAAGCAGGAGTAGCTATTCTCTTTGCAGATCAAGTGGATTTCAAACTCATACTAGTGAAGAAAGACAAAGAAGGACACAACATCCTTGTAAAGGGAACAATCCAAGAAGAAGAGATGACAATCATAAATATCTATGCACCAAACACTAGTGCACCCCACTATATACAACAAATACTAACGGACATAAAATATCAAACAAGCACTAATACTAGAGTAGTGGGGGACCTCAATACCACACTGTCACAAATAGATCAACTAGACAAAAAACTACAAAATAGTAGAACTCAATAAAACTCTTGAACAAATGAACTTAACAGATGTTTACAGAGTGTTCCACCCCACAAAATCAGAATACACATTCTTTTCAGTTGCACTCAGGTCATTCTCCAAAATAGACCACATACTCACACATAGAACATGTTTAAGTAAGTGCAAAGGAATTGAAGTTATCCCCTGTACATTATCAGTCCATAGTGTGATGAAATTGGAGATTCACAGCCAAAGAAGCTGCAAGAATTTCATAAACACGTGGAAATTGAACAACACACTTCTGAATAACCAATGGATCACAGAGGAAATTAAAGACGAAATCAGACAGTTCCTTCAATTAAATGACAGTGCCAATACAACATATCGAAATCTATGGGACACAATGAAAGCAGTCTTACCAGGGAAATTCATAGCAGTGAATCCTCATATTAGGAAAACAGAGTGAGCCCAATTAAACAACCTGATGCTGAACCTCAAACTTCTAGAAAAGGAAGTGCACGACAAACCCAAAGCTCATACAAGGGAGGAAATTATAAAGATTAGAGGAGAAATAAATGCAATGGAGACTAAGAGAACGATACAAAAAAATCAAGGAAGTTTAGAGTTGGTTCATCGAAAGAATCAACAAAATTGACAAACCTTTAGCCAACCTTGTCAGAAAAAGGAAAGAAAAGGCCCAAATCCATGCAATTAGGAATGAAAAGGGTGAAATTACAACAGACTCAGCAGAAATCCAGAGGATCATCAATACCTACTTCCAGAACCTATACGCCAATAAGATGGAAAACAAAGAAGAAATGGACAGATTCCTAGATACATATGAATTACCAAACTTGAACAAAGAAGACCTAAAACTTCTAAACAACATAATATCAATAAATGAAATTGAAAATGTAATTAAAAACTTATCAACTAAGAAAAGCCCAGGCCCTGATGGCTTCACTGCTGAATTCTACAAGACATTTAGAGAGGAACTCCTGCCACTACTGTTTAAACTCTTCAATGAAATTGAAAGGGAAGCAATACTCCCAAATTCATTCCTGGAAGCAAGTATCACCTTGATCCCCAAAACCAGAGAAAGACTCAACTGAAAAGGAGAACTATAGGCCAATCTCACTAATGAACATAGATGCAAAAATCCTTCATAAGATAATGGCAAACAGAATGCAGAAGATCATCAAAAAGATCATACACCCTGACAAAGTGAGATTCATCCCAGGGATGCAGGGATGGTTCATCATATGCAAATCAATCAATGTAATACACTATATCAATAGAGTCAAAGAAAAAAACCATATGATCATCTCAATAGATGCAGATAAGGCATTTGACAAAATCCAAATGCATTTATGATAAAAACCCTACAAAAAATTGGAATAGATGGTCTCTACCTCAATCTGATAAAAGCCATGTATGAAAAACCAACAGCCAACATCATACTAAATGATCAAAAACTGAAATCCTTCACACTAAAATCAGGAACAAGACAAGGATGTCCACTATCACCACTCCTGTTCAACATAGTTTTGGAAACATTAGCCACTGCAATTAGACAAGAGAAAGAAATAAAAGGAATAAAGATAGAAAACTAAGAAGTCAAATTGTCATTATTTCCAGATGACATGATACTCTATATAGAAGACCCCAAGAATTGCACCAAAAACTTTCTAGACTTAGTAACCAAATTCAGTAAAATAGCTGGATACAAGGTCAACACACAAAAATCAATAGCTTTCCTCTACACGAACAACAGACTCACTGAGAGAGAAATAGGGCAAACAATTCCTTTCACAATAGCATCCAAAAATCTGAAATACCTGGGAATCAACCTAACAAAAGAAATCAAAGGCCTCTCCTCTGAAAACTGTAGCACTCTGAAAACTATAGCACTCTGAAAAGAGAGATTGAAGATGCTATCAGAAAATAGAAAGACATCCCTTGCTCCTGGGTAGGAAGAATCAACATAGTGAAAATGGCCATACTTCCATAACTGCCATATAGATTCAGTGCAATCCCAATTGAAATCTCAGCAGCATACTGCATGGACCTTGAGAAAACAATTCAAAAATTCATTTGGAACAAGAAGAGACCTAGAATAGCATAAACAATTCTAGGCAACAGAGATATGGCAGAGGGTATCACAACCCCCAACTTGAAACTATACTACAAAGCTACTCTGATAAAACAGCATGGTAATGGCAATGAAACAGACCTGAGGACCAGTGGAACAGATTAGAAGGTGCAGAAATTACTCCAGACACACTCAGCCACCTCCTCTCGAACAAAGGAGCCAAACACTCTTACAGGAGGAAAGATAGCCTCTTTAATAAATGCTGCTGGAAAAATTGGGCTTCAACTTGCCAAAGATTAAAACTAGACCTATATCTCTCACCCTGCACTAAACTAAAATCAAAGTGGATTCAAGATCTAAATATTAAAACAGAAACGCTGGACTGGCTGGAACAGAGGTTAGGTAGAACTCTTGAAGACATTGGTGTAGGAAAAGATTTTATGAACAAAGCCTCAGTTGCCCTTGAACTAGCAGAAAAAATCAACAAGTGGGATCTCTTCTCATTAAAAAGCTTCTGCCAGCAAGAGAAACAACCAACAGTGTAAAGAGACAACCCACAATGTGGGAAAAAATTTTCACCTGCTGTTACTCAGACAAAGGTCTACTATCTCGAATGTATAAAGAACTTAAGAAAATCAGACTTCTCAAATTCAAAGACCCAATCCAAAAATGGGCATCTGAAATGAACAGACATTTCTCACACAAAGAAGTAGAAATAGCAAATAAACATATGAAAAAATGTTCAACATCACTGGTCATTCGAGAGATGCAAATGAAAACAATGCTGAGATTCCACCTTACCCCAGAAAGAATGGCTGCTATCATGAAATCAACCAATAACAAATGCTGGCAGGGCTGTGGGGAAAGAGGAACCCTGCTCCACTGCTGGTGGGAGTGTAGACTGGTGCAAGCACTATGGAAATCAGTGTGGAGATACCTCAAAGAACTAGGACTGGGTGTCTCATTTGACCCAGATCATCCCCTGATGGGGATCTTCCCTAAAGAATTAAAAGAATCATACCACAGTGATATATGTGCACCCTTGTTCATAGCAGCACAATTTGTAATAGTTAAAACTTGGAAGCAGCCCAATTGACCATTAACTGGAGACTGGATAAAGATAATGTTTTTTTTTTAATAAAATGGAGTACTACTCAGCCATAAGAAATGAGAAATTAGAGACATTTATTGCTATGTGGATGCACATTGAGGCAATACTCTTAAGTGTAATAAATAGGACACATGTGTAAATACCAAAGAGTTTCTCTGGTGTGAGAAACTGAAAGTGTAAATGAGGACCAAATAGTATAATAGATAATATGAAAGAGGAAGAAAAGGGGTAAAGGGAAAGGGAAGTGTTAAGAGTAGGGGAAAAAAAGAGGGAATGGAATTAATATGAGAAAATGAAAAAATGGAAGCTGTCTTTGTAAATAGGGAGGAATGGAGGGATTGAAGGGAGGGCAGGGGAATAGGGAAAAAATAAGAACCAAGAGAGATTATGTAAAGGTGCAAATTTCCAATGATTAAGTTCATTATATTGTATTCCTAAAATGTACCAATAAAATTAATTTTAAAAATATAATACATATTTTAAGGACATTATTTGATATATTATTTTTTATTTTTTCATTGTTATAAGTACATATAACATGGAAATCTACCCTCTAAATGAACTTTTCACTGTAGAATCCAGTGCTGCTATTGGTAAAATGTTGGACAGTGGAAACTTTTATCAAAAGAACAATGGTAAGTCTTGGCTTGTTGGGACTGATAGAGGAAATCCAAGATTAAACAGATTGCAGGTTGGTTCACATGACAGGGTCTAGCTTCAGCAGCAAGAATTTCATGAGAGCATGTGCCAATGCCAGGGCCCCACATCAGAGTGAAGGGAGATGCAAGAGTGAGATGGCACAGCAGACTTCCCTCTGCCTGTTGTGAGCCTAGCAGCCAAGCTGGGGTATGGTTTCAATAATTACTATTATTGAACAACATATATTTCTAAAAAAATATTTTTAGGAAGTGAAAGGATGTGTCATCTCAAAATATGTCAAATTGGTGTATTGATTATTTCATGCTGTAATCAGTTGAAGAAACATAACCCTAGAGAGGACCAATTGGCCTATATTTTCCTACATGGAGCAAGCCTTGAAGATTCTTTTGGAAGGGCTGTCCTTCATCCCAGGGCTGCAAAACAGTCTTGATCGCAAAAACTGGTCACTGGGAGTGCAGTGAAGGTAAATAAACAAACTCTTTGCAGTAACTCTATCTTCCACTAGCTTTTATGTCCTCTTTATCTACATCGCCTATATCTAATCTATAGATCTCTTAGGAACATCTTTGAAGTTTATTACAGCAATCCAGATATCCACTTGTACTTCCAGTTATCCACAAACTAATCATTCTTTGTTCTTTGTCTACAAGCATAAAAGCATCATGCTATGGTCATTTCTTTGCACTTCAACTCTTTTGTAAAGATCACCATATGCACATAAATTTAATAAAACTTTTATGTTTTTTTTTCTTGTTACTCTGTTCTTGCATTAAATGTGTTCCTATGTCCAGCCAAAGAGCACACATAAGAAAAAGGGGTAGAGAGGATCTCTCTCTCTCTCTCTCTCTCTCTCTCTCCACTGTGCAAAGGAACCTGGGAAAACATGTTCAAACCTCATTACTATTTATAAGAACAACTGTATTTATCAGAACTTTCCTCTCACATTCCTCTTTAATTTGTAACCTAAAATTATTCTAGTTACTGACAAGGCTGCTGCATTTTACTGGTACTGTATATGAAGGTCAAGCTTCCAATAAAAATGACTTTGAGCCACAAATTAAGGACAGACTTCACCTTGTTTATATGTATTTTGGTGGCAATTCAAATTTAAAATCTAATTTTGAACATAAACACACATAAATTTGAAAGGAACTTGCTAGATGCCATCTTGATACTTGTGTATACACACAAGCAGCTTCAATTTTTCTTCTCTCTGCTCTAGTATTTCTCTGCCACTTCTACTATGTCTTTCTTCACCCTCATTGTAGACATTCTTCTTTCATAAGCCCTAAGTTATTATTTCTACTACCACCTTTTAAAAAAATGTTAAGCCTATTCTTTATTTTTTTCTCCAACACAGTGACTCCCTCTTTATTGGCTCCATCCTTTCAGGCATTGGTTATTCTCAAGCTTAAAATCCCTAGTCTTTCTGTGATGCTTTGGCCTTCCAGATGTCCTCTTGCTGTCACAGTCCAACATGTTAGAAAAGTGTGTAACATGGGCTTGTGCTTCTGAATCAAAACACATGAAGGCTATTAAGTATGTGGTAAGCTGCAGCTTTTCCTGCAGGAAATTCAGAGTATAATAGCACAAAAACTGTGAATGCAGTAGGCACTCGAGTGTGGCAAGATAAACTGAGAGTGCTCCCTGTATCCCAAGAGTTAGGAGTGCTCTTTCAGAGGAGGTGAGGTTTCAATGTATGATAAAAGATGAGTTGGTACTTGTCAGTTGGGCAGTAGTGGTGGTCAGAAGGACATTCCAGGAAAAGGTACAAGTAAGGTCAGAGTTGGGAGAAGCATGAAGCATGAGACATGGAGAAGAAACCTTATCAGCGATTTCATATTACTGAAACATATCATACAGCGGACTGTGCTTGGTAAGAAATAAGGACTATAGAAGAGTATGACCAACTGAACTCTTTTCCAGGCATCTAATAGATCTGAAAAACCTTCATATCTTGTCAATTCTTTTTGTATTTTCCCATTTAGGGATATATTGCCTAGGCAGACTTTCTTTCTTATAAACTAGATTTCTCATTGCTATAACTGGATTTTAAATGTGCCCCCAGAAGTCTATATGTTAGAGGCTTGATCCCCAGGGTAGTGCAAGTGGGGAAAGGTAAACCTTTCTGAAGTGGGGCTGGTGGGAGGCTCTTGGGTCACTGCAGACATAGCACTGGAGGGGACTGTGGGACTCCAGCCTCTCTTCCAGACTCACTTTCTTTTGCTCTCTGAATGTGAGATAAGGCCTTTGCCTTGCGTTTGCCCTGCACTTGCTGTGATGTGCTTTCATGCAAGAGGCCCAAGTGAGCATGGACTCTAGAATTTCTAAAACTTGAAGCTTAAATGATAATAGCTGATTACCTTAGGCATTTGTTATAGTGATCCACATTCTCGAAACCCCTCTTTCCCAACACATCATACCTTTTCCTGCTGCACTCCTTATGTAACAGCATACAGTAATATGCTGATGATTTCTGGCTGAGAAACTGTGAGGTGTCTACCATTACCATTTTCTTGTCTCTGGTAATAGGACTGCAGGATATATTGTGGCCATCCATTGAAGACTCTATCTTCTGGTCTCTCTTACAGTTGGTGTATTCTTTGTGACTAAGTTCTGACCAATAGGTATAAACAGAAATGACATTGCCAAATCTCCAGTTTGTATTCCTTTTTTGTTTTGGTACCAGGGATTGAACTCAGGACCTTGTGCTTGTGAAGGCAGGTGGCAGAACCACTGAGCTAAATCCCTGGCCTCTCCAGTTTATACTCTAAAGAGGGATGTGTATGCACATCTCTGGCTTTTAGCAGTGTTTGGGCTATTGCAAGATCACGAGCTACTCTACAGCCAGAGAGAGAAAGCATGTGGCTTTAACAGTACCTCACAGAGCAGAGCCAGCCATCAGCTAGGAACACTTTCCCCTGGCCTGGTACAGAGAAGACAAATAAAGTTCTGTCTAAGTTGCTTTTTGGCATAACGGCATAGCCTGTGTAGTAAACTAATACAGTCAGAGAGGGTTTTAAAGCATTGGGTGAAGATAATATAAATGACTTAACCAGGAAGAGGCAGACTTTTCTCAGGAAAGAAGTGCTCAGGAAGGATTTATTAAATTAAAGCAATAATCTGATGTTGGGCATCTCAAATGCATAAATAAGCTGACAGGGCAGTACTTGCCAGGCATAGGGGGTCTTAGAGCACTCCTCAATCTGTAACCCCCAAATAGTAAACCCAGTCTAAAAATAACTACTTGGACATTTAAAATACAGCAAGGGCAGGAATCCTAAAGAATGACAAAAGAATTATTTCAGATTAACAAAGATAATGAGATATGACAGCTAAACGCAGTCTTGCACAAGGAAAAAAGAAGTACTAGGGTCAGGTCAGTAATATAGTTTGACTGTGGACTGCCAATCAGATTGTATCAGTTCTAAAAATCTTAATTTTCATAACTGTACCACAGTCACATAAGAAACTATTTTTGTTACTAGAATATTTAAGGTTAAATATTCTTAGGTGGTTCTGAAAAATATGTATATACATGTATATTCTACACTGTATTCATATACATGAACTGCTAAAGCAAATGGGGTGAAATATAAGCACTTTGTGAATCGAGGTAGTAAAGGGTAATAATGTACCAGTAACTTTTCCTTAAGTTTAGAATCATGACAAAGTAAAAACTTATAAAAACTTTATACATGCATGCATTTCTCTTTGAAAATCACCATGAGTATCAATAGTCATAGGCTTGTATATGAATATGGTCTATAGATTAGATCACTATTATTGGCAAAACACTTCACAAGATGCTTATGGATGTGATCCTTCATTTTGGACCCATTTCCAACACTCCAATTTTTCCCTGAAGCAAACTTGTCCAAATAATTGTGAAATAAACTCACATTTTAGAAACTGCTAAAACAGAACCACACTCCTGCTTTTATCTCAGGAAAGATGTGGTCTTGAGTATGGATATCAGAAGGAATTAGAGGTTGATTTTTACCATGCACTAGAATTTGATTGGTGTGATTTTCATGATGTATATACTTCCTGGTCTATCCTCCTCAAATTGAGGAACATCCTACAAAACAACTGCCTGTACATTTTGAAAATACCAACATTAAAGCGCAAAGCAAGGCTGAAGATCTATTATTTTCTAAGAAACACTGTGCTAAAACTCTTCTAAAAATATCTGCTTTGTTCTCTTCTTTGTTCCTGTACCTACTTAGTCTTCCTGTAAGGATTATATCAATAAAAAATAAAATTAACAACAAAGTAACTACTTTCCTAAAACTCAAAAAGTATTGTTACAGTACTTGTGTCTCCTTTAAATTACTCCCTTAAATTATGCTAATAATATAAAAATAAAATTAAGCCAATGCTTAAGTAATAACTAAATAATATTTATTATAATAAACTAACAATATTAAACATTAGTATTTAATGTAATACTTAATATAATAATTATTATTTTATGTTGAAAGAGAAATGGACATGGTTTAGGATGAACATTCAGTTCATCTTTATGCTATAAGGTCTACTGTAAGTCAAAAATATCTTGCCATCTAGTAAAATCATCTTCCACTTAAAAAGAGTTGTCATAGATGCATCCGCAAACCATACACTTCAGTGATTGCTTCATAGTTCATCAATAAATCCTGAGACTGTTGATTACCTAAATATGGACACTGGGTAGCATTTCAACTAATTTTCTTCAAACCCCAGTCAGATATTCATTCTTTCATTCGACATGTACTTTTGAGCACTGCTAAGTACCAGTCATTCCATTAGTACTGGAATTGACAGTTTGTCCTCAAAGTGTTTGTGGTCAAGAGATAGAATGAGGGAAGTACAGTTGAGAACTTTAGTCATATAAGAATTCTTTCATGTTGTGTAATGAAACTGCCTTTTCATTTACTGGGCATTTCTTCTTAAGATACACAGGGCAAGGATAGGCACTCGTTAACAGTCTCTGTGATAACTGAAGAGGATTCAACTGTATGTGTAGTGAAGTAACTAATGGTCAACTTGTCATGTCCAGCTGAACTGAATCAGCATGGTCTGGGCATGGAGGATCCACCTGAGGATTGTTGTCAATAGACGTAACAGAAAACTGGAGGGGAAGATCTTGGCCTGTTGATTTTCTAGGAGAAGCTTGCTGTGGATGGCTTTCCTGATGCAAACTAGGCTGTTTTCATTGGAGGAGGAGCTTGGGGCCTTGTTGTTGCTGGGAATGACTGCTGTTTTCTTCACTGTGAGCATCATTTCCTGGCACCAATGTGGGTCCCTCAGCCTGGTGGCACAAATCCTTCATCTCACCAGTGTAGGTTTTCTGGCTTCCACCACTGGCCTTTGGGCCTACTGGGTGTAGATCCTCAATATGGACAAGCATGAGACAGTGCCATGGGCTCTAGGACACTGGCTGGACTTTTGTGGGACATTGCTGGGATCCAGGCCCTTGGGTGGATTCTTTGGGGCCCCAGGGTGCAGTTAATCTCTTGCACTCCTTTGCATTTGACTTTTTGGGTAATTATTATAAAATAATCTTACAAACTATGTGTCTAGTCATAAATGTATTCCCTTGCTAAAACCCTGACTATAACAGTTTGCATCATAGAGAGATGTTACTATTAGGGGTCACTGTCAAATTACAGACAGCCACTGTTTAAGAATGGAATGGATGACTCATTTCTGATTTTTCCCTTGAGAGAAAGCATCTCTTGGGAGTCCCAAAATATTTAAGTATCCTAGCCTTCTTGCTATAGTTATTTTTTAAATACTTTGTGCATATTTATTCAAAAATATTTACTGAATGTGAACTATCTTCCAGACTGAAAGATGCTATGAGATTCAGAGTTACAATGCAATTGGAACACAAGCTAGCTTACAATGTGGCCTACTATGCCCCATGTCACGTGGTCTCTCTTTTTCTCACCTTCACTTCATAGGATTCCTCCTCTTATCCCCCACGTGTGGGAACACCGGGGGAGCCTCTCATAGCAATGCAATAAGTAAGTTTGTGTTGTAGGCACATTAAAACTGTTGCTCTTCCTGTTCAAACTGCTGTTACCTCAAACCTTTGCATGGTTGGCACGTTTCCCAACACTTGCCCATTCTTGTAATGTTAGGTCAAAAGTTAGCTCCATAAATGACTTTCCAAAGAAATTGCTTTCAGCTCTGCACTATCTTAGCTCCATGCGATTAATCTCTCAGATTCTCTACACTATCTGCCTCTCCCCAAAGTTATTTCAATTGCTTGTTTATTGTCCATGTAGCAGGGACCTTGTCTGTTTTCACTGCTGTACACTCGGTGTTGATAATGAGCATCTGTTCAAAGAATGAATAAATGCATACATGAGAAACATATTGCTTTTTCTTTTGTGGTACTTGCACTTCAGTGAAATAATAACTAACAAGTGATTATGTACTCTACAGCTATCACTTCACCTAAATTATCTAGCTTATTAATATAGCAATCTGATTATAGTAATCCAGGTTCCCTATTTTATGAATTAAAAATATTAGAGCTTATATTAGTTAAGTAACTTATATAAGATTAAACAGTAATGGGTGAGCTTAGACTAGAACACAGTTGTCTTACCTCAGAAACATGACATATGGAGGATGGGCTCTCTTTCTTTCTCTCCTATGTATATGCATTTAAAAATTAATATCCTCAAGTGGGCTCCATGAGACTTGATTTTTGAGTCTTATTTTGGATAAATAATGATGATAACAATCTATGATATTTATAAAACTCTTTACAGTTAGTTTCTTTAGCAGATTCACATTACGTGCTTTACCTCTTTGTGGATCCTCCTAACTCTCCTGTGAGCTATGCAGGGAAAATATTTTTATGAGCAAAATCACCCAGTTGGAGAAGACATTTGGCATAAAGGAAGAAATCATTATTTTTGCATGTGAGAAAAACAATGTCACCCTGATTTTAAATGTCACCCCAATTTTGAAAATAGCCTCTGGCTGCTCCGTGAAATCATTGCAATGAATGGGGGAAGACGAGAAGCACTACTCTACATGAATAAACCATGAAATATATTTGACAATAAAATTTTCAATTAATGTGGAAATATTTGCTCTGAAATCTTGGCTCTTGAGGATTTAAGTCTTGGCCAAATATTAAAAATATGTTTTATTTCATTGCACAAAGTACATTGCAGACTCATAGATGCCTGAGAAACTGAAAACTACAATTTCTGAAAATCCTAAATATGGATTAGGCTGATGAACTGATTGTGTTGGAGGTACTGGATTTGCTAGGATACTTAAAATCACCTTCAACCTTTTACGGAGTGGTTTTTTTAGAGAAGTAGACACTTTTACTCTGATCAACTTTTAGATGGCAGTTTTCCTGGGCATTTTGGTATTCATAAGTATATTTGTGAAATCCTTTTCAATTTATGGAACATACTCAAAAAGAAATAGGAGGGAAAAAGCAAGCAATATTGATGTAAATTCTTTGACCAAAGCTATTCTTTAGAATTGTATACCTTTTTAAAGGATCAGTGCGATGTCTCAGACAAATATGCAAAAACACATTTTAAATTATTCTTTAAAAAATTTTAGTGCAAGAACTTTACTCATTATTTTAGTTTATCCCTAAATTTAAGAGTTTTGCTTTGCTAAAGATTAGACTTTATTAGTAATCAATATTCAGTTGAATTTACTTATAACTCAATCAACACATGCATAGTATTTCCTAGTGTAAGTCATCATGTGCTAGGCACCAACACACATCTCTGTGTTCAATAATAAAAGAAAAGGAAAGGAATAAAAAAGGGGAATGATGGTATGGGTGAGGAGTTGAGCAGTGGGTGTAGAAGTTAAGTTAGACAAGACACAGTGGCAGCTTTACCCACCATAGAACCAACTCTACTGCCCCATGGAGCTTTCTTCAAATAAATGCATACATGCTGCAAAAAACCTTTGGCCTAGTGAAGTGAACTGTATAAACACCCTCCTTGAGAAAACGGAGAATGCAAAGCTCCCAGTCATTTTATTTAAGCATGTTCTTGTTTTGTGTTTACTTCAATCAGACGCAGTTCATAAAACCATACAGTAAATGTGAACATGAATTTCAAGGTTAAAATTGTACTTGGGAGACATTTTGTTTAAACCATTTTATTAAATGGATATTGTTAGTTTTTTAAAGTAAAAATTATTCCAAAGTGAGTAACACATAAGATATTTGCAGCAAAAATAGCTCTTGCAGTTCACTCTGGTAAACCTGGGCTCCTAAAAGTTGGACTCTGTGAAGGGTCAGTTACTTCAACCAATCTGAACTCAGCTGCTTTCATCATGCCATAATCATGTGTTCAGTTTTCCTGTGTATATGCTGGAGATATATTAGTGAATGAGAAAATTCCAGATCCTAGGTTTAGAAGAGGATGCAGACAAATCACTAGATCATCACAAGAGAATGTCATCCATGCTCTGTCAATGTTTGTATCTCACAATGGATATGGGCAATGGATGATATTTGCAGAGCTCTGATGATCTCTAAAATGGAACTGTAAAACTAATGGAGGTGAACGTTTAGAAACAACAGAAATGAATTGAAAAGGTAATATGTAAATGAAGACTGACAAAAATTATGCAATGTGTTAATACCTATTATTAAAAAACAGCTGGCTTGTAAATATTGTGAAAAAGGCAGAGATTTGTATTGCCAGTGACTTCAAAGAATATCATTTGCTTCAAGGCCAGCTTTGACCTGGGTCTCATTTTCTTTGTAGCACAAGTGGTTTGGCCAAGGTTAAAGTAAGTAAAATTCAGGTGATGAGAATCAGGTGAGAGAATCAAGAAATGCTTTACAAGGATGTTGGCATTTTATCTATGTAGGCTTTTAACAGGGGATGATAATAGGTCAAGTGAACCTCTTTAAGAGGAGAACAAGCTGAGTGAGCAAGGGTAAAGGACAAAAACCAGAGCTGGATGCAGGGAGCCCTGGTTCTCCACAGCACAGAACTGAAGATGGTGAAAATTGATAATTATGTTTAAAAAAGAAAGTTTCTGATATTCTGTAGCTCATTGTATCAGTCAGTATTTACTAGAGAAACTGATAGAACACAAGATATATATATATATATATATATATATGAATTTACAAGATTAGCTTACAGTAGACACCCACAGGGTCGGATGAGGAGGAGTCCAGAGGGTCTCTCCACATACTGGAGACTGAAGGGTTCAAAGTTCTGGAGTTCACTATAGTGTCCTATGGGGGTCTGTATCAGGAGGCCAAAGGGTCTGTGCTGGAAGGCAAAGACTGGAGCTCCTCCAAAGGAACAGAAGAGAACTCGACCTTCCTCATTTTCCCTTTATAACAGTCAGGCCAGAGGAGCTGCCCTAGTGTGAATCTTCCGTGCCCAAAGGTGTGAAATTGCTGAGCTGATTTGGCTAAGCTTCTCTTAGTCAAACCTCAAGTTGACACAATTGCTCAACCATCACACTCATCTTAAATTTACTAGAAATTGGAACTCCTGAGAATAGTGTGTATCATGGATCACTCAATAGTGCATTAAGAATTGTTCTGAAAAATCTGTTTTTAAGTGATTTTTATCATTGTTTGAACATCTTAGAGTGTGCTCATGCCAACCTAGATAGTATAGCCTACTATACACTTAGATTATATGATGTAACCTGTTGTTCCTAGGCTACTAATAAGACAGGCAATTGTAATGCAATAGGAAGTATTATGTATCTGAACAATCTGAACATAGAAAAAGTCAGTAAAAAGAGTAGACAGTAAGAATTTTTCAGCTTCATTATTATCTTATAGAACTATCCTTATACATGAGGTCCATCATTGACTAAAGTTTTCAATGTTATATGACTGTGTATGTAAACTTACAAAATATTATTTTAATAATAGTGAAAGTTTCATTCAAAAAAAATTGAAGAACAGAGAAACTTGGTCCAAAAAATAACATTTATATTCTCTTTAATAAGTCCCAAACTATTTGTAGTATTTGTGTATAACTTTTTCAGTAGTTTTCCAAACATATATTTCAGACTATAAATATTCCCTGAATTTTTATCTTGCTATTTTTCAACTCAACAAGAATTTTCCATGTTTTTTTATTTTTACTTTGTCTTCTCGTTATACTGGCATAATACACCTATTGCTTGTAATACAATTTTTTAAACCATGACTTGTTTGCTGAATATTTGATCTCTTTTTATTTTTTCTTTTGGGTACTATAAATAACTTTTTGATTAATGTCTTATATATATTATTTCCCCTTGTATTTGATATTGTTTTCTTGACGTTGTTGTTAGGGATAAGATTTTACTTACTGTATTCTATACATACTAGTATCAGACCATTGTGTGAGGTCTTTATAAAATATACATACTTTTTTTGAGTCTAAAGTATTTGCTGAAAATATTTTTGCATATCTAAACATACAGAAAAACAATTTACATTTTATGGGAGTCATTTGTTACTAGCTAGTTTGAAAATATTATCTTTGACAACAGTGTTTTATGGATATTTTAATAAATTTATCAATTTATATTTTAGTTAATTTATTCAGTTCTTTTGTTTTTAGTTCATTCTAATAATTTGGATGGTAGTATAGATAGATTCTAGAATCAAAGAGCCCTCTCTTTGAAACTCAAATCAACTGTTTTTCAGATGTCTGAGTTTGGAAAATGTATTTCATTCCATTAAGTTAAATATTATAGTCTACAAAATAGACTAGTATTACCTAACCCACAATTTATTGTGATAACTAAATAAGATCTTAAATAAGATTTAAAAATGAGTAATTAGTAAATTATTAAATTTACATTTTCTAAATATATTTTCAATTTGGAATAAAAATCATGATTTCAATATGTATTTATTAATTATATACCATATAGGAAGTGTTGTGTGAGCTGTTGATACAAGTCAGATATGGTCTAAGACCAAACACTAGGGCTGATCAACATGTATACAAACAAGTGGTGATTTCAATTTATGGCAATATGAGGCATTAAAAGCATAAAAATTCTCTTGTCACCAAATACTGGAATTGTGGAGTTTGTAGAAAAGTGAATTAATCCATGGAGCCAAATGAAGGGTAAACAACTGAAAGCTCTTTGTTGTTTAGCAGGTTCTGTATTTTGCTAACCAAAACCCTAGCCTTTAGGGCCATTAATAGAGAAGAGATGAGACATGGTGTTTGGATGAAGCTCCAACCCAGAGTTAGAATTCTTGGATACCTGACCTGATGATTTGATCTCAAAGTATAGATAAGGAAAATAATCAGCTGCTACACAGGGAGATGAAAGCTTTTCTTAGACTGAGAATGGAGATAAGAAGGCCTCCTAACTAGATGTGATAGGAGTTATACTATCTGCTTGACCTTGAAGATCCTGTGTTAAGATTTAACATTTAAAAGGGCTTTTAAAAATGTTTTAAAGATGAATATCCACCTGCAGAAAATATAATCAACATAATCCATCTAAATTTGAGTTTGTAGTATACATGGCATTGCTAATTTTTTTATCTTCAGAAATGCATTACTGTATAGAGAGATCAAGAAATTTTCTAAAATGGTGTTCACTTACCTTTTTTAATCTGTCTCAGAGAGTGAGATGCTGAGCACATTTTTCTTTTTAAGAGTATATTTTATTTGTGCTACTATAAAATGTTTCTAAGTAGAGGAAATTAAAAATTGCTATATATATGTTAGGTGGTGAATATGTTAATTATCTTGATTATAGTACTAATTTCACAATGTATATGTATCTCAAAACATGATATTGTACACCTTAAATATCATTTTGTCAATCATACTTAATAAAAATGTGAGTTTACAATACATAATACTAATCTACAAGGAAGTAATTCATCATGAGAGTCATCAGACCCAGTAAACAACTGAACTCAGAATTTAGGAATTTAAGGCAATAATTCAGTTAGAAACATGAAAAATTTTTAAAAAATAATTGCAGATGTAAAAAATTTCGATCAAGACATAAGAAAATAATAAAATGTTATAAAAAGGCAAATAAATTTTCCTCATTTTATTAAAAGAATTTTCAAGCATAGAGAAAAGTTGAATTTCATAGAGAATACCTAAAGTTGTACTACTGTTAACATTTTGGTTAATTAGCTTTAAAACATATCATTTAGCTATACATTTATCTTATTTTTGATAGTTCAAATAGAGTCATAGATATGAGTATTCTTCATACCTGAACAATTCAGAATACAGAATGCTATTAATTATATTGCAAAAATACATTGATCATATCAATTTTTCTACATAACATTTAGTATACTATAAATAATAACCCTTATTTATGGTTTCTTATTGAAGTAAAATTTACATATACTGGAGGTAAATGCATTATTTTGTATGTTTCAACAAATGTACGCATCCATAAAATGCAAACTAATAAAAATACAGAACATTTCCTTCACTTCATACTCCTTAGTCACTCCTACCCCCACCTTCACCACCATTCATGGACACAATTCATAGACTCTCCTGTGTTTTTTCTTGCAGGTTAATTCTGCCTATTTTTAAAAGAATGATATAAATGCAGTCTTAGGGCATATACTTTCTAGTATGGGTTCCTTTCACTCAATAGTATTTTTGAGGCCAGAGATGTAGCTTAGCAGCACAGCACCTGCCTGGCAAGTGTGAGGTCCTACGTTTGACACCTGGTACCAAAAAAAAAAAAAGTATTTTTGAGATACATCTATATTGTTTGAAATGCCAAAATTCATTTTCCTACTTTCCTGTTAATGGACATTGAATTGTTTTCAAATTTGGGCTACTTAGAATAAAGCTTTTATGAATGTTCTTGTATAATTCTTTTTTGGGTAAATTTTTAAATTTCTTTTGAATAAATCTGTAGGGATAAAAGTGCTGGGTCAGAGGGTAGATGTTCACTTAATTTTATAAGAAACTTCTAGGCCTTTCCCTAAAGCATATTCCCTAAGGTATACAGAAATATGATAATAAGGACAAAATATTTAAAATATATCTAACAGAAGTTCCAGAGAGATGGCTGAGAATTGGAGGAAGCAGTATTTAAGGCATGAATTTTTCATAAATTTCTGAACATCATAGATCTTTCACATTCAGGAAACCTAATGAGTCTCAAGCAAGAATTGACCAAATTCACACATGGTCAAATCCTAGTAATATGGTCTAACACAATGACAAAGAAAAATTTTAAAAGCAAAGGAAAAACTAAAAGAAACTCAAACTTATATGTGACTTCTAAAAGGTGATGAAGGCCCACAATCCCACCGTTTCACAGGGCAGGGGAGAAGGAGGTGGGGAGCAGCCAAAACAAGTCTCTCCCAAAAGAGATGACTTAATTTCACATTCCCTCTCCACACAGGAGCTAATGTCAGAGTGTAATTTACAATTTGTCTTTTTCAGCTGTAGATTTCTTGCAATCTCCTGTTCTTTATAGTCAGCACCTGCATGCACTTCTTCCTCTTCCTCTTGCTTGGTGTCATGCCCTTGCTCTGTGTCTTTTGTTGTGTCTTCAGGCTCTTCTTCTACAACCTTTGCTTCCCTGTCTATGTTTAGACTGAGGCAAAGCATTCTTTCTATTCTGATTATGGGTCACAGGAAGAAGTGAGTTTTTCAGTTGAATTTTTAAACCATTCCTCATGAATGCAAATTTGTACTATTTAACTGAATATTCTTGGTGTAAAATCTTGTCATGTGTATAAAAATAAAAAAAACCACCCCCAAAAAGAGTGCTAAAAGAAACACACAAAAAATGAAATAGTGTTAAAGCATAAAGAGAAAATAATGGTCAAATTAGAACTATATATTCAGCTAAAATTGCACCAAAAGATGCTCAAGTTAATCAAAACTAATAAAAATTATAAATGAAAATATTGATATATTTACTATATAAAAATTTAAGCTCCTCAAAACAAGCCCCCAAACAAGAAAAGGAGGAAAAGCCAAAAATTTCCGAAAGATATTCACAAAATGCATTACCTCATGTGTTGGATCTAGGAAATATAAAGGATTACCTCAAATCAGTGAGTAAAAATCAAACAACCACATCAAAAATTTGGCAAAGGACAGAAATAGGTTCCTTACAGAATAAGAAACGAAATTGTTCAACAAGTGGGTGAAACATTGCTGAATTTCAACATTTCTTATAGAAAGGAAAATTAAAATAAACATGAAGTACAATTTCATATCAATATATTTGAAAACAGGTATTAATTCTATAATACAAAGCAATGGCCACTGTATGAACCAATGGAGAGTCTCATACATCATTAGTATGCCTGTGGTTCATGAACTTAATTCATCCCAAGATTCTGGAAAAGATGTCCATGTTCATGTTGATACAGAAAAGTTTTAGATAACTTGATAGATTAAATATTAAGGTACTTATAGAAGCAAAAATAAGTAATGTGTTCTTTTCAGATTTGCTTTTCCCATACCTCCTTGTTTAAGGTGAGGATTATCTGACTCTAACCAGTAACTTCATTAATCTAACAAAGTTACCACGCCAGGGTGAATTTACAATGTATATGTGTCTATCTTGTGTCTGTGACTTGTAAATAGGAACTGGAGTTGTATTTACACATCAAAGACCACTAGGGATGAGATAATGGTTACAAAGGATATAAAAAGGGAAATGGTAAACAAAGTGGTGCAGATACTGACCAGACTAGTTTCTGGAGTTCTGCCCACATGCCAGAAAAAATTTTATTATTTTATCTGAATTCTGTGTCTCTGTGTATTTCTTTCTGACATTTCTGTAACATTTGGTTCCCTGACTGGGAATCGGGAATGAAATAGCCCTTTTGGGCATCCTGTACCCCATAGGAGGGAGTGGCTCTCTGTCTCCTGGAGAGGAAAGTCATGCCCCTGGGACTAATTTCTGAGGCACAGAGATCTGGTCACCTGCAGAGGTTTGCCTGAACCTGACGAGACTACAGAAGGAGGACTGCTGCTCTTGGTGTCTCGTCTGTCTCTTTCCTTTGTTGGGTGAGAAACTCCAGGAAACCCCCTAGTCGTTAACTTTCGGTTTTGCCTTGTGATTTTGTATTCTGTAACTTTGGGCAAATACAGCACAGGGGCTTGATCGGCCCTTGTGCTTTGCCATTTGGAAAGATAGCTCCTCCCATTTGTTTTGGTTCACTTTGTGAACTTTGGGCAAACAGTGCAGGGGCCTGATCATCCCTTGTGCTTTGCCATTTGGGGAGATAGCTTCTTTCATTTGTTTTGGTTATGGTTAGGGGGTCACTGGGAGGGAATGTGATAACTCCTGAATAAATGTGTGAGTGAAAGAGTTCTGGAAAGGAGAGTGTGTGAAACGAGCTGCAGAACAAGACAGAGGGAGGAAGCGCTTGTGCTTAAAGAGTCCTCACTGAGTCGTAGAATTTGTGTGTGGTCGCGTTTAACAAAGGCACAATGGTGAGCTTAGGCGACAGCCCACCGTAGCCTGAATGGACCTTAAAATGGCCGAGAAGCCCGCAGCCAGGCAGGCGAACAAGTGATCCCCTACCTTTGTCTTGTGTCTCCATACAAAGGTACCCACACACACACCAACACTCTGATGGCCGATTGTGGGGACAGAAACATCTCATCCTACTGTTTTGGAATGCATGCTTAGGAATTTTAAGAAAGGTTTTACTGGGAATTATGGTATTAAGATGAAACCCCAAAACCTTAGAGCCTTTTGTGAGTTAGAATAGCCCAAGCTTTGCCTAGCTTGGCCAACTGAGAGATACCTAGGTGGGGGTCTCGTCTGGTCCATCTGGCATCTGGCTAACAGTCACCACCCCTGGACGGGAACATCCAGATCAATTTCCCCATATTGATTTATGGCTCAAATTGTGCCACAGAATGCCTCCTTAGCTTCATATGTGCGCCTCAGAAGTGAAAAGCAACATCCTGGTCCTCTGTCAGAAAGGGGGCGATGCTGAAAATAACCAGTCCTTTCAGATCCGGACTGAGAGAATTTAGACTTTCCCCCTCTTTTTGAGTTGCTAAATTCACAGGTTTGGAGGAGGTGGGGACAAAAGCATGAAAACTGCTTGGCTTCAGAGCACCGCGCTGTGGTCAGACTCGGAGAGGATGGAATAGGGCTTACACTCAAATTTTAAAAATTAGTAAAAAAAAAGTAAGGAATGGATTAAAAACAGCTAAAAAAAGCTCTGAAGGACATAAAGCCAGAGAAAATAAGAAATTTTACAAGGATTACAAATTTTAGCTAAGTGATAAATGTATCTGTTTCAGTTTGAAAAGTTACAAATTTTAGTTAATTGATAAATGTATCTGTGTTTCAGTTTGAGTTGATGTTTAATTGGTGTGCTTAAAGTATTGTACATTGCAAATTCTTCAATTGTAATTATAAGGTTAACTTGCTCTTTTCTATACATTGTTGATTAAAAAAACCCCTCAAGGTTAATACCATTCTATAGGCAGCCAACCAAATTTAAAGTGTAACAATCTGAGAACGAAAAAGGGGACACTTTTAAAATTTTTTAGCTGTTAAAATTTTAACAGCTAAAGACAAGTTTGCGATAAAAGGTCTGTAATGAGAAAAAATATATATTTAAAAGCTATAAGTAAAAGACATACAATTTTGATATAAAAATGTTTTTGTATGTTTGTCTTGTTAAAAAGATAAAAAAATACAAGACCAGAAGGCCTAGGTATGTCAAAAGATGCATGAAAGTGATTTATCAAAAAATATATGTTTGTTGGTTTCAAGTATGTTATAAAAAGTTTAAATATGTTTACATTAGTTGTCATCAAAGGGTTAAATTCTAAATATGTTACTATAATATGTGTACATTGGTCATCTTCAAAGTGTTTAAGAGCCAACAAGTTACAATATGGCCTCCTTTATAGTGAGTTAGAAAAAAGACTGTTGGAAAAAGGCACAAATATGTCAGACCAAGATGTGGTATTTGAGATTTGACTTTAAAAAGACAAAGGAGGCTAGGTCCAGAGAAAAGGAAAGTCATTTATTCTTTGCCAAGCCCCTCCAAAATGCTTCAATTAGTTGATTCCATTTTTGCTACCTATTGTCCTAATTGGGAGGACTGTAAAGAACTTTGTAAAACTTTGTTAACCTCTAAAAATACAGAGTTTTAGGAGAAATTAAAAATTAATGCCACTAGAATGCCAGGTGATTTGCAGAATCCAGACACTTGGCATGAACAGCAATTCCCAGTAAATATGCGGCCAGATTGGGATCCCAATACCCAAGCAGGACAGGAAAACTTGAGAAGTTATCAGATAGCCCTTTTAGCAGGAATGTGGGTGACAAGTAAAAGACCTACAAATATGATTAAAATGCTAGAAACACAGCAGGAGCTCGATGAGAGCCCTGAGAGATTTTATGAGTAGCTCTGTAAAGTTTACAGAATGTATACACCTTTTGATCCTACTGTTCCTGAAAACTATCAGCTAATTAATACAACTTTTGTAACCCAGTCCGCACCAGACATTAGAAGAAAAATCCAAAGGCAGGAGACTTGGGAAGGCATGAATATAATGCAATTGTTGCAATTAGCTGGGAAAGTGTATGCGAATAGAGAGTCAGTGAAAGAGAAAGAGAGCCAGGAAGGAGGATAGCAGTAGCTATGGGAGCCAAGGAAGAGAAGGAAAAAGAAAGACAAGGCTCAAGGAAAAGAAAAAGTGGGACTTGAAGGAAAGGAAAGATACTGGCACATTGTTGCCGGTGATGGAGGACAGTGACTGACACAGACTGGGCACAATGCAGCTAGGCCCCCATGAGCCCATATATAGATAGGGGGCCAAAATATGTCCTTAATGGTGGAGAGTGGCATAGAACATTCAGTAATAATAGCTCCAGTCAGCCCTCTGAGCGGAGAGCGCATCCAAGTGATCAGTGCCACTGGAACTTCAGAAAAGCACCAGATTTGCTATGAAAGGACATGTGGAATTGGAGGACATAAAGTGAAACATGAATTCTTGTATATACCAGAATGTCCTAGCCCCTTACTAGGAAGAGATTTATTATCTAAATTGGGAGCTACAATAACTTTTACCCAACAAGGAAATGCATCTCTGCATATAGACCCAGGAAGAGATCTCATCATGGTGGTAACAACTAAAAGAGAGGATAAATGGCAGTGTTACAATGTGGATGATGTTTTCCAGGCTCTGCAAGAATTAGGAACTATGTTTCCTAGAGTATGGGCAGAGGAATCGCCCCCAGCCTTAGCTAAGAATCATCCACCCACAGTTACAAAATTAAAAGACAATTCGGTCCCATTGGTGTAAAACAATACCCAATGTCCAGGTAAGCCTGAATTGGAATTAAACTCCATATCATGAGATTAAAGGAATTTGGACTTATTAGAGTACATCACCTTGGAACACCCCTTTGCTGCCTGTTCAGAAACCCAATGGGGACTATAGGCCAGTGCAAGATCTACGGGCTGGAAATGACAGAACAGTAATGCTGCACTCAGTGGCCCCTAACCCCTATGCTTTGTTGAGTATGATACCTCCAGAAGCAGCATGGTTTACTTGTTTGGATTTAAAAGATGCCTTCTCATCACTCCCCTGACGCAACTAATCTTTTCATTTGAATGGGAAGACATGAGTGTTGGAAAAAATACTCAGTTTACTTGGACTAGATTGCCACAGGGATTTAAAACTCATCCATGCTTTTTGGGAAGCCCTAGACAAGGACTTGCTTGCCTTCCCCACAGAACAATATAGCTGTGTCCTACTGCAGTATGTGACTGACTTACTGTTATGCAGCTCAACCCAAGAACGGTGCTGGGAAGGCACCAAAAAATTGTTGCTGCACTTACAAGAAAACTGGATATAAGCTATCATGGGAAAAAGCCCAGATTTGTGCACAGCATGTTAAATATTTAGGATTTCAAATAACAGAGGGCATGCAGTGGCTAGGAAATGAAAGGTTATTAGTGCCATCCCTAATCCCCAAACAAAGAAACAGCTGAGAAGTTTTCTTGGGGTAGCAGGCTTCTGTAGAATTTGGATTCAAGGTTTTACAGAAATCTCTAAACTCCTTTATGAAGCCCTAAAGGGACAAGAGGAAAATCATGTATATTGGACTGTAGAACAGGAGGAAGCTTTAAAAAAAATTAAAATTGACTTAGGCAGAGCCACCTGGTTCCATGCTACAAAGACACAGAGGACACTGGCCCAACAGACCATGGTATGGAGTCCTGCTGCTCCTAGCCCAGAGGTAGAGGCTGCTGAGTCACTGTCCTACTGTTTCAGGTCCAGAAGAAGGGGGTTCATGGGCACCATCCCTCCCACTGCTCCCAGCCCAGAGGAAAGGGCTTTTGGGCCACCTTCTGTCCCCCTGATCCTGGCCCAGAAGAAGGGGCTTCCAGGCCACCATCCCTCCTGCTGCTTCTGGCCCAGAAGTAGGGCCTTCTGAGCTGCTGTCCCACTGCTCCTGGTCCACAGGAAGGGGCTTCCCAGCCACCATCCCTCCCACTGCTCCCAGTGCACAGGAAAGGGCTTTTGGGCCACCATCCCTACAGCTGCCCCTGCCTCTGTCCAACCTCTCCCAGCTCAGAGGAGGTAATCCATGCAGGGGCCAACAGCCCCACCCCAGTAGAAATGAAAAAACAAGTAAATAAGTCTCAAAACCAGACTTTCAGATCACCTACAGCAACCCCAAAGGGAAATGAGATGGAACACTCTGATACTCAAACACCTGGACCCACTGAACTGGCAACAAAAGGGGATCTGGAAAAAAGGAAATCAGAAAGAATTTCTCAGATAACAGGAGAAATTGAGCCCCTACTGCAAGACATGATTAATAAATCTAGAGAGGAGCTCAGGAACATGATGGAATCCCAACATAGGAAACAAATGGAAGCCATAAAACAGATGCAAATAGATTTCCAGGAGATGAAAAATTCCACTGAAAGTCTACACAGCGGAATGAGCCAATGTGAGGACAGAATTTCAGATATAGAAGATAAGATTGCAATTAGTGATCAGGAAAAGAAAAATTGCTTTAAAATTATAAAGGAACATGAGAAATCAATCCAGCAGCTACTAGATGATGCAAAGAAGAATAACATAAGACTGATTGGGCTCAATGAAGAAACAGGAGAGAGTGGAGAAGACATAAGAAATCTCTTCACAGAAATAATGACAGAAAACTTTTCAAAGGGGTAAAGAGCTTGACATACAGATAAGTGAGGCATATAGGACTCCAAATAGCCTTGATCAAAAAAAATCTACACATAAGCATGTAATTGTTAAGATTCCAGAATCTCAACAGAAGAACAAAGTTCTACAAGCAGTTAGAGAAAAGAAACAAATCACATACAAAGGAAAGCCCATCAGAATCACAGCAGACTTCTCAACACAAACCATCAAGGCAAGAAGAGCTTGGAGTGACATATTCCAAGCCCTAAAAGAAAACAGCCTCCAACCCAGATTGATGTACCCTGCAAAACTATCTTTCAAAATGGATGGAGAAATAAGATACTTTCATGACAAAGAGCACCTTAGGAACTTCGTGAATACCAAACCAGCACTCCAAAGAATTTTACACAATATCCTAGGAACAGACATGGAGGATCACAACCCCAGGAAGCAAAGCAGAATGAACTCATCTGGCATGACAAGAAATTAAATGGAAAGGGGGAGAACCCAACAAAAAGAAAAAGTCATGGCAATGACAAGTCAATACGTTTCAGTTAGAACCATCAACATTAATGGTCTCAATTCACCAATAAAAAGAAATAGACTGGCAGAATGGGTCAAGAAGAAAAAAATCCAACAATATGCTGCATACAAGAAACACACTTCATTCAAAAGGAAACTCATAGACTGGAAGTTAAAGGGTGGAAAACAATACTCCATGTGACAGGAATGCAAAAAGAAGCAGGAGTAGCTATCCTCTTGGCAGATCAAGTAGATTTCAAACCAACAGTGATTAAGAGAGATGAAGAAGGACATTACATCCTTGTAAAGGGAAGAATACAAGAGGAAGAGATGACAATCATAAATATCTATGCACCAAACACTAGTGTGCCCTACTAAATAAGACAAATATTAACAGACATGAAAAGTCATATATGCACTAATACAATTGTAGTGGGGGACCTCAACACCCCACTGTCACAAATAGAGAGATCAACTAGACTAAAAATAAGTAATGAAATACTAGAACTCAATCGAGCTCTTGAACAAATGAACTTGACAGATGTTTACAGAGTCTTCCACCCCACAATATCAGAATACACATTCTTCTCAGCTGCACATGGTCATTCTCAAAAATAGACCACATACTCACACATAGAACATGTTTAAGTAAGTGCAAAGGAATTGAAGTTATCCCCTGTATATTATCAGACCATAGTGTGATGAAATTGGAATTCCACAACAAAAGAAACTTGAAAAATTTCATAAACATGTGGAAATTGAACAACACACTTCTGAATAACCAATGGGTCACAGAGGAAATTAAAGAAGAAATCAGACAGTTCCTTCAATTAAATGGCAATGACAATAAAACAGATCAGAATCTATGGGACACAATGAAAGCAGTCTTAGGGAAATTCATAGCAGTGAATACACATATTAGGAAAACAAAATGAGCCCAATTAAACAACCTGATGCTGAACCTCAAGCTTCTAGAAAAGGAAGTGCAGGACAAACCCAAAGCACATACAAGGGAGGAAATTATAAAGATCAGAGGAGAAATCAATGCAATGGAGACTAACAGAATGATACAAAAAAAATCAATGTAGCCAAGAGTTGGTTCTTTGAAAGAATCAACAAAATTGACAAACCCTTAGCCAACTTTATCAGAAAAAGGAAAGAAGAGGCCTAAATCCAAGCAATTACGAATGAAAAGGGTGAAATTACAACAGACCCAGCAGAAATCCAGAGGATCATCAATACCTACTTCCAGAACATATATGCCAATAAGATGGACAACACAGAAGAAATGGACAGATTCCTAGATACATATGAATTACCAAAGTTGAACGAAGAAGACCTAAAAATTCTGAACAACCCACTAACAACCAATGAAATTGAAAATGTAATTAAAAACTTATCAACTAAGAAAAGCCCAGGCCCTGATGGCTTCACTGCTGAATTCTACAAGACATTTAGAGAGGAACTGCTGCCACGACTGTTTAAACTCTTCAATGAAATTGAAAGGGAAGCAATACTCCCAAATTCTTTCCTGGAAGCAAGCATCACCTTGACCCCCAAAGCAGAGAAAGACCCAACTGAAAAAGAGAACTATAGGCCAATCTCACTAATGAACATAGATGAAAAAATCCTTAATAAGATAATGGCAAACAGAATGCAGAAGACCATCAAGAAGATCATACACCCTGATCAAGTGGGATTCATCCCAGGGATGCAGGGATGGTTCAATATATGCAAATCAATCAATGTAATACACTATACCAATAGAGCCAAGGACAAAAACCATATGATTATCTCCATAGATGCAGAAAAAGCATTTGACAAAATCCAACATGTATTTATGATAAAAACCCTACAAAAAAATTGGAATAGATGGTCTCTACCTCAAACTGATAGAAGCCATCTAGGAAAAACCAACAGCCAATATCATACTAAATGGTCAAAAACTGAAATCCTTCACACTAAAATCAGGAACAAGACAAGGATGTCTACTATCACCACTCTTGTTCAATATAGTTCTGGAAACATTAGCCATGGCAATTAGACAAGAGAAAGAAATAAAAGGAATAAAGATAGGAAATGAAGAAGTCAAATTATCATTATTTCCAGATGACATGATACTCTATATAGAGGACCCCAAGAACTCCACCAAAAGTCTTCTAGACTTAATAACCAAATTCAGTCAAGTAGCTGGTTCCAAGGTCAACACACAAAAATCAATAGCTTTCCTCTACACCAATGACAGACTCACTGAGAGAGAAATAGGGCAAATAATTCCTTCCACAATAGCATCCAAAATACTGAAATACCTAGGAATCATCCTAACAAAAGAAATCAAAGACCTCTTCTCTGAAAACTATGGCACTCTGAAAAGAGAGATTGAAGATGCTATCAGAAAATGGACAGACATCCCCTGCTCCTGGGTAGGAAGGATTAATATAATGAAAATGGCCATACTTCCAAAACTGCTATATAGATTTAATGCAATTCCAATTGAGATCCCACCAGCATACTTCATGGACCTTGAGAAAACAATCCAAACATTCATTTGGAACAAGAAGTGACCCAGAATAGCAAAAGCAATTCTAGGTAACAGAGACATGGCAGGGGGTATCACCATCCCCAACCTGTCACTCTACTACAAAGCTACTGTGATAAAAACAGCATGGTACTGGCAAAGAAACAGACCTGAGGACCAGTGGAACAGATTAGAAGATGCAGAAACAAGACCAGATACACTCAGCCATCTCATCTTCAATAAAGGAGCCAAACACCCTCACTGGAGGAAAGATAGCCTCTTTAATAAATGGTGCTGGAAAAATTGGGCTTCAACTTGCCAAAGATTAAAACTAGACCTATATCTCTCACCATGCACTAAACTAAAATCAAAATGGATTAAAAATCTAAATATTAAAATAGAAACTCTGAACCAGTTGGAACAGAGGTTAGATAGAACCCTTGAAGACATCAGTGTAGGAAAAGATTTTATGAACAAAACCTCAGTTGTCCATGAACTAGCACAAACAATCAACAAGTGGGATCTCTTCTTATTAAAAGACTTCTGCACAGCAAGAGTAACCACCAGCAGTTTGAAGAGACAACCCACAATGTGGGAAAATAACTTCACCTGCTCTTCCTCAGACAAAAGTCTACTATATTAAATCTATAAAGAATTTAAAAAGATTAGACCTCCCAAATTTAAAGGCCCAATCTGAAAATGGGCATCTGAAATGAACAGACATTTCTCAGACAAAGAAGTAGAAATAGAAAATAAATACATGAAAAAATGTTCAACATCACTGACATTTGAGAGATGCAAATGAAAACAATGCTGAGATTATACCTCACCCCAGAACTAATGGCTGCTATCATGAAATCAACCAATAATAAATGCTGGCAGGGCTGTGGGGAAAGAGGAACCCGGTTCCACTGCTGGTGGGAGTGTAGACTGGTGCAACCACTATAGAAATCAGCATGGAGATACCTCAAGGAACTAGAACTGGAAGTCCCCTTTGACCCCGCTATTCCACTGCTGGGGATCTTCCCCAAAGAATTCAAAGAATCATACCACAGTGATATATGTGCACCCATGTTCACAGCAGCACAGTTTGTGATATCTAAAACTTGGAAACAGCCCAAATGCCCATCAACTGGAGAATGGACAAAGAAATTTTTTTTATAAAATGGAGTACTACTCAGCCATAAAAAATGAGAAATTAGAGACATTTATAGCTAAGTGGATGCACATTGAGGTGACACCTTAAGTGAAGTAAATAGGACACTCATGTATAAATACTGAATAGTTTCTCTGGTGTGAGAAGCTGAAAGTTTAAATAAGGACTAAAATGTATAATAGGTAATGTGAAATAGGAAGCAAAGGGGCAAAGGGGAAGGAAGTGGGAGTGCTAGGGAAAGGATAGAAGAGAATGAGATTAATATGAGAAAATGGAAAAATAGGAACAAAATCTTTGTAAATAGGGAGGACTGGAGGGGTTGAAGGGAGGGCTGGGCAAGGGTGAAAAATAGGAACCAAGAGAGATTATGTAAAGGTGCAAATTTCCAATGATGAATGTCATTATATTGTATACCTAAAATGTACCAATGATTAGAATGAATCATCAATAATGCAAAATAGGAAGAAAAGGTCCAAAGGGGTAGGGGTATTCAGAGGAGCAGGGGAAAGGAAAGAAGGAAAAGGAAAAATGCTGAGAAATGGAAAAATTGGAAATAAAGTCTTTGTAAATAGGGAGGAGTGGAGGGCATGAAGGGAAGGCTAGGAATTGGGAAAAAATAAGAACCAAGATGCATTATGTAAATGTACAATTCCCAATGAGAAATGTAATTGTGTTGTATATCTAAAATGTACCAATAAAAGAATTTAACAAAAAAAAATTCAACTTAGGCAGCTGCCCCAGCCCTAGGCATACCAGATGTAAAGTGGCCTTTTGTTCTTTATTTGACTGGAAAAAAACCCATATGCCCCTTGGAATGTTGACCCAAAAAGTAGGCCCATGGAATCAACCAGTGGCATATTTGTCTAAAAATTTAGAGTCAGTAACAAAAGGATGGCCTCATTGTTTTTGGGCCTTAGCAACTTCAGTTCTGTTGATTCAAAAAAAAAAAAAAAAAAAAAAAAAACAGACAAGCTGACTTTAGGTCAGGAACTGACTGTGCAGTTTCCATACCTGGTCCTAGAATTGCTAAACATAAGGGAGCATCATTGGCTCTCAAATAATTGGGTTACTCAGTATCAAGCCCTTCTCTGTGAGAATCCCTGCTTGTGGTTTATTTCTATAAAAACTTTAAATCCTGCTGCCTTCTTGCCCATGGAGGCAGGCCTTCCTGATCATGACTGCTTGAGTGTCACTGATGACACTTTTCCAGCCACCCTGACTTGCAAATGACACCATTGTCCAATGCTGACCTTGTTCTCTTCACAGATGGGAGCAGCTTCATGGAAGATGGGGTTCATCATGCTGGATATGTGGTAACCATGAAGGATGAAGTGGTCCTAGCCAGGGCCATCAGTGCAATGTGCTAAGCTCTGGGCACTCAAACAAGCACTCTGATGGGCAAAGGGTAAAAAGGTATGTATATACGGACTTTCGCTAGGCATTTGCTACATTACACATCATTGGCATGATTTACCGAGAGCAAGGTCTTCTCATGGCAGAAGGGAAGCTAATTAAAAATAAACAGGAAATTATACAGTTGCAAGAGGCAGGGTGGGAACCTAGCAAAGTTGCAGTAATATATTGTTCAGAACATCAGAAAGGCAAAGACTTTGTTGCACAAGGTAACAATAAAGCTGATGCAGAAAGCTGAGAAAGACAATGCACTCAAAGCCCTGCTCTCACCACTCCGGAGGCTAGTGAGTCAATGCACAGCTGAAGAATGGAAGCACCAACAAGGCCGACATGGATTATTGTGCTGTGCCAGATCACCGCTGCCTTAAGTTTACTTGTTTTCAAAGTGTGGGTGTTTAGGCCTAGTAATGAAAAGTTTGATGAACAATATGTGACTTTTAAAATGGTAAAATGGGAACCGGAAGGCTATCCATTTACAATTTTCTTTGATAAAAACATTATGGGGGACCTGGGGTAACTTCTGACTGTGGGGGCTATTCTAATGAAAAATTATATTGCAAAGAGAAAACACAAGTTTGGATCAATGGCTTCCTTGTTGGATGAGCCACTGGTAATTGTAACAATTGTAAACAAGGTCAGTGTAATCCTATATCTATGAATATGCCAGCCCCATGGGATCTTATTTGGCTATAAGGAGTAATATATTTCATTAGGACAAAAATTTAAAAAAGATCTTGAGGAAATTCGAGACACTCTTCAGGCTTTAGAAACCCAACTAGGTTCACTGGCCAATGTCATTACAGAATAGGCATGCTCTCAATTTGCTCACAGCCCAGAAAGGAGGGACTTGCTTATTTCTTGGTGAAGAGAGTTGTTAATATGTTAATAAATCTGGTGTAGTACAAGAATCGCTAGACAAACTAAAAGATCAGATCAAGGCTCTTGATGAGAAATTTTGTATAGGAGAGCTGTCCTATGGGATTAATTTTACTTGGGCAGGATGAAAAAACTTGGATAGGACCCTGAGTCCCCTTCTTGTTATAATATTAATATTAATATTTGGTCCTTGTGTCATCCAGTGGATTTCAAAATTTATACAGTAGCACAGTGTTGCAGCTCAAGACTACCAAATGCTAGGGTTAAGAAATGTAGACAAACTGGATAGAACTTGTAATGGATAGAAGAATTATTCTGAAGTAAACAGAGGGAGGAATGATATGGAAAAGTTTTAGATAACTTAATAGATTAAATATTAAAGTAGTTGTAGAAGCAAAATAAGTAATGTGTTCTTTTCAGATTTGCTTTTCCCATACCTCCTTGTTTAAGGTGACGATTATCTGACTCTAACCAGTAACTTCATTAACCTAACAAAGTTACCAAGCCAGGGTGAATTTACAATGTATATGGCCTATCTTGTGTCTGTGACTTGTAGATAGGAACTGGAATTGTATTTACACATCAAAGACCACTAGGGGTGAGATAATGGCTAAAAAGGATATAAAATAAAAGGTGAACAAAGAGGGTTAGGGATACTGGCCAGACTGGTTTCTGGTGTTCCACCCACTCATGAGAAGAAATTTTATTATTTTATCCAAATTCTGTGTCTCTGTGTATTTCTTTCCAAGATTTCTGTAACAATGTTCCTGTAGGAAAGATGGCCATGTTCATGTTCATCACCCAATGCAGAGCTCATAAACAAAATTTTACCAATCACTTCTGTTTGTGAACCAAACAAAAGCATTCCTGAACCAAGATTATTGTGAGACCAAAGTAACTCCATTTTGCTTATGTGAGACCAGAATGACTCCATTTTGCCCAAAATGGAGTAGTCTCCTTTGTCCTCTCACATTAATGATTAAAATGTGCTTGATCTAGGACAAAAGACACAATCTGTAACACAAGATTCCTAAGTTTATTACTCAGCCATCTGTTTACCCAGGAAATGAACATCCTGGGCCCACTATCTGTAGGAACAATCTGTCAATGAGCTGACTGTCAGTACTGGGTGGTTGTGACCATTAGTCACCTTGTCTGCTGACCATCAATATGTGACAGTCGCCCATTAACTTTTGTCCTTCTTTTCTTTTGTAAAACCTATATGTAATCACCCCTTACCCCTGATGAGTTCACCCAATCAGAAATGTACACTTCATGCATGTTAAGCGCTGGTCAATCATTGTAATTGCTAAGTGGAAAATCTCCAAACCTTGCTGTAACCTCTATGAAAACCCCGCTAATTTGGAACTTGGGGCTCTCAATCTCGATCCGCTGTGTCAGTGACAACTGAGAGTCCCTGCTTAAGCTTGAATAAACGACCCTTGTGTGCTTACATCAGAAACGGCTTCCTGGTGGTCTTTGGGACTTCATAATCTGGGCACAACAATTATCACTGCATCTGATAACATGACCATGCATATGCTCAGTGATTTATGTATGCAACCCAGAGTACTTCTTGTATAAGCACGTTCAAATAGTAAAAAAAAAAAAGGGCATTTCAACACTATTTAGAAAAGTGAAATACTGAAAACAACTGAACTATCCATCAGCAGGAGAAAAAATAATTGTGACACAGTAACACAGGGAATAACAATTGAATGAAATGATGGAGTTACAACATAGATTAAGGTGGAAACAAAAGGCTCAGTAAACAACAGAATGGCACGAAAGTATATGTGTAGCATATATAAAATTACAAACACATACATTTGCCCCATTAAATAATATATACAAATGAAGCTAAAATACAAGGACACACCTGGCAAAGGAAATATCAGATTCAGGATAAGAGATGAGATGAGGGTGGTGTACTCAGATCTCAACTATACTAGTAAGTGGTGGATACATGGATATTGACTGTATCTTATGTTATTTGTTTTACTCTTCAAAAACTGAAAATATGTCACCAAAACAAAACAAAAGTCCCTTTCTCTGAAGGAGTTGCAAAACATGTTGCTGTATTAGAAGCATGTAGAGGAAAGTGGAAGCCACTGCTTGGACTTGGAAAGTTTCTGTAGAGGGGGAATAGCTGCCCAGCAGGATGAATGAGATTCACCCAGGCCTCCAAGGAATCAGATTAAATCATCAGTCCTTGCTTTTTTGCTACCAAGTTTTGGGCAGTTTTATTACACAGCAAGAGGTCTCAGGTAGTTTCTATGCTCCTCACCGAGCCACCAGATTGTAACTTCTTTTCATTATATCATGTTTGTTTATTTTTATTTTATTAATTGATAAATAAAAGTTGCATATATTTACAGAGTACAAGATGATGTTTTGACATGTGTGTATAGCCTGTGAATTAGCTAAGTCAAGCTAAATAATATGTTCTTTACCTTATATAGTATACATTTTTCTGGCGAGAACATGTAAAATCTGCTATTTCATTAACGTTCAGATAGAAAAAGTATTTTTATGAACTATAGTCATGATGTACAATAGATTTCTTGAACTTATTCTATTCCTAACAGGATTTGATTTGAGCTTATTTTTTTTAATACAAAAGTCTCCAATTTTCATTCTAAAATTGTGTTTCAAGCCTATTTGAATTAGTGTAATCTTTGTGGGGGGGAACTTGTACTCAGGGAGCACAAGAGCAATTATATTGCTTATGATTTCTGGATGCATGATGTTTTAGAAGAATATTCAGTGAATTTATAATTTTTATTGAGTATAAAGTTGTCAAGATCCATTGATGAGCTCTTTACAACATTTGTTTGGTAAAGTGTGCAGGTTTGGGGTCCAATATAATGGCAGAATAATTGTTAAGTTACTGTGAAGGCATCAGTCTGTTTAACTGGGACAATTTTGCTCTAGCCAAGCAGAACTGATCAAAATATTAAAGGTAAATTCTTGCTGCAAGTACTCCCCCAACATTTACCAGGCTAGCTGCTTACAAGACCAAAAATATGACTTTATATTTCTCAAGGGAATTGGATTTTTAATAATAAACTGTGGGTGAAATTAAATAATTCCTTTTAAAGAGAACTATTAAATAGTGATGTTTTCATATACTCTTGTGCCTGCTGCTGGCACATCATTTGTAAGACAGCCTTAGGCTTAAGTATCCCCACCATCTTAAAACCCATTTTTGATGTGTTTATTTTCTTTTCACAAAAATCTCTGTGAATATATCAGAGTCTTTATGTGAGATATAGTCCACCTCCTTTTTGATGCCTCTTCCCTATGTCTGTCACACAAGTGCATGGTATCTTGGAGAAGTCAGCTAGTGCTTTGGCTGCCTGTAACCTGCAGTTGAGCTTTCCCCAGATGCCCAGAGCCCCCTTCCTATGGGTCCCAAAAGATTCAATTCAGGTGCTCTTGCTCAGCTTGTCTTCTTCCTTCTAAGATGTTGGACCTTCCATCAAAATTTAACAATCCTGTTCTCTCTCTTTCAGAGACTTGCTCTCTCCTGTTGACTGTCCCCAGTCCAGTAACCCAATAGATGATAATGTATGTTCTGAAATGAATTACCTTAAGGATAGACTTTTAAAATTAATTATTATTTTAACTGTACATATTTATGTGGTATAGTGTGATATTTCAGTTCATGAAGACAATGAGTTTGATCAAATTCATTACTGGAATGTTTAGGCATCATGTTAGTCTACTGGAAAAGTAGTAGGATTGAAAACTACTTTTATTCTCCTAAATTTAAAACCCAATTTTTGGTAGTTTCATGAACTGAATGAGGGCAGCTTACAGACAGATACATCTAGAGCTTTGGGAATTTCATGAGTCCTCATTATCTTGCTCATAGCAGGGATTTCAAGGTAAGAGAAAAAACTGAGCAACAGTGTGAAAAATTGTCAAAAATCACCCTGTTCTTTGCATTCAGAGCATTCTGTTTGTATCTGTTTCATTTCTTTCCACTAATCTTGGGATTATATTACTTTGACTTCCAATTCGCAAAACTTTGAGGGACTCCATTCACTGCTACGGGTTTATGCTACTTGTGGTGCTTTAAACCTGACCTCTCATTTGGTATTAACATGCAAGGCCCCTAGCTGGATTCTCAGCTTCTATCTGTGCAGATGTGTCTGCAGAAGGTGGTCATTCCTGCAGGTGACTATAGCCTAAATGTTTAGGATTAGATTTGTGCAAACACTTGTAGCCCCCAGCTGGTCCAAGTGAGGCAGGCTGGGTGTGTCCCTCAAAGAGGAAGAAGCAGTGGATTTCTATACCCCAAACACTCAAGATTAAGCCTTGAGTAGTTTGAGTGAAAATTTTTTATTGCATGTAATGGCTTTATTTTTCTCTTAAGAACTTAAGTAGACCTTCATCATCAATATTATGTCAGTTAAAGACTGAATTATAAGTTTGGAGGATGGGTAAGAGATCTTACATTAAAACATATTTTTCTTTCCAACCACTGCCATGGGTGTGCATATTTAATAATGAACTATTGGGAAAATTGCTATGATAATCTTAAACAAGAGAATCATTATACAAAATGATTGTGCATTTTTTTTTAACGAATGATCATCTTGATTTGAAGGAGGCTAATCAGTAGAATTTAGTGTTATCTTTTTCTATGTATTGTATCTCTGAGACATTTAGAAAAAATGACATGTTTTTTAAAAGAGCCTGATGTTTTAGTAATATTGCCCATCACATCTCCAGGGGGAAAGAGAAGAAAGCTGAACATGAAGGATGAGGAACTTTGCACTCTCAGATAGGTTTAGCAGGTGTCTCTGAGCACTGCCACTCAGATTCAGCTCAGAAACCACAGACTTCCTATCATTTGAGGAAAAGTCAATTTTATTTAAATTTTTTAAATTCTTTTATTGGTACATTGTAGGTATACAACACAATTACATTTCTCATTGGGAATTGTACCTTTACATAATACATCTTGGTTATTTTTTCCCCGTTCCTAGCCCTCCCTTCACGCCCTCCACCCTTCCCTATTTACAAAGACTTTATTTCCATTTTTTCCATTTCTCAGCATTTTTTCCTTTCCCCTGCTCCTCCCACTACCCCTACCCCTTTGGACCTTTTCTTCCTATTTTGCATTATCATTCTAATCAATGATACATTTTAGGTATACAATATAATGGCATTCATCATTGGAAATTTGCACCTTTACATAATCTCTCCTGGTTCTTATTTTTCACCCTTGCCCAGCCCTCCCTTCAACCCCTCCAGTCCTCCCTATTTACAAAGATTATGTTCCTATTTTTCCATTTTCTCATATTAATCCCATTCCCTTCTAGCCTTTCCTCTAGCCCTCCCACTTCCTTCCCCTTTGCCCCTTTTCTTCCTATTTCACATGACCTATTATACATTTAGTCCTTATTTAAACTTTCAGCTTCTTACACCAGAGAAACTATTCAGTATTTATACATGTATGTCCTATTTATTTCACTTAAGTGTATTACCTCAATGTGCATCCACTTAGCTTTAAATGTCTCTAATTTCTCATTTTTTATGGCTGAGTAGTACTCCATTTTATAAAAAAAAATTTCTTTGTCCATTCTCCAGTTGATGGGCATTTGGGCTGTTTCCAAGTTTTAGATATCACAAACTGTGCTGCTGTGAACATGGGTGCACATATATCACTGTGGTATGATTCTTTGAATTCTTTGGGGAAGATCCCCAGCAGTGGAATAGCGGGGTCAAAGGGGACTTCCAGTTCTAGTTCCTTGAGGTATCTCCATGCTGATTTCTATAGTGGTTGCACCAGTCTACACTCCCACCAGCAGTGGAACCGGGTTCCTCTTTCCCCACAGCCCTGCCAGCATTTATTATTGGTTGATTTCATGATAGCAGCCATTAGTTCTGGGGTGAGGTATAATCTCAGCATTGTTTTCATTTGCATCTCTCAAATGTCAGTGATGTTGAACATTTTTTCATGTATTTATTTTCTATTTCTACTTCTTTGTCTGAGAAATGTCTGTTCATTTCAGATGCCCATTTTCAGATTGGGCCTTTAAATTTGGGAGGTCTAATCTTTTTAAATTCTTTATAGATTTAATATAGTAGACTTTTGTCTGAGGAAGAGCAGGTGAAGTTATTTTCCCACATTGTGGGTTGTCTCTTCAAACTGCTGGTGGTTACTCTTGCTGTGCAGAAGCCTTTTAATAAGAAGAGATACCACTTGTTGATTATTTGTGCTAGTTCATGGGCAACTGAGGTTTTGTTCATAAAATCTTTTCCTACACCGATGTCTTCAAGGGTTCTATCTAACCTCTGTTCCAACTGGTTCAGAGTTTCTATTTTACTATTTAGATCTTTAATCCATTTTGATTTTAGTTTAGTGCATGGTGAGAGATATAGGTCTAGTTTTAATCTTTGGCAAGTTGAAGCCCAATTTTTCCAGCACCATTTATTAAAGAGGCTATCTTTCCTCCAGTGAGGGTGTTTGGCTCCTTTATTGAAGATGAGATGGCTGAGTGTATCTGGTCTTGTTTCTGCATCTTCTAATCTGTTCCACTGGTCCTCAGGTCTGTTTCTTTGTCAGTACCATGCTGTTTTTATCACAGTAGCTTTGTAGTAGAGTGGCAGGTTGAGGATGGTGATACCCCCTGCCATGTCTCTGTTACCTAGAATTGCTTTTGCTATTCTGGGTCACTTCTTGTTCCAAATGAATGTTTGGATTGTTTTCTCAAGGTCCATGAAGTATACTGGTGGGATCTCAATTGGAATTGCATTAAATCTATATAGCAGTTTTGGAAGTATGGCCATTTTCATTATATTAATCCTTCCTACCCAGGAGCAGGGGATGTCTGTCCATTTTCTGATAGCATCTTCAATCTCTCTTTTCAGAGTGCCATAGTTTTCAGAGAAGAGGTCTTTGATTTCTTTTGTTAGGATGATTCCTAGGTATTTCAGTTTTTTGGATGCTATTGTAAAAGGAATTATTTGCCCTATTTCTCTCTCAGTGAGTCTGTCATTGGTGTAGAGGAAAGCTATTGATTTTTGTGTGTTGACCTTGGAACCAGCTACTTGACTGAATTTGGTTATTAAGTCTAGAAGACTTTTGGTGGAGTTCTTGGGGTCCTCTATATAGAGTATCATGTCATCTGGAAATAATGATAATTTGACTTCTTCATTTCCTATCTTTATTCCTTTTATTTCTTTCTCTTGTCTAATTGCCATGGCTAATGTTTCCAGAACTATATTGAACAAGAGTGGTGATAGTAGACATCCTTGTCTTGTTCCTGATTTTAGTGTGAAGGATTTCAGTTTTTGACCATTTAGTATGATATTGGCTGTTGGTTTTTCCTAGATGGCTTCTATCAGTTTGAGGTAGAGACCATCTATTCCAATTTTCTGTAGGATTTTTATCATAAATACATGTTGGATTTTGTCAAATGCTTTTTCTGCATCTATGGAGATAATCATATGGTTTTTGTCCTTGGCTCTATTGGTATAGTGTATTACATTGATTGATTTGCATATATTGAACCATCCCTGCATCCCTGAGATGAATCCCACTTGATCAGGGTGTATGATCTTCTTGATGGTCTTCTGCATTCTGTTTGCCAATATCTTATTAAGGATTTTTTCATCTATGTTCATTAGTGAGATTGGCCTATAGTTCTCTTTTTCAGTTGGGTCTTTCTCTGCTTTGGGGGTCAAGGTGATGCTTGCTTCCAGGAAAGAATTTGGGAGTATTGCTTCCCTTTCAATTTCATTGAAGATTTTAAACAGTTGTGGCAGCAGTTCCTCTCTAAATGTCTTGTAGAATTCAGCAGTGAAGCCATCAGGGCCTGGGCTTTTCTTAGTTGATAAGTTTTTAATTACATTTTCAATTTCATTGGTTGTTAGTGGGTTGTTCAGAATTTTTAGGTCTTCTTCGTTCAACTTTGGTAATTCATATGTATCTAGGAATCTGTCCATTTCTTCTGTGTTGTCCATCTTATTGGCATATATGTTCTGGAAGTAGGTATTGATGATCCTCTGGATTTCTGCTGGGTCTGTTGTAATTTCACCCTTTTCATTCCTAATTGCATGGATTTGGGCATTTTCCTTTCTTTTTCTGACAAGATTGGCTAAAGGTTTGTCAATTTTGTTGATTCTTTCGATGAACCAACTCTTGGCTTCATTGATTTTTTGTATTGTTCTCTTAGTCTCCATTGCATTGATTTCTCCTCTGATCTTTATCATTTCCTCCCTTGTATGAGCTTTGGGGTTGTCCTGCTCTTCTTTTTCTAGAAGCTTGAGATTCAGCATCAGGTTGTTTAATTGGGTTCGTTCTGTTTTTCTAATATGTGTGTTCACTGCTATGAATTTCCCTGGTAAGACTGCTTTCATTGTGTCCCATAGATTTCGATATGTTGTATTGTCATTGTCATTTAATTGAAGGGACTGTCTGATTTCTTCTTTAATTTCCTCTGTGACCCATTGGTTATTCAGAAGTGTGTTGTTCAATTTCCATATGTTTATGAATTTTTTTGTTTCTTTTGCTATGGTCTCCAGTTTCATCACACTATGGTCTGATAATATACAGGGGATAACTTCAATTCCTTTGCACTTACTTAAACATGTTCTATGTGTGAGTATGTGGTCTATTTTTGAGAATGACCCATGTGCAGCTGAGAAGAATGTGTATTTTGATTTTGTGGGGTGGAAGACTCTGTAAACATCTGTTAAGTTCATTTGTTCAAGAGTTTTATTGAGTTCTAGTATTTCATTACTTATTTTTAATCTAGTTGATCTATCTATTTGTGACAGTGGGGTGTTGAGGTCCCCCACTACAATTGTATTAGTGCATATATGACTTTTCATGTGTGTTAGTATTTGTTTTATATAGTTGGGTGCACTAGTGTTTGGTGCATAGATATTTATGATTGTCATCTCTTCCTCTTGGATTCTTCTCTTTACAAGGATGTAGTGTCCTTCTTCATCTCTCTTAATCACTGTTGGTTTGAAACCTACTTGATCTGCAAAGAGGATAGCTACTCCTGCTTCTTTTTTGGTTCCTGTCACATGGAGTATTGTTTTCCACCCTTTAACTTTCAGTCTATGAGTTTCCTTTTGAATGAAGTGTGTTTCTTGTATGCAGCATATTGTTGGATTTTTTCTTCTTGACCCATTCTGCCAGTCTATTTCTTTTGATTGGTGAATTGAGACCATTAACATTGATGGTTCTAACTGAAACGTATTGACTTGTCATTGCCATGACTTTCTTTTTGTTGGGTTCCCCCCATTTACATTTAATTTCTTGTCATGCCAGATGGGTTCATTCTGCTTTGCTTGCTGGGGTTGTGATCCTCCATGTCTGTTCCTGGGATATTGTGTAAAATTCTTTGGAGTGCTGGTTTGTTATTCACAAAGTTCCTAAGGTGCTCTTTGTCATGAAAGTATTTTATTTCTCCATCCATTTTGAAAGATAGTTTTGCAGGGTACATCAATCTGTGTTGGAGGCTGTTTTCTTTTAGGGCTTGGAATATGTCACTCCAAGCTCTTCTTGCCTTGATGGTTTGTGTTGAGAAGTTTTCTGTGATTCTGATGGGCTTTCCTTTGTATGTGATTTGTTTCTTTTCTCTGACTGCTTGGAGAACTTTGTTCTTCTGTTGTGTTTCTGGAATCTTAACAATTATATGCCTATGTGTAGATTGTTTTGATCAAGGCTATTTGGAGTCCTACATGCCTCACTTATCTGTATGTCAAAGTCTTTTCCCCTTCTTGGGAAGTTTTCTACCATTATTTCTGTGAAATTTTTTTTTATGTCCTCTGCACTCTCTCCTGTTTCTTCATTGACCCCAATCAGTCTTATGTTATTCTTCTTTGCATCATGTAGCAGCTACTGGATTGATTTCTCATGTTCCCTTATAATTTTGAAGCAATTTTTCTTTTCGTGGTCACAATTGCAATCTTATCTTCTATATCTGAAATTCTGTCCTCACACTGGCTCATTCTGCTGTGTAGACTTTCAATGGAGTTTTCCATCTCCTGGAAATCTATTTGCATCTGTTTTATGGATTCCATTTGTTTCTTATGTTTGGATTCCATCATGTTCCTGAGCTCCTCTCTAGATTTTTTAATCATGTCTTGCAGTAGGGGCTCATTTTCTCCTGTTATCTGAGAAATTCTTTCTGATTTCATTTTTTCCAGATCCCCTTTTGTTGCCAGTTCAGTGGGTCCATGTGTTTGAGTATCAGAGTGTTCCATCTCATTTCCCTTTGGGGTTGCTGTAGGTGATCTGGAAGTCTGGTTTTGAGACTTATTTACTTGTTTTCTCATTTCTACTGGGGTGGGGCTGTTGGCCCCTGCATGGATTACCTCCTCTGAGCTGGGAGAAGTGGAACCGGGGCCAGGAGCAGCGGTAGGGATTGTGACCCAAAAGCCCTTTCCTGTGGGCTGGAAGCAGTGGGAGGGATGGTGGCCAGGAAGCCCCTTCCTGTGGACCAGGAGCAGTGGGATGGTAGCTCAGAAGCCCCTCCCTCTGGGCCGAGAGTGATGCGAGGGATGATGGCCTGGAAGCCCCTTCCTCTGGGCCAGGATCAGGGGGACAGAAGGTGGCCCAAAAGCCCTTTCCTCTGGGCTGGGAGCAGCGGGAGGCATGGTGGCCAGGAAGCCTCTTCCTCTGGACCAGGAGCAGTGGGATGGTGGCTCAGAAGCCCCTACCTCTGGGCTGGGAGCAGCGAGGCTCAGTACCTTTGTCCGGCGGTCTGGTGTCCTCTGTGTCTTTGTAGTGTGGAACCAGGTGGCTGCCTGTCTGCAGCGGGGTGATTCGGCGTCTTCTGCAGGACTTGGGACCTAGGTAGGGCGTGCACAGACCTGCCTGTCTGTAGCAGGCTGATTTGGTGTGTTCCACGTGACTGGGGACCTCGGTAGGGTGTGGGCAGACCTGCCTGTTTGCAGCAGGGTTATTTGGTATCTTCTGCATTACTCAGGATGTTGGTAGGGCGTGCACAGACCTGCCTGTCTGCAGCAGGCTGATTCGGCGTGTTCTGCGCCACTCTAAAAATAGTTTGTATAGGTTTCAGTCCATAGTCAGCTGTCTCCAAAGCAGCATGACTGAGAGGCAACATTTCATGGCAGTGGAAGCAATTTTATTTAAATTATTGGAATCTATAGTCTTCAAAATGGAAAGAGAAGTCATACTAAAGACCACATTTTATTTAATATTTTTCTGAAGCCCCCAACCTTCAAAACAAACTACATCCACACAATTACTTAAACTTGTAAAAAATGATAACTGATATTTGAATCGCTTAACCTAACAAATATTATTTTTCTTCCTTCTTCCTTTCTTCTTTTTTTTCTTTTTTTGTGTGGCATTGTGAATTGAACTTAGAGTCTTCACACTGAGCTACACCTCACTCCTTTTTTCTTTTCTTTTTAAAATTTAAACACAGTTCCTTGCTAAGTCACTATGTTTCCCAGGCAGAGCTTGAACTTGTAATCATCCTGCCTCCATCTCCCAGAGTGCTGGGATAAAAGGTGTGTGCCACCATACTTCACTCAGGTATTGTTTCTGTATTAAAGCATTATAGCTATTAGCGATTAGCAAACTGTGAAAGAAAATATAATATTAATTGCCAATATGTATCTGGAATTCATCCTACTGCTGTTGTTTAAAAATGTGAGTTTTAAAATAAGTGATATATTCTTGGTTGGAGTATTTATGTTTATGACCATATCCATTTACCTTATAGATATTTGAATGTCTTTGCTCTGAAAGGGAAAAAAGCTTTTTTCCTAGTTTTGAAGTTACATACTAAGCCTTTGGTTTGAAGTTATCTATGTGCAAATCTCAGATAATGAAGACCTTTAAAAGGAACTTGTCAGTGGAAATGTTATGCTTGTTGGATGTTCAGATTAGTTTTGGTGTTGTTTAGTTTATTTGCCCTAAACTACTGCCTTTTGTTACACGTTCATTTTGTTAGTTTGTATAACATTTTATATTACATGTACTAGTTTTGTACTCTATATTTTATTTTGCCCTAGTATTATTTTCTTCAACTTAATAGCTACTTAGGTTCCTTATATTAAGACATCTTGTATAGTTTTAGGTTTTTCCCCATTTTCAGCTTTAATATTTACTGACTACATACAATTTCAGTTTCTATCAGTTTTAGTTAGGATTAAATTCTGAGTCACAAAACAGGAAATCACAAATTGCAGTGGCTGAAAGAAGACAGCAGTGGAGCTGACTTCTCTTTCATATAAAAGACCTGCAGGGAGTGTATGAGGGCAGGTAAGGCAGCCACATTGTTACCTAGGGTCAGGTTCTAATCTTCCTCAGGCACAGTGTGCTATGTCCTTTTCATGCCACTTGGACGTGTGGAAAAAGAATAAATTTAGGTTAAAAATGGGCCTCTCCCAGAAGATTAACCATTTTAATCAGCCTTCCAGGAGTTCTTGTTGGTCATGGTTACTTTTGTGGTCTTTTATCTGAGCGAGAGGGAGGGATCATGTGAGTAGAAAAAAAAATCAAGGCTCTGTAGGTCCATATTGAAGGGAGAAGGGATGTTAACACTGTCTGCTTATTTTCATACTTGGTTGTATTTATTTTTGAATTAATTAATCTTTACTTTAAATCTAAAGACAACTTGAAAATGTTTTTAACTATTTAAAAATTGCCATATATAAGAATTATTTTTATTGCATTCTACTTTTTATTTCATTATTTTAACCATTTTGTTTCTGTTTGCTATATTTTAGTTAGGCATAATTATTGCTTATATTTCTCTCTTTTTTATTTGTGACTTGTTTTGAAGTTTCTGTTTTCCCAGTTTTTGTAAATGGCAGGAAGGGCAGAAATAATGGGACCATTTGTGTTGGGAAAAATTCTAAGCAAAGGAAATGGGATTTTTCTTTTAGCCTGAACTGAGCTGCTATTTGCACACCCTGAAACATACCTCCTTTACCTGTCAACGTGGAATCCTATTGCACTGAAGATTTTCAGTTAAATCACCCAGGAGGCCCTTAAGATGAAAGCTTTCCTCCACATCTTGCAGGATAACTACAATTCTGTCTTTAGTAATAACACATTTGAGCTATTGCAGCAAGCCTTTCTTTTAGATAGATCTATAGTACACATATTTTGGGAAAGAAATAAAGAATACACACTTGCATGTAAAACTTTTGCTGATAACCTTATCTTTTCTTGTACACAAATAATTGTAATTGGCCTAGTAATCAGAAATATGAGCTTTATTCTTCAGGCTTTATTGGAAAGCTATGGAAATTCATGTCTTAGTTCATTAATATGCAAAACTCAACATCCACAACTTAAAGGAAGAAAGGTTTAATTTGGCTCATTGTTTGTAGAGGTTTCAGTCCTCAGTCGGCCAGCTCCAAGGCAGAATGGCATGGTAGAAGGGAATTGGTGGAAGATGCTTAGCTCATGGCATCCAGAAAGTAGAAAGAATCAAAAGAGGAGCTGGGAAGGTAGATATACACTTCTAGGTTACGTCTACAGTGACCCACCTATCCTTAACAGACCCTACTTCCCAACAGCAAGTCAGCAATAATGCCTTCATAATCTAATCACCTTCCAAAAGCTCTGATTGCATGAGGCTTTAGGGGAGCATCTAGATATAAACCATAGCATTCTGCCTTTGGCCCCTGAAAGGCTCATGCACATCTCTTTGTGCAAAATGCATTTGGCCATCCTTATGAGTCTCCAAAGTTTTAACAGTTCAGACTTTGCTGAAAAGTCCATGTCTGAAATCTCCCCTGGGACTTAAGGTAAACTCTTAACTTTGAACAGCTGTAAAAATCAGAAAGTTAAGAACGACTGTTATATAATGGAACAAGCTAACATTTCTCATTCCAAAAGGGAGGAAGAGAAGCATAGAAAGCAATGAGTCCAGAGCAAGATTGAAACTAAGTAGGGTAAACATTAAATCCTGCAGCTCCATGTCCAGCACGTGAAGCAAGCTGTGGTGAGATGAAAACTCCATTGGCTTGGCTGACCCTACCCCCATAGAACTGCCTGACATTGCAGCTCTTACAGTTTCTCTCTTGGTCTAGCTTTGCTCACTTCTTTTGCCTTTCCTCAAATGGTTCATGTTTCTATCTCCTCCAACTTTCTGGGGTCTGCACTACACTTTCAACTTTACTTTCACAGTTTCACATACTTTCTTCTCAGAGTCACACTGCCTGGCCTCCCAGGCCTCTTCTGAAATCTGGGTGGAAGCCTCCATGACCTTGTAACTCTTGCATTTTATATGCCTATAAAATGAGGACCATGTGAATGATATAAAGCTCTGTCCTAGCTCAAATGGTAACCTGGTCCCCTAAATCATGAATTGAAAGGCTTCTTAGTGCCTGGATAACTGAGCACTGTGAAATGAATCTCAGGGAACCAATTTCCTAGGTGCCTCTTTTTGAGCAGAGTGTGCTGGGACTCTCTTCTCAAAGCAGTCTTTCACTTTTACAACTCTGATCCAGAGACAGGTAGAGTCTTTCTGGGTCTTATGATGTCCTCAAGTCATATTTTCTATTGTTTTGTTGTAAAGTACTTGGCTTCTATTTAATCTTTTCAGCAATTAAGATCTCTGCTCGATATTTGCAGAAATTTTCTTTCTGGCAAAACTGAAAACTTTTAAAATGGGCTTTTTGCTTTTGCTTTTCAGTATAAACTTGGCTAAAAACCCCAACAGTATCCAGGCCACTGCCCCAACATTGGGCTGGTTGAAATTTCCTCCACTAGGTTAATTACCCCATGATCCTTAATTGTAGTCTCTTGAAAAGTCTCAAGACATTAGGAAAATGTAGACAGATTTTCTTTGGGAGCATAACATCCATGGACTATTACCAATGAATCTTTGTTCTCAACTGTAGACAGGTATTTTTCATCTGTCTTATTATTAGTATTCTGCTCTTCTGAGTTCCAACCAGAATGTCTCATCAAATATGGCCTATAGTATTCTAGGGGTATTTCTCCAGCTGGCCTGTCTAAATCTTTCTAAACTCCTCCTGTGAACCAGTTCCAAAGGCTTCTTAACCACTTACATGGTCAGGTAGTCACAGCAATGACCCTACTTGTAGTACCAAAGTCTGTCTTAGTCACTTTCTTGTCAGTGAAACCCAATACCTGACACCTACAAATGAAAGGGGGAAAGACTTATTTTTGGCTCAGTTGGTAGAGGTTTCAGTCCCCATTTACACAACTCCAAAGCAGAAGGTATGATGGAAAGGCCCAGGCAAAAGAAAATTGCTCACCTCATGGCATCCAGGAAGCAGAGAAAGACTCAAACAAAGGAGGAGCCTATAGAGAAGGTATACTCTTCCAGATCACCTCCCTAGTGAACCACCTCTTCCAAACAAACCCTACCTACTAATGCCATAATACCTTATAATTCAGTCACTTCCTAAAGGTGACTGCCTATCATTGCATGAGGCTTTAGAGGGACATATAAATGTAAACCATAATAATATTTATGTACCTTTAAGAAAACAAAATATTGCTAGAGAATTAACTTGAGAATTTGCCAGCTTGGTATGGTATTATTATTAATATGATGTAATTTTTGGAGACATGAAAAGAACCATTTAGGTTTTTATTCAATGAAGTAAAATCATGATCATTGACACTTATTGACAGATGATCCTGACACTTACTAGATCTCAATGAACTTGATTATGCCTTAATGTCAATATAATGCCTTTGGTGTTATTTCATCACAAATAAAATAAAATGCTAATAGAAAATATGCCCAGACTTATTCAATGGTTTAAATTTTATGCTGTGCTACAGAATGTGTTTTACATTTTAGTATTGATAAACTATGAGAACATACTTGCAAACATTTTTACAAACTTCTCTTCAGAGCTATTTCCATATTGCTCAGAGCTCCCAGGTATTCCTGTGAAGGTTAAGTTAGATCCCTAGACCTCAAGTCGCAAAAATTACATTTGACAATAAATTTAGATAAGTAATGTTTGATAAGTGATAAAATATGCATACCTTAGAATGGAAGCCACTAAAGGAGGCCTTAGATTACACAAGAAGGGTTTTCCAAGGAAAGAACATTTCACATGTTGCATGAAGAATAAGTTAAAAGTAAGCAGGTAAAGAAGGTTGAGTGGCAGTGATTTTCAGAGAAAGGAGTTATAGGGAGATGTACTCCCACTGTCAAGGCAGAACTGGTGTGTTTGAGGGGAGTGAGTGTTGAGTATATATAGTGGTGTAAAATAAAATGGACAAAAGCAGGGGAAATAATTCTTTTCTGGCATTGATGAATGTTAGAAATGGTCTCCCTCCAAACACCGAAGAAGACATGACTCGCAGAGAAATAGGGCTTAAATAATGATGTTCTCATTTGCCAAAAAACTATTATTCATTCATTGAACAAATAATTACTGAATTTCTGCTAAATCTTTGCAACATCCTTAGCTCTGGTTATGTAGCAAAGAGAGAGATCCTCCATGGAGTTACAGACTACTCAAGGAAATAAACATTAACCCCCAAATCCTACAGTGCTTTGAACTACAAGTAGGAATCTGGATTTCCAGATAAAAGAGAAGAAACATTGGATAGGAAGATTTTTCTGTGTTAGAGGACGTCATCATTTAGTTGTAAGCATAAGTTTTGAGCTGCTTCTGTAATGGGTTCATAAAGTTGTTATCTATAATCTTAAACCACTTACTTATGACCAAAGGCATGACTGTAGAATGGTGGCTCAGTCTTGGCAAAAGCAAAGTAAAGCCAAATCATTTAAAAATACATTTTGTTATGCAGCTCTTATTAACAATGTAGTCTGTTCAACTGAGTGAACCAGAGACGGACATCAATAATATCAGCTATCAGAATTGTATAATCTTAACTTTTATGATGAAGATAATCAGATGTGGCTAAGATCATGAGTGCTTCCTGCACAAATGCTCTGGGTACCAATAACTACCAGAAGTTTATAAAAAGAAATTTGGCTAATTGTGCCACTGTTCCTTTCAAAGCATGAAGCCTTCATTTTTAACTTTATTTTTTTTCTTGTACAGACACTGTATAGCTTAGAACCTTAAATTGCATCTCTCTTGCCTTATACATTAGAAATGGCTTGCCATCTCTGGCAAGAAAAAAATTCATCTTAAAGAATGGTGTGCAATGCATCCTGACATTCTGATTTAGCTCTAGTCTCTTTCTTTCCATTCTTAACTTTGAGTGTATATGTCATAATATCTTAATTCTAAGTTGGATCCCTGTCAATAAAAGTAACTCTTTTGAACAAACTACAATCTCTTAGAATTGTAAACAGATTTAGAAATATGGGATGTATGTTCCATGTGCTTTTGTTGGGTTTATGCTGTGAAAATACCTCAGATTTTGCAATATGATCAAGCAGAAAATTAGGTTGTGTAGAAGTCCATTTTCTGTTATTATAATGAAATAAATGAGATTAGGTTACTTTATAAAGAAAGGAAAATTATTCAGTTCAGAGTTTTGGGGGCTCAAAGTCAAAGCTAAGCAACCTCATGGGTGCAGCTTCTGGGAAGGCCTTAATAGTAGTTGTCATCATGCACAGAGGGAGCTAAAGAGGGATTGAGTGGTTAGACTCTCATAACAATTTGCTGCCATGAGAACAAATTTAGAGTTGCATGGGAATGACTTTAACACAGGACAGTGCCTTCAATGACCCAATGACCTTCTACTAGACCCCACCTCAATACTACCTCACTGAAAACCAAGTCCCTGACACATGAAATGGGAAAAACACAACCAAAACATATAAGGTCTGAAACTGAATGTGTGCAACATTAATTGAAATATGTAAACATGCATGTATAGATCTATAAAGACAATTGGATTAAGCTTTTAATACAATTTTAGGTTTCTTAATAGTTGAATACATATTAAAAGACATGTATTTTCTTTTAATTTTTCTTTGCCAGCATCAGTTATTATCTTGAATGTAATATACTCTCGAGTCATGTATTATGAGCATTTCTCCTATAATTAATATTAATTTAATGACATTTTGCAATTAAGGAATCTCGTTCTTTTATTCACTCAAGCAAACATTTGTCAAGGCTATTTTATCAACAGGAGCTATCCTAGTATTCTAGTCAAAGCACAATTATTCAAATATTACTTATCTAATCCTACATTTAAACAGGCCTTTTATCCCTCTGCCTTTCTTCTTGGCTTGCTTTTTGAACACATAATTTCTCATTGTTCTTTACCATCTCTGCCAAATGATGGACAGGAGAAATAAAATGAAATAAAAATTAGATCAAACAGTTTTGCTATCTGTCTGTAAATTTGATATAAAAAGAATAACTTTTGTGGTTCTCTTCTTTGTGAGTTTCATTAAGTTTTGTCTGAGAAGCTAAATGTTTCAGCACATTTAGACTCCATTATTTTTTACCTCTCAATCATATAATGATCTGTTTGAGACTTGATTAAATGCAGATCTATCTTTTCATGGGGCTATACTGTTTCTATCGAATTACCTTGGGTGAGTTGTGGTGAGGCCATATATAGATCAAGAGAGGCAAACAGGAATCAGATGTATAGTTTTTTTTATACTCTTGGTCCCCTAGGGAGGATACAGCATGGCACACCTCCCAGAGTTCCATGAGGAAGCATGAGTGTTGGGCAGAAGGGAGAAGAGGTGAGGGGAGAATGTGGCAGGAGGTATTATTGTGGTTTCTGTGGGAAGGAACAGATGAGACAGGGCAAGAAGGTTTGGGATTAGCTACTTTGAGTACTTTCAGCAGATTTTGATCATCAGGGCTCTTCCTGGCTTTGTGATACTTGGCTTTGGGGTGACTAGGGCAAGTGTATATTGGTGTAGAGCTTGAAAACACAAGGAGAGTGGTAGTTAAGGATGTGGACTTAATCAGCTTCTCAAGGAAGGCTCCTGACTGGTCTCTATCCAGTGCCTTAGAACTGGGCAAAACAGAATTGTTTAAAACTACACGCAACTGTTAATAATGACTGGTGTGTCCTGAATTAAAAGAAGCCTAGAATTAAGGCCCCTTTCTGGGTGTCTCTGGGTGGGTCATGGGGGAATGACTTTGGGGACCATATCTGGTTCTTGACTCTCTTCTCTCTGGAGCGCTTTCCAATTCATTCTCTCATGAAATGTGCAGTTTAGCTCCACTACACCCTTTCACTATGATTTTTCTGCCTTGGAACCCCAAACCATGAACTAAAATTTCTGAAATTGTAAGCCAAAAGTAAGCCTTTCCTCATTTAAAATGTGGGAGTCAGGCATTGTGTCCTGGCAATGGGAGAGCTAACCCATATACTCTATTCTACTAAATAGAATGCTTTTAAATATCACTAGATAATACTGATTCCTCTCCTCATTCACTGTCTGTCACCTCCCAGATCCTAGCTACTTGTTAGGGTTTAGATCTAAAATTTCCCACAAAAGCTCCATGTGTTTTGAAGGTGATGGGTTATGAGAGTGTGCTCCTTGGCTGGTTCGCCCATCGATGAGCTCAGTAGTTAAATATGCAGTTGGGAGGAGCAGTCTGGCTGGAGGTGGAGGGAGATCCCTGTGAGCATGGCTTGGAAGGTCATGTTTTTGTCTGAGGCTGCCCATCCCTGCCTCCTCCTTCTATTCCTCCTCCTCCTCCACCTCCTCCTCCTCTTTCTTTCTTTCTTTCTTTCTTTCTTTCTTTCTTTCTTTCTTTCTTTCTTTCTTTCTTTCTTCCTTCCTTCTTCCTTCCTTTTTTCCTTCTTCTTCTTCGTCGTCATCTTCTTCTTCTTCTTTGTCTTCTTCTTCTTCTTCTTCTTCTTCTTCTTCTTCTTCTTCTTCTTCTTCTTCTTCTTCCTCTTCCTCCTCTTCTTCTTCTTCCTCCTCTTCTTCTTCTTCTTTGTCTTCATCTTTGTCTTCTTCTTCCCCCTCTCTCTTTCTCATCTCTCCCAGCTGCCATTGGGATTGGTTGAACACTTGTCCTCTATCATGCCTCTCTGCATGTGTTTCTGCCTTGGAGTCAGGTGACCACAAACTGAAACCAGGAGCCAAAATAAACCCCTCCCTCCTCCTTTAAGTTGAGGTGTTGGACATTTATTCTGGTGACAAGAATGTGATTTACACACCACCATATCTGTGGCTTGAAGCCCCATGTCTGGCATCTGTTCAACATGTGGGCTGTTTTCTCAGGACCCTGTTGGGACCATTTCCCCATGATACAACCAGAGGGTGCTGTCTGCACATCTGTTCTTCCCTACCTCAATCCCAATCCCATTCTTGGCTTTCCATGGCTCTTTTTTTAGTTTTTAAATTTTATTTTTTTTACTACATGCTTGCAGTACAAAATAATTGCATTCAATGTGGGGTATTGGTGCATGTACATAGCACATCTTAATTTTTTTGTTTTTGTTTCCTCCTTCACCACTTTTCCCCCCTCTATCTCTTGGTCTTCTTCTTATTTGGAAAAGATCTATCTTCCTGTTTACTCTTATCTATCTTTTATATTGCTCTTTAACTTATTTATATTTGGGACTTTGAACAAAATCACACTTTGGATGTGGCCTTCCACGGCAGAATATCTACTTTTGTCGGCTCATCCCCTGCAGCCTCTGCCCGCCTCCCTTTTACTTCACTCTGCACTTATGCAGTACTTTGCACATGTGGTTTCCCTTCCTCAAATATTCCCTGAATGCATTTTATTAGTTCTAGTAACCTAAAGATCGTAAAGAACACCAGTATTTTCTTACAAGAGGGAAAAAAGCTGCCAAATGAACAATGACTTGAAGTCTTTTTGAATAAGCCTGTGTAATGCAAAAGTAGGCTTCTTCAGTCTATTTTTGCACTAAACTTTCTCATATTTGAAAGGGTTGACAGTGTTTCCTGCTTCAGTCTCATTATGCGGTGTGTGGTAAGCTAGCTCTTTGCACATTATTCAGTAACAAGACATAGCCCAGTTCCAGCCTCTTGTATCTTCTCTTCTTATGTTGTAAAATGCATTTTGTTGCTTTCAAAGAAAACACAGAGTTGCACTGATTCCTGCAGAGACAAATATTTGCTTCATTAATACCAAACCATGTATTCCTCCCTATCTTTCTCTATTCAGAAAAACCTTTCATTTCAATGACAAACAACACATTTCAAAACATTTTGACAAAACCTGTCACAGCAACGTTTATAATTCAGCAGGAGAAGAACAGTTTGAATGGCAACACCAAGTTCATATGCAGAGACCAATGGTAATAATGTCACAACAGGGTCTTTTCTGTTTTCCCACAGGCACTCAATCTCTGGAAAACCATTGTTCCAGGATGTTGTCTCTTTTGTTCTTGATCATCATTTGCCATTTTTTTGCCTGAGCCTCATGAGCTTTAATTGATGTGAACCAGATTGTTATTCAGGTGCTTGGAAGTTGAATATTGTCTACAAATAGGAAGACTTCACTCTGAAGTCACATTTGAGGGATTTGTGAAAGAATTCAACAAGATGATTTTAATTAATACTTCTCAATACCAAGATATGTCTTCCTTTTTTACCTATTTCTAATTCAAACAAAACATTTCCCATAATGCTATGTTAACTTATTTGAAATGGAAAGATAGACTTTCTACAGGACCTTTTACTAGCTATTTGAAAATCTAAATAATGATAATAAATGATCCCTTTTCTGTAGTTAATAGACATGATTTTCCTTTATTTAAAGTGACTGTGTTGCCTTTCCCCCAATAGGCTATGATTGCATCACCAACCTCATCAAGTCTGGCATTTCTATGGCATTTTGTGCTTTTCAAAGAATTTTTGCATATATTATCTCATTATGGGCTCCATGTTCCTACTTTTCATTTTCTACTAGCCAGCTATGAGTATGCAATAAATGTACCTTGTTGAATAAATGAATGAATAGCAAATGACTGATCATTTTAGAGTGTTACATCCATAATAATCTAGAGTCTCATTTAGCATATATCACATTTAGTGGTATCTGTATAGCATTGGCTTATTTTTTAGAATTTCTTCATCATAATTGTCAATGGGTTTTTAATCTGGTACAAATTGGATTGTGAAAAAGTGATGAGGGAAACATATATTTCTTCCAGAATTTTGTTTTAGAAATATGATTTAGATAAATAGAACAATGAGGACAAATTAGAAAAGGTTCAATATACTGTCCTTAAGATTGTGTCAGTGTCAATTATATCTTTTATCTTGGTGTGGAGATAATTAACATTTGGTAATTATCTACTACGCTCCAGGTGACTGTAATAAATGCTTCCATGCATTATTGCCTCTGATCAAGTTGCATGTTATTTTTCTCCTGCCAGTGCCATGAGTCATGTTTCTTTCAGTATCTCTTACTCACTTACAGAAAGAATTTCTTTGCTGCTTCTCACAGAGGTATAAATTTTCTCATATATACTATAAATCTATTAAAAATGACCTTAATGTGTGTTGCTTCTTCATTTGTTTTCATCTTGCTTGGATGAACTGTTTCCTATGTGAATTGGCTATTGCTCCAGCATCCCATTAGTAAACAGGGGAAGCTGTTTTTCAGCTTCTAAGGTCCTGCTCATTCTCTAAAGTCACTCTCATCTCTTGCTCTTTGGTTCTTTTCTCTGTGAAATCCAGAAAGCCTGGAAGCCACGTTCTGGGATGAGGTGTTGCTTGCTATGAGTTATATAACCCATCAACTGCTCAGTGAGTCTGTCTTTCTCTTTTGGTTCCTGGGAAGCTATTTCCAGAGGCAGAGAAGAGCAATGGTCCATTTACCTAACGGGCTTTCACCCTAGTGGATGTGAATGAAAACAACAATTCAGATTTTTTCTTAGTTGAGTTTGTCTTCTGATTGGTTGCTTTCACTAGCAATAGGAGTGTAGACAGTTTTATTCATGTCTTGTTTTTGATATCAGAGCAAGTAGCTATTTGTTTCAGTGACAACTTTGCTGTTTGTTTTAAATTTTGTACTTTTTATTGACTTACAGTTCAATGTAGAGAATACCAAAGCAAGTAAAATCACAAAACTTGTAATTAAAAAAGAAATTTTCTTAATCTTGGAAGTAACAACCATTTATTACATGTTAGTTTTTGCATTAAGAAGGAAGGGTTATGTGATATGCTTTGTGAAGTGTTAAATAAATTGAAAACTTCATTTCTGCTGTTATGTCCTGCACATGGTAATCAAACATACACTGGTATCAGGCCAGTTTCTGAAGACTTTCATCAAAAAATATTGATTGGAGTGTTGTTGGCCAGTACGTAATGATTTGTTATGAACTATCAAACATATTAAAAATGAAATATTTGGAATGCTGCTAGAAGTTTGTTTTTCTAGAAGAATCTTTTCAATATAGAATAAGAGAACAGCTTCAGAGTAAGTTAGTAATAAAGGTGACAATAAGTAAATCTAATTCCTTTTCCTGCTGCAAAGAGTTTAAGTATTTCTATGTGGATGTGAGGACCTTGAGAAATGGTAACTTGTACATTAAAAAGAGATCCCTTTTTCTATTCCCAAATATCTAAAATTGAGACAAGTCAATCAATACTAAATAGGTTTATATTGAAAATTAGATTACCTACCTTGCTCAAAGGTCTGGATATAGTCACTTGCATTTCAACTTTATTTCTTTTTTTTTCATTGAGTTTATTGGTAGATTTAAGTATACACTATGATGACATTCATCATTAGGAATTTGTACCTTTCCATGATATATCTTGGTTCTTATTTTTTCCCCTTCCCCTGCCCTCCCTTCAAAACCTCCATCCCTCCCTATTTACAAAGACTTTGTTTCCATTTTTTCCTTTTCTCATATTTTTTCCTTTCACCAATCCCTCAACTTTCTTGTGCATCTACTTACATTTACTGTTGCAAATTTAGGGGAAAATTTTTTCTTAACACAATCCAATTTTATGATCATGTTACTTAATTTACCTAAAGCTTTTCTTTGTATAGCTTTACTGTATTACTTATTTACCAGATTTCTACCTATCTTCATTTATTTCTGATGTTTGTACATTTAGCTTGCTAGAAAATAATCTTATGCCTTCCATTTCATTTTTATTTGTGTGCAAAGATATATACAAGGTAATTCACAGGATTTAACTTATGCTATATTTATCAGATACAATTTTACTTTTTATAGATATAATTTTCAGGATGAATTCTTTATGCTCAATTGCCAAGAAAATTGTTTCTCTTGGCATATTTACAACTTCCTCTGTATGTGTGTGTGTATGTGTGTGCACCCATGTGTGACTGTGCATAAAATATTCTTGCATCTATATTTAATTTAAAAAGTTTACCAGAGAAATGGCTATTTTATCTTCACATTGCCCTAAAGATTGGAAGGTCTATCTAATATGAGAGTCTACAATTTGATGCTACCAATTTGATTTCTCACAACCAATTCTTAGTTGATTCTTATGTGGAAATAAGTGTATTATAATGGCATCCTAAGAGGTGACCAGAGCTTTCAAGTGTGTTTACAGAGATGTCTGAAATCTTTATTTTACTACCATTGTGTTCCCTGCTGTTAGCTAGTGACACTCAAATGATTTTCATGTGGGTCTAGTAAAGTAGTACACTTGTAAAATCACTGTGAAGACTATACCTTCTAAATAACAGTGATGGAATTCTTGCAAATCACCTCTTCAGGAGAACTGTAAAACATTGTCATTGTCTGATGCTATAGTAGTGATAGTCAAATTGCCTTCTGTAAATGTGCACAGGGAGAAAAATCTGGAATCATATTCTCCATTGCATTAGAAGCTGACCATGACCAATTTCAAAATCTAGATCTCTGAAGCAGGTTCTGTATTGGAGATCTAAGGAGAGATGACAGAGTGTGGTATAGTTATCTGGGAATAAAGAGACTACTATAGTATGGGAGATGAGTTAAGTAAGAAGGGTAGAGGAGGGAGATTTTATCTCTGAATATAAATCACTCACATTGTGAAACACATGGATAAGAGGAACTATGCACTGACAGAATTGACTTTGCTTTGAATACTCCTGAGTTTGCATAATCAGCTCTTAGCCTGGAGTTAACGTATGTAGGATCTCAGAAGGTCCCATGAAGCCATCCATCAATGAGTTTATGGAGTGACCCTTCAGGAAATAATTGCAGGCCAAAGAGTATGGGAGAATTAAATGTTAGGAGGGTAGTAGCTCTATGTGTTGATATTTCTTTGCATCAGATTACATGAGTGGGGAGTAATTCTACCACCATCGACCAGGCCTTAGATAAGGCTAATTCCATGGGAAGAAAATGATTGTAATTTTTTAAAAAAGCTCATTGTACGAAGTAAGTTGATTTCTTGAGTCACTTGAAGCTTTACTTAATTATTAAAATGCCTCTGACTGATAATTTACACCTTCATCTCTTGTTCCTTAATCCAAATAACTACTTGATTGCCATGAAAAAGATATATTATTGTGGAAATCTCTCTTTCCAAGAAATTAATATTCTTATTCTATTAAATATTCTTTAAAGTATAAAAAGAGAAATCTCCATACTTATTTTCGTCAAAGTAGAAATTCCATTTGACTCAGCTATTCCTCTTCTAGCCATCTTCCTGAGTGTTGAAGACATCATACTACAGTGATGAGTGCATACCCATATTTATAGCAGTGCAATTCATAATAGCTAAATCTTGGAAATAGCCTATATTTCCATAAACAGATGAATGGACTAAAACTGTGGTATTTATACACAAGGGAGTACTACTAGGCCATAAAGAAGGATAAACTTGAGTTAGTAGGAAAATGGATGCACCTTGAAAATGTTAATTGAAGGAACTCAGACACAAGCTTAAATATTTCATAGTTTCTCATACATGAAAAACTTAGAGTATACAAAGTATGAAATAAAAGATAAATAATAGGAAAAAAGAGAAAGAAAAACTGTATTGTGATCAAGCATGGACAATGTATTTAAAAGTGTACCTTGTAGTACAATTGTATTACATGTTTTATATGTTCTTTGGCTTATTAGTATGTATGATAGTTAACTTTATAAAGCCTTATAAGACAAATAAATGAACCTGATTCTGGGAAACTAAAAAAGGAGTAGAGGGATGGGAAAAAGAAGGAAACTGAAGTGTGTTATGTACATGTATCAATAAATTTTTAAAAATTTGTTCTTTGACATCTCTCTACATATCTCTTCATTTTCATTACAATGTTGACTTTCAGCTTTACCACCTCTAGGGAAAAGTTTCTGTCCCTAGTTTCTGTCCCTGTGTGTTTCTGGGTCTTGGTGACTGTACAACATCATTTTCAATTTCCGTTTCAACTTTAATAACTTTACTGCCATGACAAAGCATGTGAGCTTTGCCAAAGTCAGCACAGTGTGTTTCTGTGTCTAGCTCTTCAGTATTAGTAGTGACTTTAGGGTCCCGTTTCCAGTTGCTTTCCATTCTGATCTGGTGATGGGTGGTGACATAGTGCAAAACTGCTCCATGTATTGGTTTTTCCCATCTCGAAAATAGGACAAGGCTTTTTTTTGTTTGTTGTTCAAATTCTTCTGTATAACAAGTTACACCACTTCAGTGATCGAATAACTAGCCTCTTTACATTTTTGTCATCTCAAAGGAAATTCTCACTCATTTTCTTCACAATTTTCCTTAAGCTGGTCATTTTATATTTCTAAGAATTGGATACTTTATCTTGTTATCATGGGATTTGTACTTGATCTGCATGTCTTTTTATTTGAAAGCAATATGAAAATCTGTGCTTTTAAATAAGGGAGTTTTGTTCTAGTTCAATTAACATTTTGAAGGAGGTAAGATTAGTGCCTATTCTTCAAGGCCTGAGACTAGCTGATATTTCAACAGGCTAAAGAATCAGCTCACTAATGCCACTTAAGGAGTTCTTAGCATGATTGTTATTAATTCTAATGCTTGATTTAAAGTATTAATCTTGTTAAGCAGGGCAAAAATTGTTTAGCAATAAATTATGATGGATTGCTTTGCTCTTTCTTTCCTTTCATGATAGTCAGAGGATTATTTCTTATTCCATGCCATTCAAAAATTATGATACTCAAAGGGGAAAAAATTAAAGGCTTAGATTCCTAGGAGATTTTTAACTTATCGATGAAGATATTTTCCTTTTTCATGTTTTATCTGTATGATTATATTTACTTCTATATTGTACCTTTGTCTCAAAATACTCCTGGTTTTCATTATTTTCCTTTTTCTTAGGCTCTGATGGGTTGATCTTAAATGAGATTATACTGTAGAGTGGGAACAGAGAGTTTAAGTAACTCAGTCAAGTTCATAAAGGTCCAATGTGGGAGATGTTTTCCGAAACATAAGTCCACATCCCTCCAAAGTATTTGTTCTTTCCATCACAAAACTTTCATTGTAAGAAACAAAACCATCCATAAGCACTGAGCTTGCTGCCTACAGAACATAACTCTACTATTTAGTTTTCTTCACTAATTTTACTATTTCTACTGTGTTTACATTAATATGACCAGTAAACTATCCTAGAAGATTCTTGTCCAGGAAGGTAAAACAAATTTTATTTTTTATACCATGATCCTTCTTCAACAAACCCTCTCAGTTAACATCACAGTATAGGCAACCTCAAATAACTGTTTCCTAACACTCTTTCACTTGTGCATTAAAGTGATTTCCTTGTTTGTTCACCAATCCTAAACTCTTACATGATGGCCTTCAGTCAATCCAAGTCAAGCTCCTACATTGAAAGATCTGTCTTAAAATCTAGATGTCAAACTTCATAAACATCGCAATTTTATCTACAATCTGCAGTATGCTGCTAAGACCACACCAAGGGTCACTTCTGCCTTATTGTGGTAAACAATGATATCTCCTCTGCCTTATCTTCAAGTTGGTTGTTGATACTTCCAAAGAGACAGCATTCAATTGTGGCTATGCTTTGTATTTCTTTGATTCCCTACAGTTTCTAGGCTATTAGTGTTCAGTGGGCAACTATTGATTCATTATGAGAAAGACAACAAGTTGTGTCTGTGTTTATAGGAAAACTACTAATTTTTAGTATTTCTCTCTAGAGATACTAATGTAGAGTACAAAGTTGATGTGAGAATTAATTAGATAGTATCTTTGAACATGTGCTGTTGACTGCTAGGTAAAGACAATTCTCTTATTGGTGTTATTTATGGGAATCATTCAAAAGTTTTCTTCAGGGATGTATCTTTTTCCATTTGGCTTTACTTCTGTGTGACTTCCCTTACTCCAAAGCTATAGACATTACCAGGGACTGAATATTTACATCACTCCAAATTCATATGTTGAAAACTAATACCCATTGTTATGGTATTTAGAAGTGGTTTTGGAAGGTGATTACATTATGAAGTCCCAACTTTTATGAATGGGATTCATGACTTTATATAAAAGGGATCCCAAAGAGTTCTTTTGTTCCTCCTACCACATGAGGACATAGTGAGAAGATGGAAATCTATGAAGAAGAAGGAAGTAAATTCTCACCAGAATCAATTATATTGATGCCCTAATGTTGGATTTCCAGTCTCAAAACTGTAAAAAATGTGTATGTTGTTTAAGCCACCCAATCCATGATATATTTGTTAAAGCACCCAACATTGATTAAGACAGATACTAATCATCCATTGATAACTTGTAAAACATTACTTTAGCCCAGATTTTGAGTTTGATTTGAATGCCATCCATCCAACTAGAAATTTCTGTCTGAAATTTCCATAGTTGCCTTAACTTCAACTTGTTAAAGACTAAACTTATGATCTCTCTTGTTTTGGCAGAGAATAGAACCAGGATCCATGAGGCTAATCAAATTTTTCTAACTTTTTCTCCAGAAATCTTCCTAACTTTTTCTCCAGAAATCTTCGTTGCATTAACTCTTTCATCAAATGTTTATTGATGATTTTATATGTCTGGCCATTGTTTTGGGCTCTGGAAATAAAAACAGTAAGTCAAAAAGACATAACTTTTAACCTCTTGGAGCTAAGAGTCTTTTTAAAAACGATTTTTATATTTCTGTGCCCTGGTTTTGAAGACAGTAATTTCCAAAGTATGTAGAAAAAGAGTCTTAGGTGCTGTGTGTTTGAAAAAACCAGCACAAAAACAAACAAATGAACAAACTAACAAAAATTAGAAATATTATGAGATTGTATGAGCTGGGGAAAGTAGAATTAATAAATATAGATATTTGCTGCCCAGTTGAACTTCTCTGAGCCTTTAATGTGCTTTTGGTCTGACACATTTTGTAAATACTACTGCATAATTCTGATAAACTGACTGGATCTCTAACCCATTGAATATGGAGCATCTAATTGGCATGGTGTGATTCACAAACATATTTAAGCAATGATGCTTTAAAGAATTTCACTCATGCTTTTACTGTGTTTTGTGTTTCCTTCTCTTCTATTAGGGACAGTGGAGAATAAAAAGAGATATAAACCATTGCCTCTGACCTAAAGAGATTTGCATTTCCTTTTATTTCTCTCCTTTCTTCTGCTCCACTGGAATATTATATTTCTTGAAGCATTTGAGGTCCTTTCTAATATTGGATGATGAATTTAATCTTGAAAAGGAATCCAGATTTCAATCCCCTTTACCTCCATGGCTTAAATTTCCTTTTTGAATTTTCCTCTACCATTTCTTTTAACCTCTTTAAAAAAATATTTTTTGTTTCACTGAATACCCCTCACTGTTTCTTCTTGATTGGAAGCCCATGGTGTGGGAACTATGTCAGACTTTCTTTTGTATGGCTCCTAGCAAGTATGTGACATCCAGAGATTAATGAACAACAGACAAAAAACTGCACAATGATGTGCTCAACAATGTCTGGCACTGAGGCTGTGTCTCCTTTTAATAGAGTCATTTCTGTTGTTGAGATGGAAATGGAATGCATTCTTTGGGTATTAATTAACAGATGAGATTTTCTTTGCTTTGTTTGGTGCCTATTATTTGGAAAGTTAGTGTATTTGGAAGAGTAATCATTTGTAGTACAGCAAGTTCAATTTTTCTGTTGTTGTATTATACCATCTTCTATAAATCTGTAATTATTGGACTTTGAGTTTTCTCATATGCATTGGCATGAGGTGAATCATAATGTTGAATAGAATCATTGCTAACTTTATCAGAAGCTGAGCATGTTCATAGACTTACTTTTAATCAGAAAAATGTTCTTGAAGCTTCTGTTTAGAAAGGAATTTTTTCCTAACTAATCTGAAATTCCTTAATTCAGTTACTGTGAAGCACAGAGGTGTGTGTGTATGTGTGTGTGTGTGTTTGCGTGCGAGAGACAGAGAGAGAGATTCTGTGTTAAGTGCATATGAATGTAATTTATTTATGGCAAATAATAGAAATAATTTTGCATCTATTTTTAATTTTCCTAGATAAAATATTGTCCACACAAGTGGTAAAAGAAGGTGATGTTAAAGCAAGGGCCAACTACTACAAGTTTATGAATTCATGAAGTTCCAAAGATGATTAGCCTACTCCATTTATACCAGAGCAATGAACACGTGACCCGAAGGCACTGACATCCTCTGTGAGATATAAGATGGCTCTGCTTTAGTGTATGTAGAGGGGCATAGATCATAAAAGAATATCATATATAGACATCTCTGTGAAATAACTATATGAAAACTTTGTTTCAATGAATACATTAGACACAATCATGTGTACTACCTTGTAGTTACCTTTTGCTAAAGGTTGGCAAAATGGATTAAAATGAAATGAAATGAAATTGAAATATTTTATTTGTCTTTAATTTTTATTTTTGTTAGTACGTAATTGTAGTACATAATGGTTACATTCATTGTGGGGAGATGTACGTTATACATCTTAATTCTTTTTAGATCCTCTTCCCCTCCCTTCCTTTTCTCTTCCCTCCATGAAATTGAGATACTAAATATCAGCCATTGGAAGTCTTCACAGTAACTTCCTTAATTTATTGGGGGTTAGTGTGCTATGTATTGGAGGAATGGAAAGGACATAATTGTGGCTGGAGTGGAGTGAAGGATGGAGGACAGGTCATAGAGAATCTTTCAGGGTTCTTGTAAGGTCTTTGACCTTTGTTTGAGTGAGATTAGAAGCTATTGGAAGATTTTGAAAAAGTTTCCATGAAAGATTTAAGTCATTTCTGGCACACAGGATATGTTCAGTGAATGCTTGTTGATTGAACGAAAGGTTTGGTTTGGTCTTATCGTCATTCTAAGGAGCGTGAAAGGTTGGGGCAATAGCCACACTGCATCATGAACTTTATAGAATGTAAGAAATCCTTCTGGACTTCCCAGAAATGCTCCTCTGTCATGGTCATTGCTGTTTAGAAAGGCTGGAGGGGGTGGTCAAAGTGGACTTGCAATTTGTAATGGAGTAGATTGATCTTCTACCAATAATCATTAATATCTGTGCTTTTCCTGGAGCAAATCTGATAGTCATATTTCTTCTCTGTAATCATGGGTAGGAGCTTGTTAAATATATTTACCTAGCAGTTTTAGAGCCATCATGGAAGTTAATTATACAGTGCTCAAGAGTGCATAAAAATAGAAAAACAAAGAAGTTTGATCAGTGAGGAACTGTCACACCTGCTGGTTTTCCTGCATGACCTTGATCTTGAGAGAAAATTGTAATGGGGAGAAAGTTGGCTTATAATGTTAAAAATGGGTTCACAGATCTTCCTAACTACTCTGCTCATTTTTGAGAAAATCAGAAAATTAAGGTTAGAGATGTGTGCAAATGAGCACTTGCTATTCAAAACAATAATTTTAAAACTCTTTTGATGTAGTAAGCAAACAAAAAACTAGATGTAAAGTAAAATGTGGCTTCCTTGCATTTGTTTTTAGAAAGGCATTGAGCCAACACTTGCTAGTTCTGAGTCTTACTGGTTGAAGATTGCTCAAACTCTTAAATATGAAACAAATTCAGTCCTTTATTTAACAATTAATACCATGTGTATTAGTGAGGATCTTCCAGAGTAGCAGAACCTGGACATCTGTGTGTGTGTGTGTGTGTGTGTGTGTGTGTGTATAAATGAGAAATAAAATAAAACAATGAGATTTATTAAAAAGAATTGTGGAGACTGAGAAGTGCCATGATACGGCATCTGCAAGCTGGGGACACAGGGAAAGGAGTGGTGTGGATTCCAATCCAAGTCTGCAGTTTTCAGATCCAAGAGCACTGTTGGGGTAAATTTCAATCCAAGGGCAAGAGAAGATGATGTGTTAATTTGAATGGTCAGTCAGAGAAGAAGCGAGGTGGAAGGAAAGAAGGAGGGGGGGGGGGAGGAAGAGTTTTCTCTGCCTTTTCACTGTACTGTATTTAGCCTTCAACAAATTGGCTGTTCCTGCCCCCCTCATTGGGGAAGACCATCTGCTTTGCTCAGCCTACTGATTCAGATGCTGCTCCTCCTGAAGAGCACCTCTTGAAGACACACCCAGAATTAATGTTTTATCAGATATCTGGGCATCCTATGACCCAGAAAACACAAAATTAACCATCATCTCATTTTCTCTTTTTTAATAAGCACTTATTTTTTCCTACCATGTTCTTTGCCTAAAAAACAATAAGACCTACTAACTGCTTTGTGTCAACCACATTGCAACAATGTTCGGAGTCTAGAATATATTTAAAATGAATGCTCCGTAGATGAGTTGAAGACAACACATTTCACAGTTATAAACAATCTTTTCATGATATGATTCATGGTCATGGTGGCAATTACATTCATCAAATGTGTTTGCAATAAATGAGAGTGAATGTCCTTGAAATATTAAGCAGTGTGCTTTTAAAAAACCACATTTATTAGTAATATCTATGAAATACCATATAGAATTTCTAATGCAACAACAATTTTTATATTTTCAAGGTAACTGTGAAAAGAGACTTGTTGAAATAGATTGATAAAAAAGAAAATCGAAGTAAATAAGATAACAGAGCAAAGAAGATATGAGATTTATATTTCTATACCAGATAATTATGATCTGACTCAGTTTAAATTGAAGTGTATGAAAACAGGCCCCTGAAGATCTGCCTTGGTGAGACTGATTTAGGTTCAATGAATCTTAGACATTTTTCAATTTCTTTACTTATTTTTAAAACTTGACTAATTGGAAGGAAATATAATTCAGCATATTGTCTGAAAATTTGTTTTGGTGAGTTGAAACTGAGAGGAATGTATTTGTCTACTTCAATGCATGATTAGGTTTTACCAGAACTCTTCCAGCCTCTGGTAAAAGCACTGTGCTTCTCATTAGGAAAGTGCCCCTTCCCTCAGTTCTCTACCACAGGATGCAGTAAACGCTACTGTCTCGTTACAGGATGTTTTCTTCCTGGCCTAGTGATTGAGTGAGAGTCTGTAATTATTCCAGGTGAGAGCAGCCATAGTATCTAGTCACACAACCACAGGCCTTGGTCGGAGAATAGGCATATGTGAACCGAAGCGACCCAAGTCAGAGCCTTTCTCCAATTTTTTTTTGACTTGGAGCTAATAAAAGCATAGTAGTCTCTCTTGGAGGCCAAAAGTTATGGAAATCTCTGTGTCCTGTACGGGAGAAACAGGACTGCACAGGAGACAAGGAAACGCACTACAAGGAGAGAAGCAGAGTAAGAATTGAACTAGCTCTGCTTCCATCTGTCCTTGAGGCCCAGTCCTTCCCATGTTCTTTTTGGTACTTGTGGCTGAGATCATGAATGAGAGAGGGCTAAAGCCTGGTTCTTTATCATGTTGTGTCTCTGACGCACAGAGGGTGTACATTGCTTTCCATGCTCAAAAATCTTGAAAAGCCTTCTCAGATTGAGTCCAATAATTAAGTAGCTTCTTCATGTTTATGAATGATGCCTTAAAATGCCTTCTTATGTGACTTTTTAATGAGATGCAACTAATAATGTATAGCAGCTGACATTACAAACAAGTTGTATAGAAGGTAGCTAAAAATAAGACTGAATTTTTGTGTATTTCTGTATTGCTAGTTTTCATTGTGTATAGCTTTATATTTATAAAGAGAATTTCCTGCTCTGATAACTAACAAGGATTTAGTGTGTTGGAGGATTTTTATTGTTCCACACTTATTTGTTGTTGTGCAAAGACAAAATATCACACACACACACACACGTGTAATGAAACCCCCAGTGATGCAATGTGATATTACTGAGAATAAGATCATCTCTACTTTTTACTATCTCTTTGCAAAATGTTCTCATGTAAAGGGAAGCTCACTAATAATGTTTTAAAGGTCAATTTAGATTATGTTTGTTGCAAAAAAGTTCAACTTTTACTTTATCTTGTGCTAGTTTTTATGTTGGACATTTATGAAAACAATTTCTGTCTGGTCTGGCAGGAGCTGTTGAAGCAACCCACAGTTAACAATGCTCCTATGTAGATAGACACAGCACCATCTTCGACATCAACAGATGCAGCATTTCATACCATCCAGGAAGTAATGGTGCCTGACATTTCTAAGTTGAAAGCCCTTCTTTGTTTCTTGCACTAATAGAAATAGACTTTGTGGCCTTCTTGTTCATTTCAGGATTGTATGTAAATGTCCCTATAAAAATAAGGAGGTTTCTTTTTATTACAGTATTTTGTGGAAGGTGAGATATAAAGGTGAAGGGAAGAAGTTGCCAGACAAACCAAAGATGATTTAAAAAACAGTTTTAAACAATGATATCAAAAATAGAATTGTGAGACAGGTAGTATTGTTTGCTTTTTCTTTTCTTTTTTTGTAGATGGTGAGTTTGTATGACATTTCTATGCAGGACTAAAGGACAGAATATCTTTAAGTAGCCATATTCGAACAGCTGAACAATAATATTTCACTGGTAGCTTTTTATATTTAAGTGCTATTCTGTTGTTCACAACAGAATGAAACCCCAGTTATTTTTGGTTGAAGAAAGGACCCTCATAATGTCAGTGGGGCAGCATTAGCACTCAAGATTTTCAACAAATCCTCTTGAATCTGTTAGACTTTGACCAGCTCTACAATTTTCTAGTTAAATACTAATATATTAAACAAGAGAATTTCTGATTTTTGTTACTGAAACTTTTGACACATTGAGGTCTCACACACACAAAAAAAGAATTAGCAGCTGAATATAGTACAACAGTGGGTTGAGGTTGATAGTGCTTATTTCCTGAAAACCAAAATTACTTAAAATTTTTTAGCTATAACTTGAGTAGTAGTCTATCCTTATTTAGTGCAGGAGGATGAAGGCACTCTAAGGAGGTTGAAAGAGATACACAAAGGTACTTACAAGCCTTTAAAATTTTTTAAATGACACATAATAATTATGCATATTTATGTTGCATAATGCGGTAACTTCAATCCATGTATGCACTGCACAATGATCTGATCAAGATTATTAGTATATTTATGACCTCAAGAATTCATCATTTCTTCATTGTGAGACATTCAAAATCCCGTCTTCTACCTATTTTGAAATATACTTTACGTGATGCTAAGGATAGTCACTCTATTGTGTAATTGAACATCAGAGCTTATTATTTTCTATTTATAACTTTGATCCTTGACAAATCTGTCATTCTGATGAGACTTTAAATAAAAAATTCTTACTGAATTTCCCTATGAACATTAATTTGTGTGCTGAAAAACTTTTTAATATTTATGTAAATTTTTTTTTTTGGTACCTGGGATCGAACTCGGGTCCTTGTGCTTGTGAGGCAGGTGCCAGAACCACTGAGCTAAATCCCCAGCCCCAATATTTATGTAAATATTTTAATAACAATGTTTCAGCTAATTAAAGGAATACATGTTTGTATAAAAAATTTTAGAATATACAGAAAAGAAAAACTAAGAGAAAAATTGCTACTCATTATCTCATGATCTAGAAATAGTAACTGTTAAAAGATTGACAATATTCACCTTTAGTTATTTTCCTATGGAAATATACATTAAAAAATCAAGTGTTTCATTATGTATAATGGTGTTGTTCCCTTTTCTGCTTTTTGAATATAAAGTTATGTAATAAATATTATGTCTTGGCTACTTTTCTCATTGCAGAGACAAAATACCTGATACCTAAAGTTAAAGGAGGAAAGGTTTATTTAGCTCATAGTTCATAGAGGTTTCAGTTTATCTCTGGTTGGCTCCAAAACAGTGTGGCATGGCAGAGGACAAGAAGTTCATGGGAGGCAGAAGGCAGCAAGGCAGCAAGCAGCAAGATACAAGCAACAAGTGACAAACAGTGATACTCTTTCTGTCTCTTACAGCCCATTCAGGCTAGCCACCCTTAGGGTAGGTAGCACTCATACTCAGGGTGGGGCAGTTTTAATCCTAGCATTCCACCATAAATCAGTCCCAGCATCCCATCTTTGACCTCAGCATCACACTCTAGATCCAGTCACCTCCTAAAAGCCCCACCTACAACTGCATGAGGCTTTGGGGGGACATCTAGATACAAGCCATAACATCCAGTTTATATTTTTGTCTCAATTTGATGCATGTCATATAATGTTAGAGTATAATGTGAGCTGTGTTCTTGAGAGAAACTCTTGTCTGTGTGTTATTGAAGGAAATCTGTACATTGCTGCATTATTTATAATAGTTAATTTTTCATCCTAAAGGGTGTTATATAATACATTGGGGTATATTTGTAACATGGAATAATGTATAGATTTGCATCGTGAATCTAGCTCATTAGAATTACAGTAATATTGGTATAAATTGAACAAACTAGGTCCCTAAAGAGTTAATGTTAGATGAGTGTAGAAAACTTAAGGTTAGATTCTAAAAGTAAATGGCAAAAGATTTCACAGTATATTACTTACGAAAAAAATTTTAAATCCACAAGTATACTACATACTATTTATGGATATCTAAGCAGTACATCTACTTTCCCAATACCCTTCCTTCTAGAGAGATGAAACATAAATGTTCTTCTTGAAAGCCAGTCCTTTCTTTTGTAGCTAAGAACCCCTTTCCCTACTCAGGAACTTGACTCCTGTAATTCTCCTGTCTTTCTTTTGCATTGTCATTTTTTTCCTGCTCTGTTGGACTACATCTATCATTAAAAAAAAAAAACAAAATAAAACAAAAAAATCTAAATTCTTTTCTTTCTGCTGTGATAAGTCCATTATGTTCTAAAACACTGCAAAGCATATTTATTTAAATGTTTTTGTTTGTTATCTGCTCTCTCCAACTAGAAAGCAAGCTTCTGCTCCGCTGGAGCAGAGACTGCTGTCTCTCTGTTCATGGCCAAATCCTAAACACCTAGGACAAGTCCCAAGTCAGAGTAGATTCTCAACCTATATTGTGGAGGAATAGATATTAAGAAAGCAAGAAAATTTGTTTTATTGGCTTTTATTTATTTAAATTTGCAACTTTAGAATAGTGGTAACCATTGAGCATATAGGAAAGGGGGAAGCTTGAGGAGCTTTAGGTATAAAAGCATAGAAAAGATGATTTTATAAATACTTGAGGCAGTGTTTCTTATTTTGTGTTTTTAAGTATAATCATAGATAAAAAGAAAAGATACTTGATGACTATCCTTATATATACATCTTCCTTTGTTTTCTTTCACTTCCTACAGAGATTTTAAAGGAACTGGTAGTTGCAAGGACACAAGACTTTCAGGTTCAAGATACACTTAACTATCAGTGTAAGAGAGGCTTGTTCATCATAAGCTCACCGGAATAATTAGAATACTTACTACCTTTTATGGAGTGCTTACTATAGACGGGTGTTATCCCTTGACCTAGGTATCTCATGTAATCTTTACAACAACCTTATGTAATTATAACTATTATTACCACTAGCTTTCAGATGAAGTCAAGTCATGGAGACATTAAGTGGTCTGGTTATGTCACTCAGTTTAAAAATGACAAACCTGGTGCTTGATTTTCTGTCTCCCACCAAGGTTTATGCCTTCAACCAGGAAAAATAAAATTGTTTGAAAATTTTGCATATGAAAAACTATCTTATGAATTTAGGCAAATTTTTCCCCTCTTAAAAATGCTTGTAGGAGTGTTTCTATTCTTGAAATTCAAATATTTTCGAGGTTACATCAAAGTGTACATTACTTGCCATAATTTTCCTTTGAACACAGTGAATGCTTTTTGATCTATATTATTTGGTTTTATCTTATTTTCAGTTCTGTTTATTACTTCTTTTTCAATTATCTTAATTATTTTTTTTAGGTTCTACTATTTTATTTTACAATATCTCATTTTTTAAACTATATTTTTGAAACACTTCTGAGGTTATTCTTCTGTATGACTAACTTGGCTTTTTTGGTTTTCATTTTTTATTTATTGATTTTTTTATTGTAGTAATGAGGATTGGGCAGAGAGCCTTCTTACTGAGCTCTATCCCTAGCCTATTTATTTATTTAGAGATGAGGTCTCACTAAGTCACCATGTTACTTAGGTTGGGCTTGAACTTGCAATTGTCCTGCCTCAGACTCCTGAGCATTTGGAAATTCAAACGTGCACCTCCATATCCAGTTTGGTTTTCTTTTGAACAACTTAATGTGTGGATTAAAGTTTGATAATTTAATGTCCTGTAAGTTCATCTTTACCTGATCCTATAATGCTTCCTTTTTAATTCTTAGTATTTTAACCTCATCCTGTTTTCCAATTACATCACTCTTATGACTCTTTGCAATTTTTTCCTGAATTCTTTATAGAGATGATATATTTTACTGATGATGTCATATCTTAAGGAAAGAATTTGCTTCTGGTTCCTGTGATAATATTTTTTTTTCAAATATCATTCAATTCTCTAAACCAAGTGACATTTCCTTTTCCTAGTTATAGCTTATTTTCCGTAGGTCTTTGTTGATTTCTCTTATATGTATGTATGAAAATGTGACAGTTTATTCTATACATTTCAACTTCTGTCCATTGAAGATGAATGACAAGAAAGAGAAAAAACTCAGACATCTGGCTTCTACCTCCCCACTTCCACCCCACTTTTACAAAAGGGGAACAAGCCTGGATAGTCTTCTAGTTGATATAAACTTGAATTTTTATCGGAGGACAGGCAGTAACTTAGATGCAAAATGTCTTCTTGTGTTGTTTCTGGCAGTCAATGTGGTATTATTTCATTAACCAGAGTTGAGTTTTGATATATTTTTCTCTGTATAAAGCTACTAAAATTAATCTAAAATATTTTGGGGAAAATTTCAGCAGATATGACAGCTGCTGATAGCCTCATGTTATTTTTTCATAATATTTTATTTGGCAAAATTGAAAGCCTTTGAAAAGAGTTGAATAAAAAACCCACAAAGTACACTTTTACATTCTTAACCTAGATTTACAAATTGTTAACATTTTGTCAGGTTTACCTTAACATTTTCCTTTTCTTTTGAACTCTGTGGCTCTTTGTGTCAAACCATTTGAAAGTAAATTAAAGCCATCAGGTTTTATTCCTAAATACTTTAGATATAGAGGAGAGAAAGGGGGTGGGGAAGGAAACACTGAAAAAAAAAAGAGTAGAAAATAAGTAGAGTCTCAGGCACCCACGGAATAATATCAAGTGGTTGAATGGGTGTGTAATTCTGGTTCTTGAAAGAGAGAAAATAGATGAACAGATAGTAGGCAGAACAAATATTTGGAGATTTAATAGGCACATTTCCCCCCAAATTTGATGAGAAATAACAGATAAATCCAAAAGCTCAACAATCACCACATATATACACACTAACACAAAATGCACCAAGAATCCTCATAATCAAATAGCAGAAAATAAATAATAAAGAGAAAATATTAAAATCAACCTGATTAAAATAGACAAACTTTATACAGAGCAGTGTTTCTAAACTTAACCACCATAGAAAATTTGAGATGGACCATTCTGTGGTGTGAGAGCTGTCTTCTTATTGTAGGATGTTTAGCAGCATCCTTAGCCTCTATTCACTAGATAAGAACAACAACCCCCCCACCTTCCAGTGACAATATTGTCAATGTCCCTTGGGGTGATAATTGTCCCACATCAATGTTCAGTGTGTACAGGAATAGAGGTAAAAATTATTACAGAATTTTTTATCTGAAGTTTTCAAGCCAGAGACAATAACATCTTTAAGGATGGGAGGATTATCACAGTACTCAAAAAATATTCTCAAAAACTATTTTTATTTAAATAAAACTGTAGCTGAAAAAAATTTATCACCAACCATCTTGCTAAAAATGTTTTCCAGGCTAAAGGAAAATGATACTAAATGGAAACTGTTTTATAAAGAAATAAAGGCCACTATAAATGGTGAATATGTAGGAAGTTATATGAATTTCTTCCTCTAATTTTTTATTTCTTTAAATTTTTTAAATATTTGAATTAAATAATGTATTGTGAAATTAACAGCAATGTGACAAAGAATGTGAGGAGTAGAAATATACATTATAAATGAAGTAGTGTACTGTCATTTGAAGGTATCTTAGGATAAGCTAAATATACACAATGTAAACTGTAGAGCAACCAATAATACACATAAGCCAATAAGATAATAAGACACATAAGACAGGGGATTAAACAAAACAGGAAAAAAAAACCTACTCAGTTAATCAAAAACAAGTAGGAAAACAGGAATAAGAGAACAAAGGATTGGAAGGAATCACATAGAAAACTCAAAGAGAGATGATAGAGTTATATGTAAATATATTGATAATTAGAACACAAAGTTTCCATTACATAGAGTCAGTTGTGGTGAAAAACAAGAAGCAGATGAGTTGAGTGGAGATGCTTCTGTGGAAGATGATGCTTTTGTCAAGGACTGTGAATTGGAGAATCAAGAGGCACATGAACAAGATGAAAGTGACAAAATAAAGGATTCTGAAGAATTTGGTAAAAATAAAGAAGAAAATGCGTATTCCAAGGAGTTACTTTCTGCTGAAGAGAACAAGAGAGCTCATGAATTAATAGAGGCAGAAGCAATAGAAGATGTAGAAAAAGAGGACATTGAAAGTCAGGACATTGAAACTCAAGAAGGTGAAGATGATACCTGTCTAACAGCCCAAGGTGGTGAGGAAGAGGAAAATGAGAAAGATATAGTAAGTTCTGGTGATGGTACACAGGAAGTATCTAGATCTCTTCCTTCAGAAGGGAACCTAGCTGAAGCTGATCACACAGCTCATGAAGAGATGCAAACTAATGTGACTGTGAAAGAAGCTGAGGGTGACAACATCTCGGCCACAATCCAGGCTGAAGATGCCATCACTCTGGATTTTGATGGTGATGACCTCCTAGAAACAGGTAAAAATGTGACAGATTCTGAAGCAAGTGAGCCAAAAGATGGGCAGGACATAGTTGCACAGAGCCCGGAGAAGGAAACCAAGGATTATGAGATGAATGTGAACCTTAAAAATGGTAAGAAGGAAGACTTTGTGAAGGGTGATCCTGTCGAGAAGGAAGACAGAGAAAGTTCTAAGCAAGCAGAATCTGGAGACAAAGAAAAGGATACTTTGAAGAAAGGGCCCTCATCTACTGGGGCCTGTGGTCAAGCAAAGAGCTCTTTAAAGGAATCTAAAGATAGCAAGACATCATCTAAAGATGACAAAAGAAGTACAAGTAGTACTAGTGGTAGCAGTGGAAGCTCAACTAAAAATATTTGGGTTAGTAGACTTTCTTCTAATACCAAAGCTGCTGATTTGAAGAATCTCTTTGGCAAATATGCAAAGGTGCTAAGTGAAAAGGTGTTTACAAATGCTCAAAGTTCTGGGGCAAAATGCTATGGTATTGTCACTATGTCTTCAAGCACAGAGGTGTCCAGATGTGTTGCACATCTTCATCGAACTGAACTGCATGGCCAGCTGATTTCTGAGGAGAAGGTTAAAGGTGATCCTTCTAAGAAAGAAATGAAGAAAGAAAATGGTGAAGAGTAGTTCAAGAAGTTCCGGAGATAAAAAGAATACGAGTGATAGAAGTAGCAAGACACAAACCTCTGTCAAGAAAGAAGAGAAGAGATTATCTGAAAAATCTGAGAAAAAAGAAAGCAAGGATACTAAGAAAATGGAAAGTAAAGAAGAGAAGAATGATAATGGAACAAGTGGCCAGACTTCAGAATCGAGTAAAAAAAAATGAAGAAAAGAAACGAATAAGTTCAAAGAGTCCAGGACATATGGTAATAGTAGACCAAGCTAAGGGAGATCATTGCAGGCCACCAAGAAGAGGAAGATATGAGAAAATTCATGCAAGAAGCAAGGAAAAGGAGAGAGCTAGCCTGGATAAAAAGAGGGACAAAGACTACAGAAGGAAAGAGATCTTGCCTTTTGAAAAGATGAAGGAACAGAGATTGAGAGAACATTTAGTTTGTTTTGAAAGAATGAGAGGAGCAATGGAACTTCAAAGACAAGAGATTGCAGAAAGAGCTTGGAGAGTGAGAACGAATTAGAATAATTCCTCAACAGGAAAAATGGGAACGCTTACAGAGAGAGAGAGAGAGAGAGAGAGAGAGAGAGAGAGAGAGAGAGAGAGAGAGAGAGAGAGCGCCTAGAAATTGAAAGGCAAAAACTAGAGAGAGAATGGAAAGTGAACGCTTGGAAAGGGAACACATTCGTACTGAACAGGAATAGCTTAAGGAAGTCTTAAGGATTGTTCAAGAATGAGAGGAACTCAGAAGGCGGCAACAGCTTCCTTAAGAACAAGAAAAAAGGAATTCTCTGAAATGCCCACGTGATGTAGATCATAGGCGAGATGATCTTTACTGGAGCGAGAGTAAAAAGTTGTCTCTGGATACAGATGCCCGATTCAGCCATGGCTCCGACTACTCTCACCGACAGAACAGATTTAATGACTTTGATCACCGGGAGAGGGGCAGATTTCCTGACAGCTCAGCCGTACAGTCTTCCTCTTTTGATAGGCGGGAACGCTTTGTTGGTCAGAGTGAAGGGAAAAAAACACGGCCAACTGCAGGAAGAGACGATCCCAGCTTTGAGAGATACCCCCAACATTTCAGTGATTCAAGAAGAAATGAGCCGCCTCCTCCACGAAACGAACTTAGACACAGACAGAAGAGATGTGCGAGGGGAGCAAGAGGAGAGGAAAGCAGTGATCATGCAGGACAGGCCCGACATGGTGCCCCCGAGACACCCCCGGGAGGCCCCAACCCTTCCAGACCCGCCTCCTGGAAGGGCGAAGGGAGCCTGTCTGCTGACAAGCGGGACTCAAGAGTTGAAAGGCCGGAGCGCTCTGGCAGGGACGTGGCAGGACACTGTGAGAGGGGCTCCTCCTGGGAGTCAAAGTAATGCTTCTGAGTATGGCAGCCCAGAGAGCGACAGAGGAGTCACCTCAGACCGGGCAGTGGAGCCCAGCACTACCCAGAAGAACGACACGTGGTTGATCACCATGGACGGGACACAAGTGGACCAAGGGAAGAGTGGCATGGTCCACCTACTCAAGGGCCTGCTGCATGACCCGAGGCGAATGGGCTACGGCCGGGCAGGCGCAGGCATGATGAGCCAGCGCTCCAGTAATGCATCTCCAGTTAATAGAATTGTACAGATCGAGGGCAGTTCCATGCCAGAAGTGGCTCTGGATTTAGGCCTTATAAGTGTGGACCTCCACGGCGATTTCGAAAATGAGCTCTCCGCCGTGGTTTCAAGATAATTTATTGAAATCTCCTATAAACTTTATTTGACTGCTTAAAAAGAGGACCCTCTGACCTGCTTGAGAGTTCTGTCAGACTTTTTATTTTCTTCAAGAGAAGACGTTTAAATATTTCTTATTTTTAATAGTTTTGTGTATCATTCAACTTGACTTTCTTGCAGCACCAATACACATTTGAAAAGATGGGAGCCGAAGCCATTTTGTTGAAGGCTCTGCGAATATGAGGCATAGTTTGCAGCTGTGTGGTAGTGGATGATTTGCAGCATTGGTTCTGTGGTGCCAGGCTCTGGACGTTGCTCTTGTCACCAAGCATCATCGGCCTCCATTTTGAAGGCTGTCTAAGCTTAAAAAGTCTGCTGTCTAATTTTTAGAGAGTAAGATTGTTCCTTGCATTTCTGAGTATTATGTAACCTATTTTTGCAGAAGGTACTGTTACATTAAGTGCCTCTGTGTAACCTAGTTAAAAAATGTATTTTTTTTAAATAAACCTTCATATTCTGGAAAAAAAAGAACACAATGTTTCAAACAATCCAATTTAAAGACAGAAATAATCAGAATGGATAAAATGTCTCAACTATATACTGTCTGAATAACATATATCTTTCAAGAAATAAGGATATTCTCCAACTTATAACATGGTTAGTACTCTCAAAGAATTTTTCTTTGAGAGTGCTAACATTTTTAAAGAGAGTCCAAAACAGTTAATTATCTTGCAAGAGGTTCCATAATTTGGACTTGTCTGATTGGTCCCTTCTGACTAAATCAGATCAAAAATTTTGGGCAAGAATACCATATAAATGATCTTATGTAATTCTGATTGCATGATATAAGAAGCATATGATCATAAGTGTGACCATATAATTTATCACTGAACCTGGGCCCTTTTGACAGAGAAAGATGTATTACTGTAAGAACTCAACAACAAGAAGACAACACATACAAACCGAGTATATCTCAGGTAAATTGAGACATAGCTACCTAATTTTGGGACAATAAGTTTGATCACTTGTTTATGGGAGATCATCATAACCAGGAAGGGGAGGCAGCAAGGGATTAGACTCTGAACCTTGCACAGAATAAAAGCAGGTACAGTTACTTGAGTCAGGAGATAAGAGAAAGAAATGGGAACATGAATTAAAAGGGAAGAGACAAAAACTGGACAAAATTCTGTGTCAATGTGTGTTATGGCTCATGTTTAGATGTCCCCCGAAAACTCATGCTTTTCCAGAGGTGGTTAAATCTAGAGTGTGTGACTGATTCATGGTGGGGCTAGGCCTGAGGGCACTTGGATTAAGGGCATGAGTGCTGTTCACCCTAAGTAATATAAAAATATAAAAGGGGCAGAAAGATGCAGTTAAGGTCTCTCTTGTTGGTTCTGACAGCCTTGAACTGTTTCTCCTCTCGAAGGCCTCTCTGCCACACCACTCTTCCTTGGAGCCAGCTGACTATGGACTGAAACCTCTACAGACTGTAAGCTAAATAAACCCTTTCCCCTTTTACTTTGGGTGTCAGGTATTTTGTCTCAGCAATGAGAGAAAAGTAACTAACAGAGAAATTTGGTACCAGAGAAGTGGGTCTTTGCTGTGATGTTACCTGGTCATGTGGCTCAAAAGCTTTGGAACTGGCTTGTGAGAACAGGAAGAGTTAGGAAAGACTCGGAGATGTCAGCTGTAGAAGCACCACTGGAACACCTCAGACTGTCCTGCATGGGAGATTCTGATCAGAGCTCCAAGACCAGAAAGCTGGTGAAGACCAGGCTCAGGAGGTTTCCTCTGGGAAGAAGGACTGCTTTGGCTGCTGAACTACAGATGATGTGTATTATAGCTTGGCAGAAAGCTTGTTTGCATTTTGTTCATGTTCACTTTGCCTGAGACTGAGATTAAAGGCGATGTACAAATTAATCTTACAGAAGAAATTTAGGGGCAATCAAGTATTGAGGCCATGGCATGGCTGCTGTTGGGGGCTTTTAGCCAGATCTATGCTGAGAATCAAGAGCAAAGAGCCCAGTAGAATGATGTAAAAAGTTTTGGGTTTGGCCAGAAAGGAAGTTCCAGTACAGTTGCAGCCTGCAAAGATAGAGCAGAGGAGATCTTGATTGTTGAGAAGGAACAGGACACTAGAAAAGATGGCCTGAGGGCATCACAAGTAGCAGCAGGAATTCACCCTTTGCAGCCTCAAAATTGGAAAAGTGGAAGACTTTGTCTTGAGAAGAATGCCCCAGAGCACCACGCCCCAGAAGGGTGGCAGTCTAGAGAATCTGTTCCTCAGAATTAGATTCAGAGCGCTTAGCAATCCGGGCACTTGACTCCTACAGCCAAGAGAGAGGGAAGACTGGCTACTGCTCCGGCTGGCACAGGCCCGGTTAGAAGCCACATGGTGCTGGGTTTAGGCCCATGAAGAAAGGAAGAGTGGTGGGTTCAGGAAGGCTCCACCCAGGTTTCAGCAGAGGCCTGGGAGGCCGGGCAGGGGGCCCTGAGAGGGCCGTGGGTGAGGCTGTGAGTGTGAAGATGATGGTGCAGTGGAGACCCCAGAAGGTTGGAGAAGCCAGGAGCGTGGGACTACAGGGTTTAATGTTTGCCTTGCTGGATTTTGGCCTTGCTTTGTTGCCATTCTTAGTTATCCCCTGGTTTGTGACTTTTGGAATGGAAAAGTCTGTCTTGTGCCATTGAATGTTGAAAGTGTTTAACTTTCTTTCCATTTGTACAGAGGCTTTCAGCTAAGAGTTTGCCTTAAATCTCAGAGGGGACTTTGGACTTTTCAGCAAGCTGAAACTGTTAGAACTTTGGCAACTCTTAGAGATGGACTCAATGCCGTTTGTGGAAAGGATTGTACATGAGTCCTTGGGGACTAGGCGTGGAATGTTGTGGTCTGAGTCCAGATGCCCCCCAAAGCCTCCTGTGGTCAGAGGTGGGTGAATCTAGAGTGTGTGATGTTAGGGTTAAGGGTGTGTGATTACTAAACCACTGCACATGAGTGATCGCTTTGGCACTGTCCTAACCCTGGTAGTCTGAATAAGGTAAAAGGAGCAGAAAGACACTGGTAAGGCCCCTTGTTGCTTTTGCTGTGTTCCACTGCAATGAACTGGTGCCCCTCTGCCACTCTGCCTTGGAGCCAGCTGATTATGAAATGTCTATGAATTGTAAGCCAAATAAACCTTTTCCTCTTTAACTTTGTGTGTCAGGTATTTTGTCTCAGCAATGAGAGAAAAGTAACTAAAACAGGGTGGTTTGGAAAGGGAAGCTAGACCACTCCTGTAGTGTGGCACCCCTTACACCCCAGGTCCAGGGTACAAGCTCACTCTTGGAGAGGATCAGGGTCCTTGAGGGAGGGAGACAGCACTTCAGTAGTGCCCTGGATGTTGGAATAGGCTCTCAAATCTCTGTACCTCCCCATTAGAAAGGCTCACTGCAAGAAAGGCACTCATAAGCCAGGGCTTTGGAGAAACTGGAATCTGGGAAGCAGTGTATAAGAAAACACTGGTGGGCACATGAGAATTTGAAAACAAATATGTCATTTGGATTAGAGAACTAAATCTGAGCATCAATAGGACTGCAGCCAGGGGATACAGGAGCATGAGTGAATAGCAACGTCCAATTTTATTAAACTAAGTAGGTAGAAGAAGTAAATAATACTGAGAAGTGCCCCCCTCTAAAAGCAAAGATCACATCTCTGGAAACAACTACTAGCCACAGAGTCTTCATTTTAGTTGATTCTTAACACCGCCCCCCCCCCCCACAAAAATAGAGACAGGAGAAAGAGGGAAAGAAAAGGTCACCCAAAATTCTCAACTTTTGCAAAGCAGATCCAAGGTGCATCAATGGAGAAGATACCAGACACCAAATTATTAAATTGTATGAAATGACTAAAGAAGAAAGAAGGAAGCAGTGAACTCAAAGATGTAATTAAATCGATAATGTACTTAAGAAAGAAATTGATCAGTGATCCTAAAGAAGATACAAATAAATAATTAGTAGAGGTAACCAAAATGATTGAAAACAAGTAACCAATTTAGTAAAGAATTAGCAGAGTCCATGAAAGATGCCAAACATCAATACAGGAGACAGAGTATTCTATTGAAACCATGGGCAGCAAAATGGACCAATGGGAGGCCAAAGTATCAGAACTGGAAGGTAGGTCTGATCTATGTGATCATATGCTCAGAGACACCTTAACAACAAGAGAGCAAGGAAAATTGATCTAGCATGTACTAGACAATGCAAAAAACACTAAACTTAGACTATTTGGAGTTAGAGAAAAGTCAGAATACAGCACACATGGAAAACATGTTGTTTACACAAATCATAGTAGAAAACTTTCCAAGTATGGGGAAAGAATCCAACATAAGATAAGTAAGGCATATAGAACCCTAAATAGCCAACCACTAGAGAAGAATTTCTTCAGGACACATGGTAGTCAGAATCCCAGAAGTTCAACTCAAAAACAGAATCTTAGAAGCTGTTAGAGAAAAGCAACAAATCACTTACAAAGGTAAACCAATTAGGATTACAGTAGACTTCTTAACACAAACTTTAAAAACCAGGAGAACCAGGAGTGAAGTGTTTCAACCCTCAAAAGAAACAACTTTCAATCCAGAATAATGTATCCTACAAAACTAATTTTCAAAATTGATGTTGAAATATGGACTATTGCATAACAAAGAACACCTTACAAAATTCATAACCAACAAACGAGCACTCCAAAAATTTCTCAAGGTTATCCTAGACAAATAGTGAAACTTATAATACAAAAATTTCTATAGAAAAAATGTATTAAGCAGAGTGATCATTTAAATGAATAAGAATGATAAAGGAATCAATAATAGAAAAATAATGCTATGACAGGAACAGGTCAATACCTTTCTGTAATAACTCTCAATGAAAATGGACTCAACTTTCCAATCAAAAGACACATATTAGTAAATTAGAAGAAAAAAAGAATCACTCAATGGTACACTACATATAAGACATGTATTTCATTTCAGAAAGAAATTCATAGATTAAAACATGAAGGATGGAAATCAATATTCCATGCAATGAGTGTTCAAAAGCAAGAAGGAGTACCAACTCCAATTTTTACACAAGATAGACTTTATGCCAAAATCGATCAAAAGAAGCAAAAAAGGCCACTGCATATTAGTTAAAGGAATAACTGAACAAGAAGAGGTAACAATTGTAAATATATAAGCCCTGAATACTGGTGCACCCAGCTTCATAATACAAACACTATTGGAAATAAAATAGCAGAAAGATGTCGTACAATAAGAATGGAGGGCCTCAGTGTTCATTTTCACAAATAGATCACCTAGACAAAAAAAAAATTAACAAAGAAATATCAGAATTTAACCACACCTTTGAGCAAATGGACTTAATAGATACCTACAAAGTGTTCCACCTTACAACAACAGAATATAGATTCTCCTCAGCAGCACACAGAATTTTCTCCAAAATAGACCACATGGTAGCCCATAAATCTTGTTTAAATAAATAAAAAGAATTGAAATTATGATATGTGCACTGACACTTAAAACCAGTGCAATAGAAACCAAAGAAATTTTGAAAACACCTAAAGATTAAATAACACATACTTGAATAAGCAGTAGGTCACAGAAGAAATCAAGAAAGAAATTAGTTCCTAGAATCAGAAGATAATGCTGGTACAACATACCAGACCTTATGAGACAAAAGCAATCCTAAGAGGGTAGTTTATTGTTGTGAATGCTTACAGTAGAAAAACAAGAGAGAGAGCAGATAAATAACCTAATGATGCACTTCAAGAAGCTAGAACAATAGCAGTCCAAGCCCAAAACTAATACCAGGAGGAAATCATAAAGATCAGAGCAGAAATTATTGAAATCAAGAGTAAAAAATTTACAAAGAATCGAAGTGTTGGTTCTTAGAAAGAATAAACAAAATAGAGAAATCTTTAGCCAAACTTATAAAAAGATCATATATATGATTCATGTATATATTATTCCATACATATGATAGACATTTAAGCAACTTGAATAAAATTAGAAAATTAAATGAGATCAATAACACGGTAGTGTCTCTTATCCTACATTTTGATATAAGCACTTTGCATAAAATAATACATTTAATCCTCACACTAACGCTATTAGATATATGCTATTATATAATAATAATTTTACAGATAAAGAAACCTCTGGGGCACAAATGTTCAGTGATCCACGTCTAGTTTCCTAGTAAGCAACAGACTAATTCTAATTTAGGGGTCACATTTAAAGCCCTGAGTGCCCAAAGTAAGACTAAATTTATTCTTCCAATGTTCATCAATCTATCTCACTTAGCAAATGTTGATTGCTTACATACTGTTGTCATTCTGCTGTCATAGTTATGACACGTGATTCTTTTATTCACAGATCTTAAACATTTCTGTGAAGACAGCCCTATTTTCTCCAACAGGTACACAAGGAGATAGGATTGTACAGTGGGTGAAAAGATAATTCAGGCACCCAAAATCTGCTGCCACTAATGGAGGGAATCTAGGACAGATTCTAAGCCTCTTTATTGTCCGGTTACTAGTAGAAAAATGGTATGATGAAAGTAATTTCAGAGAAGTTTAATATAAAGATGAAGTAACATAAACTGTCTCAAGGGCTGAAGCTTGCCAGATACCTTATCAATTCTCACAGAAGCTGAAGCATACATCACCCACATTTCATAAGATACATTTTTCTTGAAAAAGAAAGAGGCAAAGATTTATTTATTAAAGTAGACCCAAAAGTGTGACTATTTCCCTTTTACATTTACATGTCTTAGCGTTAGTGCATGCTAGTGAATGCACTGCGCTAATCTGAGAAGGCTTCAGTGATCTGGATCTGATCTGCTGCTAATGGGGAAAGAGGGCAAGAAGTAGGCAGCTTTAGAAATGGGTCCCTCTTGGGAAGTTCAGTTGGGTAGCTGTGGAATGATATTCTCTGCTATCCAGTTTTTGGATAAAGATTATTAAAGATTAATGTACTGTTTTTCCTAGTGAGGAGAATGAAAAGATTTTTCTTACGAAGATTGAAAAAGAAAATGTGAAATGAGTCACCTTATTGTAGACTCTGGGCCCAGACAAACTGGGTTAGAATCTCTGCTTGAACACTTAGTGTAATCAAGTAGTGAATACTTAAACACTTGGCTTCCTTCACTGTAACGGGAGTATTATAGTAAAACTTACAGGGTAATGAGGTTGCATTTAGTAAGATAATACATAGAAAGTACTTAATATGGCTGGCACAGAGTAAGTAATATCAAATGCTGATGTAAAATAATGAGAGCTAAGAGCTAAAGGTTTAGCTTTTCTCTTGACCAGGAAAGATGAGGAGCTTTTAGGTCCTTGTGGGAGCAACCCCCTTAGTACAGCTGTGATGGGAAGGTTCTGACAGTCTAGGTGCAGAGAGGAGCTGGGGCTGAAACTTTTCCCCCAGTTTCCTACACCTCACCAGCTATAATTGGGAGACATCAGTGGAGGGCAGCCAGTGTAAAGTGTGGTAGAGACTTCTGAGGAGGAGCATTTAGCTGGGTATAAAGGCAACTCAGCTTCCAAAACCAAGAGGAACCCTGTGAGTCTTAGTGACACTGGCACTCTTTGATAGCAACAGCCACTGATGACCCTGGTTTTGACTGATTCTCGAGAAAGGACATTCTCTTTGGAGCTAATTCTCTTAAAGACAGACTGATGAAGGTTTCTATTTCTTGGGTTATTTTCTCTTGGGAGAAAACTGCTAGGAAGTTAATTACCTGGAAGTGAGTTTTGAGGGATAAAAGCAGCAGAGTGTTTAGAAGAGCTAAATGGTGGAATGGGTTCTCTTTATGGAAAGGTGCCAGGCAGAAGGATCCCCAGGGTAACCCCATCTGTGCACATGCAAGTGCTCTTGACACCTGACAGTACTTGTGGTCTTGGAAGCTGATACACTGCCATAGTCAGCTGAGGGTCCATTAAAAAGTGCCACAGACTGCTTGTAAACAACAGAAATGAATTTCCTCATAGCTCTGGAGATTGGAAATCCACGATCAAGCTGACAGTATAGCTGAGCTATGGTGAGACCGCTCTTCTTAGCTTGCTAATAGACACCTTCTTGGTGTGTCCCTACCTAGTGGACAGAAAGTAAAGAAGCTATTAAGTTCCTAGGCCTATTATGAGCATCCCTTATGCCTGACCATCTATAAGATTATTACCTCCCCAAGGTTCCATTCCCATAGATCACCACTTGAGGGGTTAGGGTTTCAACGTAAATGAGGGGACACAATTCAGTCTTGATCGTACATTTGCTTGGATCATAGTTAATACTTGACCTGTGAAAATTAGAAACTCAGGACTTCAGCTAGCTCAATGGAGATCCATAATACAGAGGTTTGGAAATAGTTGTTTTTAAGACACCTGGTTAGGACAAGAGGAATGGATTTGGACTGCAACATATAGATGTGAGATGAGAGAAGATAATGAAGAATTTGGGTCTTTCCTTTTTTTTGTACCTGTGATCAAACTCGGGTCCTTGCACTTGCGCAGCAGGCAGAGAAACCACTGAGCTAAATTCCCGGCCCTGGGTCTTTCCATTTTAAAGTCTACAGCAATACTGTGATATCTTTGCTCAGTTATAATCTAATATATTTTCTGTTTTAGTCTGTGTGTTCCTGACACTCAACATCCATTGCCCAAGGAAGTTCAAGGATTCTTAGGACTGCTTCTTGACACCCTGATTTTCTTTACTTTCTTCACAGTACCATAGAGTCCATCTTGAGGTTTGAATTGCTATCTTACGTCTAATGAAATTCTGGCATTATAATATGATACAAACCTTGAGAAACCATTTAAGACAACACAATTGGGGGTTATCATCAGGTAGTTTATATAATTGCTAAGAAAATGCAGATCAAAAAACCCTAACATTGTTAAAATGGAAAAATAAGATCTCCACTACCCCAAGACTCCAGTGGGGAGCCCAGAACTTTCGCTCAAGTCCACTGAACACTTCCTAATATGTCATTGAACAAATCAGTTTGCCTTTATGAACTGAAGAGTTTTTTCAATTGCAAGATGTAAATAATCATGTTTTATTTATAGATGGTTATTACAATCTCATGGATTTGCTATCTATTGTTTGTTATTTTTATCATCAGATCTGTTATCAGAGGATCCACTAATTATAGTATTAAACTGTCTGTTCTCACCACGAATACATGAATGTTCATCCTAGGTTACACCTGGATTCTAATATGGATTTTGAATCTCCAAAACAATATTAAACTATTTTCATCAAATGTGAATGTTTAGAACATTTAGAAATAGAATATTTAGAAAAACTCAAGTACAGGTGATAATAGTCTTAGGGGATACTTAGCAATGTTTGGAGATATTTTTTGGTTGCCACAACTACAGTGTTATCCATGGATGCTGCTAAGCTTTGTAAAATGCATAGGACAGACTAAGTGTCAATAGTGCTAAAGCTAAGAAAACTTGATCTACAGTAATTTAATGTAATATAATTTTTCAAATGTAATTATAACTAGATTTCTCCACATCCAGAAACTGTCTTCCAAATACAGTGCTTTATTGATCAGAAACACTGTTCTTCATTCTTGATGGACAATAAAGTTCATACTTGTTATTGAGGCTTACACATTAGGCATTTCTTCTTGATCACAAAACTTGAGAATATTTGGAATAAATGATTGAGAAAGGATATAGGATACTTTTACCAAAGTTTTGAGAAATGAGAAGGATTCTCTCTATCTAAAGTGAGTGTGGCTTAGCTTGAGCTAAAGGATTATAAGGTAATAGATATTTTTTCCCATTAAGTTTTTTGGTACATTTTAGGCATACAATACAGTTACATTCATCATTGGGATCTTGTACCTTTGCATGATGCATCTTGGTTCTTATTTTTCCCCAATCCCCTGCCCTCCCTTCCCCTCTTTCCACTCTTCCCTATTTACAAAGACTTTGTCTCCAGTTTTTCCTTTTCTCATACTTTTTCTAAAGGGGTAGGGGAAGTGGGAGAGGTAGGGGAAAGGAAAGAAAGAAAAAAAATGAGATAATAGATATTTTTAATAGAGTCTTCCCTCAGTATCTTAAGGAGATTGGTTCCGGGACATCCCCTGCAACCCCTGAAGATACCAACATCACTGGATGCTCAAGTCACTAATATAAAATTATGCAGTATTTGTATATAATCTAGATATATCCTCCCTTGCATTTAAAATCATCTCTAAATTTTGTATAATACCTAGTACAATATTAGGTATTATATTATCAGTAAGTAGTTGGTATATTGTGTTAGTTTTAACTTGCATTTTTTATTGTTGTATTATTACCTTATAGATACTTTTTTCAAATAGTTCTGATCCACTATTCATTGTACCTGTGGGTACAGAACCCACCAATTGTATTTTTTGTTACCACTTCCAGTCTTAGGATCCTAGTTTCACATACAGTGCCACATATGCCTCTTGGTACTCTGGGAATTTTATGATTGTTATGGAAACAATGCGAAAATGAAACTTCCCTTAAGCCAAGCCTGTTCTTAACAGCCAACTTGGTCCCTTGTTACTTTAATTTTCCTTAGCAAAACCTAAACGTGAATGGAAAAAAGAGCTCTTCCTTAGTTTTTCTCTCCTTTCTCCTTCACTCGACATTCTCTCCTTTTCCTTTATACTGGCCTAAGGGAAGGTTTGTAGAGGATTGAAGGAGTTGCATTAAAAGTGTCTAGAGCTTGTAATCACTCAGCCTCTTCTCTACATTTTTGAAGAAACATTGATGAAGAGCCTGGGCTCTGACCTCTTAGAAAATGCACTCGAGTCCAGGTGTATATGTGCAGTCCTGGGACTTTGGACAAGTCACATAACCCCAGATGTCTCAGTTTCCTCACTCAGAAAATGAAGCTCACTGTGAGAAGTTAATATTCATGCCTAACATATATTAAGAGCTCAATAAAAGTTAATAATTGTTATGATTACTAATTACATGCTGTTCTGATGACCTGTTTTGGGTCTCATTTCATGATACATGGCATTTAGACTCACTGGAGCAACTTGCAGCTCCGTAAACACTTGGTGTTCTATTGTGCTCTGCTAGTTTGATCATTCCACCCTTCCTCCTGGAAAACATACTATGCTACAGTCCAAAGTTGAGTCACTGTTCTAGTCCTGGTTTATGTGACATGTGCCCAGAAGATTTTCATTCACAGTCAACCCTTCTGTCCTCCTGCAGAATGGAGGACTTTGTTCACATAGCTCTATGTACAAGATTTTCCAATGAGTGAGGTGTGTGTCAGTGAGCTCCGAGGCGAGCCACATCCCCATGTGGCTCATAATCTATGAATATCTTGAAGATGAATTTCATATCAGTTTGAGCAAGTAGAGAGGTCAAGAAGGAATGGACCCATGATATCTCAAATGATCTTCCTGCATGACCCTGAAGAAAAAAAAAAGTGTTTGGCAGTAGAGAACATATTTCCTGTTCTTAATAGAGGAAGCAGTAGAATAGGAAGGGAGGAGACAGCAAGGTGTTTCTAGGAAACCTTAGAAAAATTCTTTTTTTTTCATATCATAGTTTCTTTCATAGATTAGCCAATAATCATCCTATTTTCACCATGAACCAGGGCCTGTGGGTTGAATATTCATTGATAAACAGGACAGTCAAGGTCCCTGCCATATGTAAGAGCCTTTTTCCCTGCTCTGCACATAGACATATTGTGTTCTCTTTTGGTCTTGTTTCATTTAAGGTATGTTTCCCTATATTTAAGTAAATAAAAGTACAACATGATAGTCTTTTATTTGGTCTTTAGAGCTTACTATAAAATCTCTTGGTGGCACTGGCCCAAAAGATCAACCGTTTTCAATCTGTCATGTCATCAGGTGTAGGAATCATTGCAGTTTGACAGATGTTAATTGTCCATATTATTCTCCTCCAAAGTAGAAGCAGAATAAAAATAATTACTTTATCTTGGAAACCATCAATACTAGAGGATTAATGTGAACACTGAAATAACTGTAGAATACTTGCGTTTGTAATCTAGTAGTTATTTGTTTGCAGCTTGGCATCCCGGATTTTCATTGTTTAGAGATTCAGGATGTGCTTTTAGTGATTAAGACTTATTGTGTTTATGACTCCTAGCCACTCACATTTTCCAAACTGGATGTGTACATGAATTAAGATGGATTTAGTCTCCATTTTCTTTCCAGGTGACTTAAAAATCTAAAGGGAAGAAACTCCACAACAGACAGAAGCCTTAGATGGATTGTATTGTCTCCCCTCCCCCACCTCACCCTGTATTCATGTCTAACTAATGCTTTTCATCTTGGAAAGTACATGAATATGTAAGTACAAACGCTGCTTATTGTGAACTAGTAACAAAGGGTAGTGCTATAGATTTCGGTGCGCTTGACCATAATGTGCTGCTTTCTTAATAATAGGCTCTCTTGGCATTGAAATGAAAAGCAAACATATCATTAAGAAGGAGCTCCTTAAAAACTGTCTGTCATATATCTTAAGCTTCATTAGCTTAGATTAATGACTTACTTGATATACATGACAATAGGTGGAGCAAATCTTTATTTATTTATTGACAATTAAATGCGGTGCTGACATGCATAAACAGGCTTCCCTCTGACTAGCTCCATGCTTTAAAGTAACTTTGGGTTATAAAACTTGTTAACTACAGTATTATTTTATTCAGCTCTGCTTGGTGAATGATGTGATCTACATTGAAAAGGATCAATATTGCAGCCATTCCCGGCAGTCATTGGAGCATTGTGCTCACAGATTGGAGCTGATATTTCATTGTATAAATTCAGGGACCCAGAAAATGTCCAGTTATTGAGCCTCTGCCCTGTGAGGACAATGTTCTATTCATAGAATCTGGGTGGAAGGTCACAGACTGAAACCTGAACGAAGGTTAGGATTCAAATTTGTTTCATGGTGTAACTGAGGACCTCCCTGAAATGCAATGTTTTGAAAACATGGAGCTTTTCCCAGAGCATCCTACTAATGCAAAACAAAAAAAGTGTACAAATAAACATAGTGCATTCTAATTAGAAGGTTGCCCTAGGACAAAGAGAGCTTACCTTTTAAAACCCTGCAAATAAGTCTGATATGCTGATTCAGATGACTTAAGAAAGCTTCCAAGAATACACTAGCATAGAAGTTCAGAAAAGCTCTGGAAGGCAGGGGGGAGGAAAGAGGAGGAGATGGTAGAAGGGCAATCTGGCATAAAATTTATCTGGATGTTAGGCTCGTTGAAATATTCGCAGTTTGCCTTTCCAGGAATTTAAAAGTTGGGGGCTCTCAGGGATAATCAGTGCTTTCCATCAAAGACACCCCACGGTTCTTAATAGTTCCCTTTTATGTTCTGTCGGTCTTCAAAACTATATTTAGAAAAGACTTATTTTGAAGGAGGGATAAAATAAAATCTATATTGCAGTTGAGTATTACAAATGATTCCTGACTCTATTCTGTATTATTAGGCTTTCTGTAGAATTTTCATACAAAGGAAAAAATAAACTCTCAGCCAGCTTGAAAAATTCGTTTTGACAAAAGAAACCGGCTTTTACAGCGCCACTCACAATGTCATGTGAAGGCAGAAATATAGGTACACTGGGGTCCAGGAAGTCATCTTTGCGTTTCTTAGTAATATCAGTCAGAAAATACATTTCTAGTAACCTTTCCTATGGAATATCCTGGGGTGAGGTTTGTATGCATAGGAAAAATTGCTGTTAATCTAAACATTATCTGATTGCACCTACAGCTCTGATATAGCCTCATCCTTAGAAGATGACTTTGCAATCATTTTGCTCATAATTGGTGTCAACATTTCAAGTTTAGTACGTAACTCAATTTTTATAATATAGATTAACTTCTGCTCCTTAAATTACCCTTTCTTTCTTTTATGAGCCATATTTTCCCTACTCACAGTTCCCTCCCCTCAGTGCAGATGATAACATAGAGTCCTGATGACTGGGTTATGTCTCCAAACCTGTGGGTTAGCAGGTCTTCAGGTGGCAGTGTGAGGTGCAATGAAAACTTGATTTCATTTCATATCCTTCCACAGCTTGTTCTTTTGCACTGTGCTAACCCCTCCCTGAGCAGCAAGGCAAGTGTGCTCCGCTGACTTGGAGACTGCCGAGCTCCTGGAGAGGCCAGGAATGAATGTGGCCAACAGTAATGTTTACTTGCTGATTTTTTTCTTCCTTCTCTGTGTATTTAAATTCTTGAAAGGTCGACTGAAATATTGATGTGTCGAGTTTTGGGTTTTCCAGGCATTTCTATGGTTCCACTCACACTCTTGCCTGGGATTCTGTGGAAGACTGTCAAGGTTTTCATGCAATAATCACTATTATCAATTAACATAAGTACCCAGATACTTCTTCCTTTCCATGGTGGGTCATATTCACATTTTTCAAATGACACTTTTCTAATATAAAAAAAAATCTGTTAATATTTGGAAAGAAAAAAAAGCATATATGCAGAATTTTCTCAATTAAGAAAGATGTGCACTGTCACTACAAAAGTTTTGTTATCTTTATTTACTTAATGAAATATTGTCTTTGTGAATTTGGAAAGATTTTTTTTTTTTTTTGGTACCAAGATCAAACTCGGGACCTTGCATTTGCAAGGCAGGTGGCAGAACCACTGAGCTAGATCCCTGGGCCTTGGAAAGATTTGTTTAAAGTTTCACTTAATATCATTTCACTTTATTTTATCAAGAAATAGCAGTCTTTATAGGTTCATTCCATGTTTACGAACAAGATTTATTTTTAATATTTGTGAGTTGTTGAATTATAATATAGATTTGAAATAATGTAAGGGATCTGATTTAAAAGATAAATTGATTAAGGCATATTTTCTAATTGAACAATGGCACTGAAGATAGCAGAATTATATAAAAGAAGTTAATGTGATAAAACTTTGACAGTGCCAGTGGCTGGAGAGCGTTCACAAATCAAGGTCATTACCAAACTTAGATACTCATCAAACCACAAAATTAAATGAAAACACTTGTGACTTTGATACAATAAGTATTCTTTTAAAGAAGCAAATGAGCAGGTTAGACTTTCCTGATGCCAGATTAAGTTGAAGATTTAAAAAAATTTTTTATGAAAAGAACCTTTGTTATATGTGTCTGTTTGATAAACTGCATCCCCCAGCTTGATTTACTGTGATGAAATTTTCATGTGCTAACCAGAAGCTCCTAAAGCACTATTTTTTCCCTAAAATACTTTGGTTACTTTACTTTCCTCTCCTTTGTTCACAAGACAGCTTTTCTTTCAAAATTGCACCCTCTTTTCTTTGTTTCAGTATTCTGAGGATTAGAATACAAATGATCATTTACAAATTGAAGGTTAACACAGAAATGCATTGTACTTGTGATTTGATGAGTAAAAACAAGTCACAAAATAAGAACAAATAGCAGTATTATCCCATGGGAAAGAACTTTCTATATTAATCTATTATTTCCCAGCTTGAAATGTGTCACTATTGTAGTTCCACTTGATTATGAGCCTTTTTAGCACTTCCTCTGGTTGATTCAACTTGAGTGCTTCTGACATTTTTAAAGTTCCTCATATATTCTGCTGAGCAGCAGGGGGAACCTTGTAATGAAGAAATAACAAGCTGAAGATTTAAATAAATATTTAGCTGATTGAAAAGATGCATACAGTTAATTTTTTAAAAATGCTGACAACTGAGGAAACTCACTAACATGCTTTGCGTGTGTTAGCTAAAAACAGGTTCTTGTAGAGTTTTGACTGTACCATGAGGCACTTTCATTTCCTGATTCTATTGTAAAGTAAGTAGCCACCTGAACCTGGCAATAAACTTGCTCTATTGTGTTTTTCTATTTTTAATCCTGAAAGAGTAAACACATTTCTCATCAGATATGTTACAGACTGCCATATAGGGGAAAGATTTATGAAGGAGTCATTGCATTATTACACAACCATTCTTTTATAAGTAAGCTTCCAATTCCAAAAGGGAACTGTGGTGGATTAACTAATGGTCAATTTAAGTGGGAATACCCAGCTGCACTGCATCAGGTGGTTCTGGGCCTGGAAGACCCACCTGAGGATTGTTGTTAGAACAGGCATAAAAGGAGAACAAAAGAGGAGGATTTGTTGCTGATTCTCCTTGAAAAGACAGATCTCTTGCACTCGTCTGCATTTGACTTTCTGGGTGAATATTATAAAATAATTCTATGTGTACTGAATTAAATCTATTCCCTTAAAAACCCTGACTACAACAAGAATTATAAATAATAGCCATATTTTCATTATTTTACAAATCTATAGTATAAAAGTATGTAGGTTTGAGCAGCCCTCAAATATCATGGAAAGGGCTTCAATTAACTAAATAAGCCTAGGCATGAGGGCAGACATCTGTTTCTCAAAGAAGTCTCCCTAAAGTCTGCATAGTCATGGTTGTTGGAAAGCCCTTCATATTGAGATAAAATTCACATCCGTTCACTTTTATCAAAGTCCTACTTCTTTGATTTAGGTGCAGACATAGGATGTGTCCTTAGATTTTGCACGCCTCCCCTAGAAATACTTGGAAGTAGCAGTGCTATCGTGTTAAGTGTTCAGTGTCCTCTAGTCCCTCTAGCCCGACATTTTTTGCTAACTGGTCTTATAAGAGAAGCATCTGGGAAGAGTAAGTTGCAAGGGGTCTTCCTAGAGCATTTGATTTAGTGGATCTGTGTTAGTGCCCCAAATGAGCCTGTTTCCTACATTCAGGAAATACATGGACTATTATTATGTTTCATAAATTAGAAAGCTGAGGTAGAAAGAGTGAGCAATTTGCCCAGGATCCCATCGCTGGTAATTGGTAGAGATAGGGTTTGAACTTCCGAATGTAACCAGTGCTTTCACAATTATAAAGGAGGGAATAAGAAGTAAATAATAAAGGACTTTGGATGATAGTCTTTGGACTTACTCTGCTAGATACTTATGAATAGTAGTTATATAGGAACACTTCTTTGTTGTATTAAATATTTGTGTTTACTGTAGTGTCTACTAAAGAAGCACTTAACAACCTTTTTAGGAACACAAATTCTGAAAGATTTTTGTGCCTTTACTAAAGATAAAAATAAAAATAAAAACGAAGGTTTTAGTTTTAAAATTTGTGGAATAGCAATTTTTAAAAAGTTAAGCCTATTCCTTAATTTCAGTATCTATCAGAACCATTAATACATTAATAGCTATTTTTACACTCAAAGATATAATATACTACATAGGGTTTTCAAACTTTTTGGCAACTCAACTTCCTTCCTTCTTTCCTTCCTGCCTCCCATGTTTCCTGAGGGAAGTGCCTTAGAAAATTCTTTTCAAAATGTTCTAAGGTATGCTTTGAACATTTGAATACATAGTTATCAACCCTAATGTTTGGTCATATATCTAGCTATTTAACACCTTTTAGGTCCCTATACAAAGGTTAGGCTCCCAGCAGAATAGAAGTAGGCGTGATTTTAGATTTAAAAAAAAACACTTCATATCAAAGATTGCACCTAAGTAATCTTATAAGCCCATGTGGTATACAACACTGGAAGTATTTCTGATGAGGAGAGCACAGAGGTGAGCTGCAAGGTCAAAATGAGATATAAATCCAAGGGCAGGTTTTCTTGATCTAAAGCTGTTACTGGATGTGCAACCAATACTGGTACACAGTGCTGGGGAAAATGGAGAAAAGGGGTGACTTGAAGGTGTGAAAGATACCCGGTTTGGCATGGGGCTAGGTACTAGAGGGGAAAGAGAGGGAAGAACTTATACGGAATTCAAGATCTGAGGACTGTAAAACTAAGGGAAAAATATTAAAGTTGATATAAATTTGGAGAGTTTGTCAAGTCCTACTAGATTTGAGAAAGGGTGGGGAGAGAAGAGAGCAAAGAAAAACTTGCTGACCACCTACCTTGTGCTCAATATTTCCTCTCCTTCAGCAAAATTGATAATGTCTTAAGGAAAAATCACTATATAACATAGATGAAAGAAGAACTTCTCTCTTGAAAGGAGTTGGGGAAGTCTCAAGCCTAACTTATTCCCTCTTGTCTCTGTGGCTTCTTGGTTAGTTAGCTCTGAGTACTCCTTAGCATTTCTCAGGGCATGTTGTGAACATTATTAATGAATTCCAATCCAACAGGCTGAGTTTGAGGTGGTGGCAAGCTATTCGTATGAGTTATATTTTCTCAGGTTTAGAAAATTCAAGAATTTCTTCCCTAAAATTGGTCACGTGGTTCCAATTGTGGAGCCACTTGCTTACTCTTTCTGTATTCAACACTAACATTCAATAAATGCTCAAATAAATACATTTCTTGAGAAAGCTTTGTGCAGCAATGTTTTTGCAAAAGTGGTGTTTTGGTTTGGACACATGAGATACCTAATATTTAAAGTGGAAAATCTCTTGTATATGTGATAAATAATTACCCCAATTTTGGTCAATTGGTAGAATATTTTTCCATCCTTATTAATGAAACATGTAACCTTGGGATATAGTGTAATGAAAGATAATTTCTATGCGAAGAAAAACAATCTCAGAAAAATTGCTTTTTTCTCAAAAAAGGTAAATTTTGAAAGGTCAGGCTATAAGGTTCTCATAAAGAATTCTGTCAGTTTAAGTCACATATTCATTTCTCCAATTATGTATTTTTATATTCATACTCAATTGATAAAACTTACAGAAAAGTTTCAGGAAATGTCCCTTCTTCCTTTTATTTATAATTCACTGAAAGTTCAGGAATAATGGCAGTGTATATCAGTCACATTGTCAGAATGTATACATTTTGTATACATTTGTATAAATGAATTTAATAAACTACCTTAGAAGATACAAACAAGGTCTTGTTTAGTTTTAATGTTGATGCTCGGAAGTAAATTTGGAATTGTTGATGGATCCTGTTCTTAGGTTCAATCTTTGGCAGATGTTAACTGAACTACAAAAGCATCATTTGGTTCTAGCAATCTGTTAGCCATGGAGATTATCAGATTTAAAATGGAAGTACACTCATTACCGAATCAACATTATGTGTCAACAATGTTTTCTGGGTCATAGATTGTGAGGATGAATATTATCTTGGATAAAAAAATTATTGGTTTGATGCATCATAAAGTGTTCAGGAAAAGTTTTGATTTTTGCTCTTTATTTGTTTATAATCTTTGCTAGAGAAAATCATGTTATATTAGTGTTTTTCTTGTCTTATTAAGAGGCCATGTTGCTGTAATTGAACGGAACTGAGTCAGTTCTTAAAATAGAGATGTTTGTAGAACAAAGAAGGGTGATTCATCAGCTTAATGGAAATAACCCTTGAGAATATCCAGCTTCCCTTACTCCAAATGTGTGCTCATAAAGAAACTTTAGCCTTTATAATTTGTTTTCCTTGGAGGAATTTATAAGAATTGTGTTTACAAGTAGCTTCCATTCATACACCAGGTAGGTCTGCTTTGTGAACTACAGAATTTACACCTGGTTATGAAGTTGTCCTTAGTAAATTTATCTCTACTTTTCCCTTTTATCATGCTTAGTCATGGGCACCCTTCAAAAGTTAAGATTTAGGTTCTACAATGCTAAAGACAGAGTCTGGGACTGTGCTTTTCTATGCATAAAAGAGTGCTCCTTGAAGCAGCCATATTGTATATTTTTCTGACATTTTCTATGTTGTGTCAGTACCATTTGTCTTGCTTATGATTTACCAAGAAAAGAAGATAGAGGTTAATAATATTTCTATTGTAAACCACAATTGGAGAGTTTTCTGACTTGGTGCTTGTGGAGATGTGGATCTTCTATTGGATCTGTCTGAGATCATGCAATTGTTGGCCTCACTTCCTGGTATTTATGTTCACAAGAAGTCCATCTTTCATCAGGTGACTGGGCCAATGAAAAATTAGCGGGAATGATTCCAGCAGAGGCTTTAGACACCCTTGAACTATGAGCTTCTCCTCTGGGAAAAGCTATCTTTTGGAATTTAGATGCCATTCTATATTGAAACTTGTACTAGATTTGAATAGTAAAAAGAGACATAGGGGAAGCCCAAGGAGTATGGGAGCCTACACTGGAGAGTCTAGCTTCAGGCACTGTCCTAGTTGGAAACAACTGTAGGAGAGACTTCTGCTTCAATCTCTGTAGTAGGAGTTCAATTAGAAAGAATATCCTAGCTGAGCATAATTAAAACCATGGAATTGGGATACATAATAAATCATTATTTTTTCTAACCAGTTAAGGTTTGATGAGTGATTTGCTGCACATCAGTAGGTAAATGAAATGCTTCTGTTGCCATAGATATAGATCCTTTGATAACTGTATTAGCATTGAATATATAATGAAAATGATATTTAATTTTAGGGGATAGCATAGTGAGTAGTACTTATCCAAAGTCCCTTAAACCCATTTCCTTTCTTGTTTATACATGAATGGTATAGCACTGCCACCTGGTGGCAAAATCTAAATGTTCTGGATGTCTCATGAAATCTGGGGTATTTAATGTGAAAACACACACACAAACACAAAGAATCCTAGGGAACCAAAATTAACAAGAAAAGCATTTCATGAGGACAAAGGGATGAGACTTACTCAAGTGTGCACACAGCACAGGGAACCATTGCTTTGGTCAGTTGCTTTTAGCTTCTGATCATTCTGGAGAATGCTGCAGACTAGTTAAGTGCTGTGGCTTGGAAATCTGGTTACCTTCCCTTTCCTCCTTTCTACTCTACTAAGGAAGAGAGGACATGATACTTAGAAGTGAAAATGCACTTTATTCTTCTTCCCTCATCAAGTGAGCATGAAACTGTAGCAAGTTCCTCAGCACTCTCATTGGTTTGCTTAACCTTTTGATGTGGGCAGACCCTGCTGTGAGTAGGATGAAAAGTTGGTACTCAGCGGAAAGTGAGAGCATCTCCAGGTGTCTATCCCCTTTAACATTGCCAGCCCTCTTTAGCAGACATCAGCAGGACCCATGTTACCAGCGCAGCAAAGGCAGTTGTGCTGAATGACTCAGTGCATTTGGCCACCTGGCCAGTCTCCCCGATCCTGTCATGGGCTTGACCTGGTCGCTGGAGAGCTCATGGAGGGTTAGATCTGGGGCTTTACCCCTGGGATCCTTTCTTCCTCAAGATAGATAAGGGAGCAACTCAAAATGTTTTGGGCTCAAAAACCTGTACTGTACTGTATGAGGACCACATGTTTCCTTCTAGAGATAATTTTATGTCAAAGGAAAATAAATGGTGATTTTATTTTGTTGTGTATTTACCATTTAAATACATCAGGACAACAGCTATTGTAATGTTTTATATATATATATATATACATATATATGTATATATTCATGGAAAGTCTATAAAACATGGAAAGAAAACTTTCTTCTAGGTAAGATGATTTTATCTAAACTTACATTGTTGAAACAGTACTTATTTTATCTTTTCAGGTTGAAGTAAATTTCTCTTAACATAATATGTATTACAATAATAGCACCTAGTTAAAACTTCATTATGACATTTCAGTTTAATATAATACACAGTCCCTGCCATGTTTTTATAAAACATTACTCTGTATGAGATATTCACATTAACTACAATTGCCAAAATGACTGATGTTTAAATCCAGTGACAGTTTCTATCATTATTAAACTTCATTATAAAATAAAGTATGTGGGCGGAATTGTGGCTTGATGCTTTTGTAATTTCCTCTCTACCTTTTCAATGTACTTTTCAGTTACATCAACTGAATCATTTTATCTTATAGATGCAAAGATGAAGGAAAAGAACAAAAACATGGCCATTAACGGAAGCAGTGCAAATGTGCATAGTTAATGGAAACCATTTTAACATTTTATATTTGATTCCACGGTGTACCTACTCAAACAACTTCAATGGCATATTAGAACAAAATGCTACATTGTGCTCTTCACTAAGAATGCAAGTAATAGACTTCAAAAATTACCTTTTCACTGAAAGTATTATCTGCTGGAAATGAAGAAATGTTTTACATTATGAGAAGCTCACAGCAGCGAGAAGGAAGGACAGTCTGTCGTGATAGCTCAGGCAGGGGAAGGACTTGACTCTTTACTTTCCAAAATACATTCTTTCATTCAATAAAGCAAAATCACAATATTCTTCTTCAATATTTTGGGCTCTGATAATATGAATTCTAATTTTCTACATCTTTTAACTTCACTGTTACTAATCCAAGTGCAGCCATATGCTAGTTAAGATGGACTCAGATCTCTGTTCACCACAGAACCAAAGCATAAGCCACAGCGACTGCTTATAATAATGTTAATTTTGATGCCAGGAAGAGACTTCCTTCTAGAACTAGGTGGGGAATTAAAAAAAATCTGAACATAGGAAAAATATCTACTTTGTTCCCATTCCTATTCTTTATACTCATAGGTAGCACATTTACTGAGGAGCAAAGACAGATGCTGTAGATTCTACTAAAGATATGGTTGATTAGGGGCATTTTAAAATAGGACAAGAAAGAGGATGCCTACTTATTTTAGGAAGTAGCTGCAGTTGTGGGAAGCATACACACTCTTTACACCATTCATTGAAGTACTTGCACATAGAAACATCTTATTTAATTCCATAACAGCTCTTTGCAGTGGAAATTATTCCCTTCATTTTTCTCATGTGAAAACTGAAGCTCAGAGACAATGTGTGATTTGCACAGCTCATACAGATAATAAGAGACATAATCAGGAAATAAAACCTGTCTCTTGATTCTGGAGGAAATGTGGAGGTGGGTAGTCACAAAAAACAAATCAGTTTTTCAAGACTATTTTATGAACACTTAAGCATGGGGGAGAAAAGGTTTAACTTAGTCATCAGGAAGCTGGTCTTAACACCCACCAAGAACTGGTGATGCTCCTCAGTTCTTTGAGTCTTTCACGAAAGAATTCAAATAAGCCAGGTAGGCAGCTGTACAGAGTACAGGCAGTTTACTGGGAAGTGATTGATCCATAAAGTGATAGACAGAGGAAGAAAGAAAGAGAGAAAGAAAGAAAGAGAAAGAGAGAGAGAGAAAGAAAGAAAGAAAAAGAAAGGAAGGAAGGAAGGAAGAACGAAAGAAAGAAAGAAGGGAAGGAATAGCTTTCAAGTGTGAAGATGGACAAATGCCAAGGTGGCACATGCCTGGCATTAAGGCTCAGGATATATTTATATGATTAAATGGTCTTCGAGGCATATAATTTCCTTCCTCCAAGGTCATTGTTCTTTTACAAGAAACATCTTTTAAAAAATATTATTTTTGACTAATTTCAGAGGAAAGAAGCTTTCTGTTTACTCCCTATATAGAATGTTTCTGTTGAAAAAAAGCCCACACTTGGCCTGGACTTTGTATGGCCCTGGACCTTATTAGCACGCTCAGGGGATTTTACATTCTCTTGGGCTGTAGCTTGAAACCGTAATAAGCTTGTTTGGATTTTATGTATATCTGATGATTAAGAAAATGAAGGCAAAAGACAAAACAAATCACATCTTTCTTGCTTTTCATGTAGCCCCCAGGCCACCTGTCTCCGGGCTGGCTAATGTCTCACTTCTTGCCTAGCAACTGTGTATGTGGATGCTATGGAAGCATCTCTGTTGACTACAGGGAAGGCAATGATGAACCATGAAGTTGATTTTGATTGTAGTAATCTGAATAGCATAAATGAAACACATAATAAATGACTCAGTGTCTGAAAACAAGTTCTACGGGAAGAAATACAAAGATCTGTTGTCCAGGTCTCCTTGGCACCTGCTCTGTAGCTTCCTGAACTGATGGCTCATACATGCTGCCCACTGGGGCCCAATGCCCATTGCTCACCTCAGGAATTCTCTGCCCAGTGCCTTGGGAATTTGATGGGAAGGGGCAAGCAAAATCTGGGTCAGAGCTGCAGGGAGACCCAAAGCCCTACTTCTGTAAAAAAGAAAGGGTGATGTATTTTGAAGAAATAAGACAATAGAGGGAAAATCGACTGCAACTTTCATTTCACTATTTTTTTTTTTTACAATTCAGCTGTAGTCCAAATCACAGGCCTCTAGGTCATTTCAGTCATTTCAGTCACCGTGGACAACAAGAGTTTAGGGTGCCTCATGATCCTGTGACTCAAGATAGGGCTTTCTCTAAAATTCACCTCCTCTCTTTATTTGTCATATACATTGTTTGGAAGCTTATATTTTATACAGGGGAAAACAAGTGACATAAATAGTAAAAAAGTCAATTTCTGTGGAATCTGAGAGAGTAAAATGATAAAGAGCCATAAGAACCCAAGTTCCCCAAAACACTTTTATAGGAAAGTAAAACTTGGTTCACTAGTTTACCAACATACAGCATTGAAATAATAGTATCAGTCTATTTGAAATTCCAGATCTTATTGTCCTGGCCATTTCTTAAAAGAAATGAAACACTTATGTGTCTATGGGGTGTGTGTGTGTGTGTGTGTGTGTGTGTGTGTGTATTTTGGAAAGGCTGTATAGTGTGGAACTTTTTAAAAACTAGCTTTTCAACATCATTAATCATCAGGGAAATGTAAATCAAAACCACAATGACACATCAGTTTGCCCCAGTTAGAATGAGTATTATCAAAGAGCCAAAAATTAGTCGATGCTAGCAAAGATATGAAGAGGAATTCTCATACATTGTTAATGGGAATGTAAATTAATGCAACTATTATGGAAAACAGTATAGAGTTTCCTCAAAAAATTACCATAGCCAACTTTCTCTTTTAGAACAATCATCTGGTCTCATCACATTGGTGGTAGGTAGTAGACAGATTAATAGTACTCAGTATAACTTTCTTAAATATTTCCATTTTAGAATAAATGTATTGACAATGACTGCCTTTGTGCTAGCTTAGATGACCTCATGTTATAACTTGAGATGTAACTCTTATCTTCAGATTCTATTTTCGAATTGGACATCCTTTCAATCTTGAAGTCAAATCACATCTCCAGAGAAGGCATGCTCTAGATTATCTAGGAAGAGGTAATGCCACATTTTCTAAGATGGAGAAACTCTAAAGACCAACTCATATTCATATGAGAGCATTTGACAACAGCTGAAGAGCTAATACTTTCAGGAAAGCTAAGGAGCCACTTGGCTAAATTGTTCCTCACATAAGCATTAAGGGCCCTGGACACTCAGCAGGATGGTTGTGCTGTGCCAGGAAGGCCAGCATGGCAAGTTACAGAGACTGGGAGTGCTGTGTACTTGTTTGCTCCACATTGGCACTAACGTGCTGGGCAGGTGGTGGAAGAGCTGTGTTAACAGTGGTCTTCAGAAGCTCAGTCCCAAGCTCATCAGATAGCAGGTGAGAAGACGTAAATGAATTCTAGATGTTTGGTGGAGGCTGGTGTGAGGGGTGTGTCTCGGCCACTGAGAGGATTGGCTCATGGTCAAAACAAAACAAAACACAACAAACAACAACAAAAAAACAAATTAAAAAATATCTTTAGACATTCAGGTGGGCTGGGGCAGGAAAAAGCTAATAGAGTTCTTGAGACCAACAGACTGAAGAGTCCACATGTTGATCTTTTTACACAGTGTGGCCTTCAGAAACAGAATATTTACATGCTCTTGTACTCACACATCCCGGGGAGGGAATGGGTTGGGACAGTTTGTTGTTGTTGTTGTTGTTGTTGTTTTTGGCTTGAGGGACACTGCTTATAAAGATAATCAAGGTTGGTAGAGAGATTTCTTCAGGAGCATTGCAGATGGTGGAGCTACCAAAGGGGTATTTGGACCTCAGGTGCCCAAGTGCAGGGAAGAAACTTTTTTTGATAATTTAGAGCTGCATGCTGCCTGTCAGATGCCAACTGCATAGGAGAGTAGACAGAAACAAGTGTCCTGTATAAGTGGATGTTTCTTTGTGGAAGCAGACCATAATGATTCTCACTATAATTGTTATTCAATAAACACACATATTGTGATTGCTTACATATGTGCCAGGGTCACCTACTACTTACATTTGGACCTTTACCGACTAAGGAACTGAAGTGTTAGCTAAAACATGAAATGACACTTGAGTAAAGTATATCCTAGACAAATCTGCCATTAGTTTCAGGGAAATTTCTACATAAAACTATATAGTTTCCACCAAATAGTATTTAAAATAGAAATTGACAATAGGCAATGTCTGAAGTTCTAGGTATATACAGCAACAACTATGTACAAAGAAGAAAAACTGCAAAAAACCATGATTATATGATGTGTGAATAGTTAGGATAGACAATGACGCCAGGTGGTGCCTTGGTGTATAATAAGAACAGTATGTCAGACGATAGCAATCAATACCAAAGAGAAATCAACATACATTCAAAATCGTTGTTACAGTGTTAAGCTGATTATCTACTTCAAGTAGTTGAAGCAGTGGGATGAATTTGTCAAGCAGCCTTTATTTTTGTCTTTTGGAATGCAGAGCTAGGTATAAAGGTTAACTCGTGTCTTATGTTGCTTGTCATTCCTTTCCTCAGCCGTGGATTTCCAGGAAGAGAGATATTTTTTTTCTTATAATCTTTTAACCATGCTATCAATGTAATTTAATTGCACACACATATACATAAATACATAATGTACACATAAAAACATATACACAGATGTGGATGAGTACACAGATACACCTTTCTTATATTACTTGAAGGCAGCAAGTGCGTGAAACTTGAAACAGATCCTTTTAAAACAGATTCTCTTGTGTCACATCTATCTGTACCTCTAAAGAAAAAGCCTGGTCTATAGTAGTAATAGTGAACCTTTGAGGCCTTTTAATGATAACATGTGCCATGGGTTTGCCACCACTGGTCTATAGGGATGACAGGAGATTTGTCAGCTAAAATATTGGGCTGAAATATTGGGCTTGGATAACTCCTCAGTGAGAAGTTTTCTAGGTCTCTGCAAATTAGAGAAGTTTGTTCTCCATAAATCATTGGAGACAACTTCCATGGTGAAGCACACTCATATTTCATTCTACTCAGTACCGTTATTAAAGCTTCAAACTTTTAATCTGTTGGCTGAGAATGCTTTCACATTTTGAGTTAGCTCTTTCATGGAGGGATCATTAAAACATGACTGCCTCGACTTCTTCACAAAATCTATAGTTTTCAGTTCCTTTTACCATTCCATAGAAAATTCATTCTTGGAGATTTTAATTAAAATCTTCTTTAAGCCTCCATTACTTAGTACTCGCCCTTTTTTTTTTCAAGAGCCATTTTCAATTGTACCTCCTCAACAGACCATTGGCCTGAGAAATACGAAGTCCTTGCTTCTCTGAAATTCTCATAATAATTCTTCTTTAACCCTTGTAAAGCACCTCCAAAGTATGGAGGTTAACAATGTAAACTCTACGGTCACCAGGTTTGAATCTTCATTCTCACACTCTGTTTGGATGAGTTGTATAGCCTGTCTGAATTTCACTTCCTTCCTTTGTACATTAGAGAAATCATAGCATCTTTCATCTAGAGAGGTTGTGAGGATTGAAGGACCAAATGCTCACGAAAATTCAAGTCAGGGTATGTGACAAATGCTACAAAAAATTAGCTTTCATTTCACTACACATGTATTGTATTTCTGAATCTCTTGGGTTTTTCTTATGCACGCATACTTTGCACAGTGCGTAGTCCAAATGTGTACCTTATAGGACAGACAGGACCAGACTATTTTAGCAGAATGTAGGGCCAGTACTTCAGGCATATTCAAATTAGGATATGAGGATTCTAGGAGACTTGTGGAAAGGAATGCACTTGTAGGGTAGGGCTGAAAGTCAAGGAGGCAAATGCTGTCAAAGAGGCAACTTCAAGCAGAATTCTTTGGGCTTTCCTCGAATCATTTTTTAGCCTAGATGATAAGGGTTCTTACCTAAGACTTAGTCTGAATGAGTTCCATTAAAGAATTTAGAAAAATAAGAGAACTGTGTCAAGGACATCTCTGAAATAAACTGAAGGCAGATGTCAGCCTTATTTTATACTTAAGCTGCAGTCTGATGCTATAATTTTCCTGTTTTATTAAGTTTATATTATTTTAGACCAATTTGGTCTTTATGTTTCCAATGTTCAGCCAGCCCATTTCCCCTGATGGTCTCTAATAACAGTTCAGATTTATTAACAAAGATGCATTCCAGGGGCATGGATTTAGCTCAGTGGTTTCGCCGCCTGCTGCGCAAGCACAAGGACCCAAGTTCATTCCCTGGTACCAAAAAAACCAAAAAACAAAAAAACAAAGATGCATTCCCATAGTGGAACTGCATTGAATAAAATGAAAATAGTGCCACAGTCAAAATTGTGTCACTACCAAATCCATTCATGACAAGGACAGAGTAAAGAGTACTCTTCATCCCAAAGTTCCCATAAGAAGAGGAGCAGACTACAGTTAGCTCTGAGACCCAGGAGCCTTGATGTTAGGTAGCCTACACTTTCTGTACTGTACAGATTTTAGAAAATTCAGTGGAATTCATGTGGCCAGAATAGGGCACAGATGGAACAATGACTACATGGTGTCTAGAGGAACCTGATTTCCCAGCACATTTTTGATTGTACAGCAGAATCTGGGAATTTCCTTAATTAGATGAGGAATGTAAGGTAGGCTGGGATCGCGTGGTCTGCAGAAGGACATTCGTCTGGAAAAGGACTGCTATTTTAATACTGTGTGAACTGAGTTTATGAAGCTCGAGGCAAAGTAGATTATATATTTTCCACAAAGCTATGTTTGAAACCCCTTGAGAACAGAGCCTGCCATGGCCATCTGTTCTTATTCTGTTTGAATTGCCATAATAGAATACCACAGACCAGGTAGTTTAAACAAAAGGAACTTATTCTCTCACAGTTCTGGATGCTGGGTGTTCCAGAGCAAAGTGTTGGCAGATTTAATTTCTTTTGGAACCTCTCTTCTTGGCTTCTAGATGACTGTTTTCTTGCTGTGTCCACACATTGTTTTTCCTTTTTCTTTTTTTAAAAATTAATTTTATTGGTACATTTTAGGTATAAAATATAATGACATTCATCACTGGAAATTTGTACCTTTACATAATCTCTCCTGGTTCTTATTTTTTTCCCCATTCTGCCCTCCCTTCAACCCCTCCATCCTTCCCCATTTACAAAGACTTTGTTTCCACTTTTTCATTTTCTCATATTAATTCCATTCCCTTCTTTCCTTTCCCCTACCCCTTCAACTTCACCTTCCCCTTTTCCCCTTTTCTTCCTATTTCGCATTATCTATTATAGCTTTTAGTCCTTATTTACACTTTCAGTTTCTCACACTAGAGAAACCATTTGGTATTTACACATGTGTATCTTATTTATTTCATTTAAGAGTATCATCTCAATGTGCATCCACTTAGCTATAAATATCTCTAATTTCTCATTTTTCATGGCTGAGTAGTACGCTTTTATTTTTAAAAAGCACATTTTCTTTATCCAGTCTCCATTTGATGGGTAATTGGGCTGTTTCCAAGTTTTAGCTCTTACAAACTGTGCTGCTATGAACATGGGTGCACATATATCACTGTGGTATGATTCTTTGAATTCTTTGGGGAAGATACCCAGCAGGAGAATAGCTGGGTCAAATGGGACTTCCAGCCCTAGTTCTTTGAGGTATCTCCATACTGATTTCCACAGTGGTTGCACCAGTCTACACTCCCACCAGCAGTGGAGCAGGGTTCCTCTTTCCCCACACCCACGCCAGCATTTGTTATTGGTTGATTTCATGATAGCAGCCATTCTTTCTGGGGTGAGGTGGAATCTCAGCACTGTTTTCATTTGCATCTCTCGAATGACCAGTGATGTTGAACATTTTTTTATATGTTTATTTGCTATTTCTACTTTTTTGTCTGAGAAACATCTGTTCATTTCAGATGCCCATTTTTGGATTGGGTCTTTAAATTTGGGAGGTCTGATTTTTTAAAGTTCTTTATAGATTCTAGATAGTAGACCTTTATCTGAGGAACAGCAGGTGAAAATTTTTCCCCACATTGTAGGTTGTCTTTTCACACTGCTGGTGGTTCCTCTTGCTGTGCACAAGCTTTTTAATAAGAAGAGATCTCATTTGTTGATTTTTTTGTGCTATTTCACAGGCAACTGAGGTTTTGTTCACAAAATCTTTTCCTACACCAATGTCTTCAAGAGTTCTACCTAACCACTGTTCCGGCTGTTTTAGCATTTCTCTCTTAATATTTAGATCTTTAATCCATTTCAATTTTAGTTTAGTGGATGGTGAGAGATATAAGTCTAGATTTAATCTTTGACAAATTGAAACCCAATTTTTCCAGCACCATTTATTAAAGAGGCTATCTTTCCTCCAGTGAGGGTGTTTAGCTCTTTTGTTGAAGATGAGGTGGCTGAGTGTGTCTGGCGTTGTTTCTGCATCTTCTAATCTGTTCCACTGGTCCTCATGTCTGTTTCTTTGCCAGTACCATGCTGTTTTTATCACAGTAGCTTTGTAGTATAGTTTCAAGCTGGAGGTTGTGATACCCCCTGCCATGTTTCTGTTGTGTAGAATTGCTTTGGCTATTCTAGGTCTCTTCTTGTTCCAAATGAATATTTGATTGTTTTCTTAAATCCGTGAAGTTTGCTGCTGGAATGTCAATTGGAATTGCATTAAATCTATATAGGAGTTTTGGAAGTATAGCTATTTTCACCATGTTGATCCTTCCTACCCAGGAGCAAGGGATGTCTTTCCATTTTCTGATATCATCTTCAATCTCTCTTTTCAGAGTTCTATAGTTTTCAGAGAAAAGGTCTTTGATTTCTTTTGTTAGGTTGATTCCTAGGTTTTTGGATGCTATTGTGCCTTTTTTTTGGTACTGGGGTTCAAACGCGGATCCTTGTGCTTGTGAGGCAGGTGACAGAACCACTGAGCCAAATCCTCAGCCCTGGATGCTATTGTGAAAGGAATTGTTTGTCCTATTTCTCTCTCAGTGAGTCTCTTGTTTGTGTTGTGTTTCCATTTTCTGCCACTCCTAATGTCTCCTCTTCATATAAGGACATGAGTGCTACTGGGTTACAGTGCCATGCTTATGATCCCATTTATCCTTAGCTATTTTCACAATGGCTCCATCTCCAAATGAAGGGGTTAAGACTTCAACATGAATTTTCAGGGGACTCAATTTATTCCATAACATCAGTTTTTTTTTATTAAGTGTAGGTTACTTCCAGTGGATACATCTTTAATAATAAGTCTCCGTTGTTATGGCAAATCATCAGGGAAAATGGGTTGAGGACAAACATTGGAAATACAGTAAAACGTTCATTTGATTTTTTTTTTCATTAAGTTTATTGGTACATTTTAGGTATACAATATAGTTACATTCATCATTGGAATCTTGTACATTTACATGATGTATCTTTGTTCTTATTTTTTCCCCATTCCCCTTCACCCTCTCCACCCTTCCCTATTTACAAAGACTTTGTTTCCATTTTTTCCTTTTCTCATATTTTTTCTTTTCCATTCTTTCCTTTCCTCTAGCCCTCCCATTTTCTCTACCCCTCTAGATCTTTTCTTTCTGTTTCACATTATCAATTATACATTTTGATTCTTATTTACACTTTTCCACACCAAAGAAACTATTTGGTATGTACACATGTGTGTCCTATTTATTTCACTTAAGAGTATCGCCTCAATGTACATGCATTTAGCTATAAATGTCTCTAGTTTCCCATTCTTTATGGCTGAATAGTACTCTATTTTCTAAAAAACCATATCTTCTTTATCCAGTCTCCAGTTCTTCATTTGTGAACATAATTTGTCCTGGAAATATCTTTGTAATCCAAAGAATTCCACAACCCTAAAATAATAATAAAAAATGATTTCAACACTTTAACATAATACAAAATAATAAAGAAAAATATAAAGAAAAACAAACAAGTTGACCTGCACATACTTTGAAAACCTTCATGGCTTGTGTGAGGGAGACAAGGGAAAAGAGGGTTATTGTGTAGGAGGACTCACTATCACTAATGGAATCACAGCTATCTCTTGGCTTAATGGAATCCTTTTCTTTTCATGCAGGTTTAACAAGGAGCCTATCCAATGACACTTGGAATGCCTCCTTGCTTTGACCTCCTTTTGAGGATTTCCTGGAAATGTGACATTGCATTGTTGTTAAAACAGATTCATTGCTCACATTGCTGCAGCATCTCCCTAATATCATTTATTTCTTGGCCTTTTTCTCCTCCTCCTTTGCAGGCAAGATCTCATTCAAAAACTCTTGCTCTTGGAAGATGATCATCCATAATTTTATGGAAAAAGAGAGGGAAAGAGAAAGTGGGAGGAGGGAGAGAGAGAAGAACCATCGGTTCAGGTGTGATCCTGTGACTGTTGGAGGCTTGCATTACCTACTTTATCCCAAGACATATCTCGTTTAACAAGTTAAAATTTATTAGAAATGTTTGCTCATCTTGTGGAAATCACATGTAACAAGTTACTCACAATTTAAGGTTTAAATTGGCTTAAAATAATATAGTGCTTGGCATATCCAAAATTCCGTCAATTCTCACCAGAAAAGCCACCCAAGTTAGTCAAGCTTGATGTTTATGAAGTCCCTAAAAGATGAAGTACTGAAACTATTTTATTCTTTCAGTGAGCTTATTGAGAAGAACATTAAGAAGGAACAAAATTGACTGATGGTAAAGAGTATGAGGAAGTGCTGATCTTAGAAAACCTCAGAAAGATTTAGTTGGGTATGTGGTTCTGTCCTCATTATACCACACATCAGCTACAGGAAAATAAAAACAAAGAATGATGTGAAATGTAAATCGTACCACACTTTTTGTACACTTTTGGTTCAGTTTAGTTTTGTTTTGTTTGAGATAGGGTCTTGGTAGTAGCTCAGGCTGGCCTTGAACTATGCAGCCCACACTGGCATGGAACTTGTGGTGGTCCTCCTGCCTCAGCTTCCCAAGAGCTGGGATTTTAGGCATGTGCCCCCATGCCTCCTGGTATAATTTTTTGTGTCTTAGAACTATTAACTTCATTTGGTGAGTATATTCTAAGGAAATAAATCAAAGACGTTCTCTGCAGCATTATTTATAAAGTATAAAAGTTAGTGGAGATCATTTCTTTGATGTTTGGCACTTGATTTAATAACATTATGATATAAATCATATATGGACAATTATGTAATTTAAAAAATAATGATTATAAAGTATTTTTACTAATGTACAAAGTTCTTAAGCCATCATTTTGGGGGAGATAGTCTGGAATTAAATAGAAACACACACATATTTATATAAGAGCTATGTAAATTTATATGAAGAGTCCTAGAAGAATATATGCCAAAATTTAAGAATTATAATCTTTAGGTGGTGAGACTAGGAGTATTTTTAATATGGTTTCATTCTTTTTCAAGTAAAATGCAGTAAATTAATATACTACTTCAGAAATATATATTGCTAAATTACATGATCAAATAGCATCTATTTTATTCTTGCCAGCTCAGATGAGCCTACTTCCCACATCCTCAGTCACAGGAGTCATAATTTCCTCACTTTTTCCTTCCTCCTTCTGCTGCAGATGGGATGGTGCCATCTTGTTGCATGAATGCATGAAGACCCTAAGGTATTTCCTGTAATCAGGGACTTTCTCTTTGTTCCCACAGCCTTGGCTTCTTTCTCCTCTTCCTTGTTTAGACATTTTGCAATCTCCCTACAACTCCTTTCCTTTCCTCAAACTGCGCAGGCAGGTAGTTTTATTTCCTGGGTATGTAACTAAAACTCACTGAATCTCAGTTTCTTAACTAACAAGAAAAGATGACAAAGTTGTAAACTTCTTGAAAAATATTACACAACAGAGGGAACAAGTAAAGAGATTTGACTGAGTTCCCTGAGAGACAGAATCCTCCAGGGTTGTGCAGATCCGCCTTTGGTGCAAGCTGTGCAAGATAGAAAATAAAGGGGAAGAAAATGAACCATTTCCATGCCTATGCGATAGGAAAGAAGTTAATGATAAGTGAAAGATAGTCTTTGAAGAAAAGAAATAAAATAAATTAAGATTAAAATCTGTGCTTTTCTTCCTTTTTCTGCAGAATACCTTCTTGGTTTCTTTATTCTGCAGTAATGTGGCACAGATGCTCTAGAATACTACACGATAGGAGACAATATGAACAATGAGCTGATTTTTTTCTCAGCTCTTCTAAAATTAGTCTTCAGCCAAGTGAAAAGGAAGATATGATTGCTACTTCTGAGTATCTCTTTAGAATTTAAACCAAGACATAACTTGCCTCCAACAAAACCAACCTAAAAAATCAAAAATCATAGCTAAAGGAAGATATTTGTACTTTTCTTTAAAATAAAATTATAATTTGGGCTATTAAAATTTGAGGGGTCCTGGCATTAATTCTAAACAGGTAACAATATTAGTAATTAAATTTCCTTGAATTTTAACCCCCATGTCATGTTGGGTAGAGTCTGAATGTAGGGATTATTACAGAGTTTGCTTTGGAAACTTTGGCATGGTTGCTATGACAACAGAACTTTAGGGCATTATAGTCTTCATGGAAATGACAGATGATCCACTGTAGAACTGTATGTATTTGGAGATGGAAAGAAATTACATCACTCTGAAGTCCATTCATTGTGCTGGTGGAGAAGAGTTGGAACATAACTGAGTGGAGTGAGAACCAACAACCAGAAAGCAAAGGTTAAAATAAAACTTTATTCATCTTCAAAGGATGTTAACTGACTTGAAGACTGCTTATAGATCACTGTCTCTCCCCAGCTGTATTGTGGGTTCTATGTTATCAAGTATTTATTTGGCACTTCTTAGTGCAAGTCTGAGATTTTCTCCACCATGACTACAATTAGGAAGCTAAAGTAAAACTGACTAAAGACAAGAGTGTAAAACTCTTATGAAAGTCCAAATGGGAAGGTCTGGCTTTCCCTACCATTGTTTGGGTGGTTTTGACAGTATGTTAGGTGAAGCAGATTATGGAATCGGCAGAAAATCTACCTCTTCCTGCAGTTCTGTCTAAATATAACAAATTTTAATTAGAGGCTAAATTGAATAAGATCAACAATAAAACACATCATGTGATGTTCTGAGCAACTGTGGTCCTTAAAACTATCCTTATAGATTCGAATGATAAATTTTGATGGAATTATGGTAAAAGACTTAGTAGTTTTGCCTAAATTGATGAGCAATGTGGGGTATCTGCCAAATGACACTGTTTGTTACTAAAATATTAATATCCGGACAAGAAAATCTTTTGTGACCTTAATCATTATGGGTGTCTGTACAAATGTATGTTCTATCTCTCTCTCTCTCTCTCTCTCTCTCTCTCTCTCTCTCTCTCTCTAGTTTTGCTGATTATAAATAACCAAAAACCCCAATAATGATGGATCTTAAATTATGCCACTGGCCATGTAATAATGAACCATATACATTTTACTTCAAATATACCAAAGAAGATGATGCAGAGGGAAATTCTCTGTGGTCTCAAGTGGAAATGTCAAGAAAAGATATTTCAGCTCAAAGTTCAAAAACTTTCTAACACTCAGATTTTCTCAAAATAGCAAGCTACCTAGAGAGCAGTGCATTCTCTTTCATTGGATATGGCCATACATCATGGTTTGGCTGCATGGCAGCACGTTGCCAGGAGGACTTAATTATTGGATGGGAACCTTGGCTCAACAGCCACAAATCCCTTCCAAAAGGCCATTATTTGGACTCTCTCTTCTGACCTCTCTGAGCTGGGCATATGGTGCTCATCAAACTCCTGAACCATGAAACTCCAATGTTCTTCAGGCCTACAAATCTGAACCTGAAGATTCCATGCCAGAGCCCACAAATCATTCACAGAATTGGATAGTGCAATTGAGAATGTGTGAATATTATGGACAGGGCCTCTGTAAGTAGATTTACTCTTCCTGATGGCTACTTGGTATATTTTTATCCTTATCCTCTAAGGATGTGAAGCCAATACATTAACCTTGATGACATTACCTCTTTTCCAAAGATTCTGATTTAATTAAGGGAAACATAAGGCTTGTCAAAATGAGGAAATGAGGCCATTGTTCCTTTCTAAGGAGCTCCTGAAGTAAATCAAAACACACTGTGCTTTCTTACATTTTAGCAGCATAACGTTTATTGAGAAAAAGTTTTGTTGGTAAGAATTTTTATTGAATACTGTGAAATATTATCTAAAAATCCTCCATCTTAAGAGCTATCTGTATGTGGTATTGCTGACACACATGCATATGAATGTGTAAGTGCTATTCATTTTTCGTGTGTTGGCATGTTGTAAAATTCTGTTTTCTTTTCATTCCTGAATGTTGTAAATAAACTAGGTCTGTACAGTAGGTTTTTGTCAGACTCCCAGAATGACAATTTTATTTTATAGCACATCCTAGAGTGACAGCCAGAAACTGTTCTGTACCACCTCAGTACAAACAAAATTAGCTTTTCACAATATTTTTGCAGATGTTAAAGGTCATTAATAGAATGAAACCAGATGACTAAAGCAATACATTCAGAATGATTGGGTTTTATTTTTCTCCCTAGCTTAAAGACACAGAGTCCCCTTTTCTCTCCTCCTTGGCTACATTTTACATTTTTTTTCAGTTCTTTAATGGTTTCCAAAATCATAAAAGTGAAAGTGTTAGGATATGTGTTTCTTGGCATGTGACCCCTTCCTTGTTTGACAGACTTAGAATTTTATTAGGATGAAAATGGTATTAACTGTTCAAAAACCCCCACACTGTTCAACAATTCCTCAAGTTTTCTGCTTTCACTGAGCTTAAACTTTTATTATAAAGCGCAGTAAATTCTCATTCCAATAGAAAAGAATAGAAGTCACAATTAACTGGAGTAGTGACGTGACATTTCTTCTTCATAACAGAAAGGAAAAATCTAAAGTCCAGTGCTTCTTGACTGCAGGATGTCTTGAGATTGGTCAAGACAGATTGGGCAGGCAGGCTATCCCTTTTTGTTTGGTTTGTTTGTGTTTGGCCCATAGGTAAAGAGAGAAATATTTACAGGTCAATTTGAAATTAGTATACTTTCTAGAATGATCCTGATTTTTATTCAATAGGGAGTTATTTAGAAATAATTTTCAAGTAGATAACAAAACAAAAACAAAAACACTATTCATCCCATTTCCTAATAAAAGGAATAACACAAATCTGGTCCTGATTTTCCAAATGCTAGAGTTTTGGTTTGAAATTTTTCCCAAAAGCCCTTGTTATGGCTTGTGTTTAGATGTTGCCCAGAGGCTCATGTGGATGAGGTGGTTCTTCCTTTTAAAAGGGTGGCTGAATCTGAAATGTGTGATGCTGGGATTGAGGGTTTGTGATTATTAAACCACTACATGTTCGTGATTGGTTTGTCACCGTCCTAACCCTGGTGGTCTGGATGGGATAAAAGGGGCAGAAAGATGCTGTTAAGGTCTCTTGTTTCTTTTGCTGTCTTCTGCTGCCATGAATTGTTGTCCTACTGGCAGCCTGCCTTGGAGCTAGCTGATTATGGACTGGCATCTCTACAAACTGCGAGCTGTATAAACCTTTTCCTCTTTAACTTTGGATATTGATAATGAAGAAAATGTTGCTTACTTGTTTGAGCCAGTGTAAAGCAACGTCCCTCCCCTCCAGTGCAGGTTAGCAGGTTGGTGGTGGAAGGTAATATGAAAGAAAACGACATTTCCAGGAACCAGAATTAGGGTGTGTAGGCTAGGTGCCCTTTCCCATCAGACAGAATCTGGGAGAATCTAACTATTGGGGATTGTGTTGTAAACATTTAGAATGGTTTCTTTGGTCTTCATTTCTTTTACTAATGTTCAAGTATTTCACTAAATTATAAAACTGAAATTTCCTTTAAACACTACTGCTCTTTTCTTTGGAATCCAGGATTAGGAGTTGATTTGTATCTCTGATATCTGCTTTAATACATCTACGTATATTATAAAAATGGAAGGCAGAATTTTTGTTACAAAAATATGCATGTATTTTATTTAATAAATATTTTTCTGCAAACATTAATTCATACAAAATTTTTTTGAGTTTCACTATGATGGTATCTTTTACCATAAAGGAATTTACAATTTTAATTATTCAAATATTTTCATATTTAATTTGTTTTTGAGTTTTAAAATGTATTTGATGTGAAAACAAGATTCACTTTTGTAATGTTGTATAGGAAAATTAATTGTGCCAATTTTTGAATAAATGATCTCCACTATTTCAATGTTATCATGTTTCAAGTTTGTATATACAGAGGGAACTATTTTTTGGTCACTTTGTTCCATTCCTTTAACTAGCATTGTCTGTTTTATTACTTTATTTTTACAATCTATTTTAATTGTCAGTAATTTTCCTATCTTTAAGAATTTTATTGGTTATTCTTTTTTGTTTTTTCTTCCATACAAATTTTAGATGGAGAATTTCAAGTTCTATGAAGTTTTGTTGGCATTTTAATTAAAGATGAATTGAATTGAGGGCCTGCCCAGGACTGTGTGAGGGCTGCCTCAGACAACATGAGGATCTGGATCCTCATGGCAGAGGTGCTAGGGGCCAGAAAGGCCATTGCTATGAGCTTGAGAAGTTGGCATGATGGTGAGCAGGAAAGAGAGGGCCTCCAGAGGCTTGTTGTTGAAAGTTGAAGCCCATGGGGAGGGCACAGAGAGTCACTGTAGTGAAGACCCAGTAGACTATAGTGGTTGGTGAGTTGGTGCTGTAGGGAAAGGGTGGCTTGAACCTGTAGTAGAACAATGGAGAATTCAAACCTGCAGGAGATCAAGGAGCTCAATTCCAGCCTCACAGCCAGAAATCAGCCTGAATATCAGTGGATTATGGATGGTCGCTGAGATTACTTGGCTTGGATCTGCATCCTGCTGCCCACATTGTCTATCAGTGACAGAAGAGACATGCCTTGAAGGGGACCCTTTTTCCCCTCTTTTTCCTTTTCTTCTTTCCCCTCCTCCTCCTCTTCTTCTTCTTCCCCTTCTTCTTCTTCTTCTTCTTCTTCTTCTTCTTCTTCTTCTTCTTCTTCTTCTTCTTCTTCTTCTTCTTCTTCCTCTTTTCTTCTTCTCTTCTCCTTCTCCTCCTTCTTCTCTCCTTCCTTGTTCCCATTTTTGTCCAATTTTTCCTTTTCTTTTTTCTTTTTCTTGATTGTGCTTATTTTTATGGGTGAGTGAATACAGTTTCTAGTTTTTCTCTTGCTCTTAGTTTATTCTGTTACTATATTTGCTCCTTCTTTCTCTCTTTTCCTACTATCTTCACGAGTTTCCCAAAGTTTGCATGATCTTCCTGTGTTCTCTAGCTCTATTTCTAATCTCTTTCTCTCCTTCTACCACCCCCCAACTCCTTCTAAGTCTTCTTCCTGAAGGGTAAATCCACTACATTGAAGGGCTTATTTACTGCAAACATATTTCTGATTGGTTCTTGATTTTGATATTTGGCAAGTCTAGTTCATGTGGTTAAAAGTGTCAGATTAATAGTTACCACAATTTGTCATTTTCTAAGCTGTGTTTGATGCTATTGTTGATGCCGATCATATTACTTTGACCAAGGTGACGTGATTGTTCTAGTCATTTGTCCTTCCTAGTATAGCAAGACTGAGATTGCCTAAGGGCTATTACAGGCTCAAAACCCAAAGGGCAAGTATACCTGGAAGACAATCTGAGAAGTAGCAATTCCCTAAGGGTTCTAAATACTAGCAATAAAGATACACACAATAAGCAACTTACAAGCGGCAACCCAGGAATTAAAAACATCAATAACAACCAAAAAATAAAAATGAGAAGACACCTAAATAAGATGCAAACCCAGATTTCTAGATCACCAAAGGCAAATCCAAGGTGCAGTGAGATAGAACAATCTGAAACTCAACCACTTGGACTCCATGAACTGGTAATAAAAGAGGCTCCAGAAAACATGAAATCAGAAATAATTTTTCAGATAATAACAGAGATGGGGGACCATAGTGAAATACATGATTAATAACTTTAGAGCAGACAAAGATAAAAAAATAGAGGAGATCAGGGATATGGTGGAATCCATGAATGCCCAGCATAGGAAAAAAATGGAATCTGTGAAACAGATTCAATAAGCTATCCAGGAGATTAAAAACTCTATTGACAGTATACATAGCAGAATGAGCCCATGTGAGGACAGAATATCAGATACAGAAGACAGGATTACAGTTAATGACCATGAAAAGAGAGATTTCTTAAAAATAGCAAGAGGTGATGAGAAATCAATCCAGCAGCTGCTAGATGATGCAAAGAAGAATAATATAAGACTGATTGGAGTAAATGAAAAAGCAGGAGATATTGCTAATGACATAAAAACTTTTCACAGAAGTAATGCTAGAAAACTTCTCAAAAAGGGAGATGAATTTGACATACAGATAAGTGAGGCATATAGGACTCCAACTAGCCATGATAAAAAGTCTACATCTAGGTATATATTAGTCAAGATTCCAGAAACCCAACAGAAGGACAAAATATTAAAAGCAATTACAGAAAAGAAACAATTCACATACAAAGGAATGCCCAGGGCCCAGGGATTTAGCTCAATGGTGCTAGTGCAAGGTACTGAGTTTGATCCCTGGTTAAAAAAAAGGAATGTCTATCTGAATCATAGCAGACTTCTCAACACAAACCCTGAAGTCAAGAAGATCCTGGAGTGAAGTATTTCAAGCCCCAAAAGAAAACAACCTCTAACCCAGATTGATGTACCCTGCAAAAATATCTTTCAAAAGCCATAGAGAAATAAGATACTTTCATGGCAAAGAACAACTTCGTGAATACCAAACCAGCACTCCAAAAAATTCTAAACAATATCTTAAGAAAAGATAATGAGGGTCACAACTCCATGAAGCTCAACAGAACGAAGCCATCAGGCAAGGCAAGAAATTAAATGGAAAGGGGGAAAATAAAAAATAAAAGAGCCAACAACAACAAAATATAATGACAAAGATAAGTCAATACATATGAGTTCTAACCATCAATGTCAATGGCTTTACTTCATCAATCAAAAGAAATAGACTGCTATAAATGTCTCTAGTTTCTTGTTCTTTATGGCTGAGTACTACTCCATTTTATAAAAAAAGCACATCTTCTTTGTCTAGTTTCCAGTTGATGGGCACTTGCACTGTTTCCAAGCTTTAGCTATTACAAACTGTGCTGCTAATGGATGCATATTGAGGCCATACTCTTAAGTGAAATAAATAGGACACACGTGTAAATACTGAATAGTTTCTCTAGTGTGAGAAACTGAAAGTGTAAATAAGGATGAAAATGATTAAAATGAATAATTGATAATTTGAAATAGGAAAAGGTCCAAAGGTGTAGGGGTGGCAGGAGGGGAAGGGGAAAGGGAAGAAGGGAAAGGAAAAATTATGAGAAAGGAAAAAAATGGAAACAAAGTCCATGTAAATAGGGAAGGGTGGAGGAGGTGAAGGGTGCACAGGTAATGGGGGAAAAAATAAGAACCAAGATACATCATGTACAGGTACAAGCACCCAATGATAAATGTAAATATATTGCATACTTAAAATGTACCAATAAAAAAAAAGAAAGAAATAGACTGGCAGAATGGATCAAGAAGCAAGATCCAACAGTATGCTGCATACATGAAACACATTGATTTCCCCCATTGGATCACTGTCACCTAAGCAACTATACTTATAACCTTATTGGTTTTTTAAAAATTAATTTTATTGGTACATTTTAGGTATACAATATAATGACATTCATCTTTGGAAATTTGCACCTTCAAGTAATCTATCTTGGTTCTCATTTTTCCACATTCCCCTGGCCTCACTTCAACCCCTCTGTGCCTCCCTACTTACAAAGATTTTGTTTCCATTTTCTCATGTTAATTCCATTCCCTTCTTTCCTTTCCCCTACCCCTCCCACATCCCCTTCCCTTTAACATTATCTGTTATACCTTTCACATTATCTGTTATACCTTTTGATCTTTATTTAAACTTCAGTTTCTCACACTAGTGAAACTATTTGGTATTTACATGTGTGTCCTATTTATTTCATTTAAGAGTATTCCCTCAATGTGCACCCATTTAGCAATAAATGTCTCTAGTTTCTCTTTTCTTATGGCTGAATAGTACTCCATTTTATGAAAAAATCACATTTTCTTTATCCAGTCTCCAGTTGATGGACAATTTGTCAGTTTCCAAGTTGTAGCTATTACAAACTGCTGCTATGAACATGGGTGTGCATATATTGCTGTGTATGATTCTTTTAATTATTTTGGGAAGATACCCAGCAGAGGAATAGCTGAGTCAAATGGGACTTCCAGTACTAGTTGTTTGAGGTATCTCCATACTGATTTTTACAGTGGTTGCACCAGACTATACTCCCACCAGCAGTGGAGTAGGATTCCTTTTTCCCCACAGCCTCAGCAGCACTGGTTATTGGTTGATTTCATGATAGCAGCCATTCTTTCTGGGGTAAGGTGGAATCTCAGCATTGTTTTCATTTACGTCTCTCAAAATGACCAGTGATGTTGAACATTTTTTCATATGTTTATTTGCTATTTCTACTTCTTTGTCTGAGAAATGTCTGTTCATTTCCAATGCCCATTTTTGGATTGTGTCTTTTAATTTGGGGGGGGGTCTGATTTTGTAAGTTCTTTTTATATTCTAGGGAGTAGGCCTTTGTCTGAGGGACAGCTGGTGAAAATTTTTTTCCCACATTGTGTATTGTCTCTTCACATTGTTGGTGGTTTCTCTTGCTATGCAGAAGCTTTGTAATGAGAAGAGATCCCATTTATTGATTGTTTGTGCTAGTTCACGGGCAAGTGAGGTTTTGTTCATACAATGTTTTCCTACACCAATGTCTTCAAGAGTTCTACCTAACTTCTCTTCCAGCCGGTTTAGTATTTCTGTTTTAATATTTAGATCTTTAATCCATTTTAATTTTAATTTAGTGCATGGTGAGAGATATAGGTCTAGTTTTCATCTTTGGCAAGTTGAAACCCAGTTTTTCCAGCACCATTTATTAAAGAGACTATCTTTCCTCTGGTGAGGATGTTTGGCTCTTTTGTTGAAGATGAGGTGGCTGAGTGTGTGGAGTTAATTCTGTATCTTCTAATCTGTTCCACTGGTCCTCAGGTCTGTTTCTTTGCCAGTACCATGCTGTTTTTATCATAGTAGCTTTGTAGTATAGTTTCACATTGGGGATTGTGATACAAAGACTTTTTCAGGAAATGATGGGTCTGGAGGTCTTGGTCAGCCACTGGGGTGATTGATGTCTATCTAGACTTCATTATGCCAGGTGTTACCACATATCTTGTCCTTTGGGGAAGTTTGTAGTCTGGGTCTCCAACAAATGTGTCTCTGGCCATGGTTAAAATGCATTTTATCTTTGTCCTGACTGTCTGGAGGGCTGAGCCCTATCTGTCTGCCTATAATATTTCTACCTAACTTAGCTGTCTATAATAGCTTCAGAACATGTAACAAAACTCCCCAAAACAAGCAACAAAGGACACAACTTTCCAGTTATCTAAATATAGTGTTTATACTAATTTGAACAATATTGTATTTGTTTAGAAAAAAATGAACAAATGAAACAAAAATGAACAATTCAGGAACAAAGTTATGTATAAAGAGACACTTAGGAAAGATAGCATCTCAATATGAAAAGGATAGACTGTCCAAAAATTATATAAAGATTATTGTCATTCCTGAAAAACATTCATTTAGATCCCTTTATCATATTTTATGTACAAAATGCAATTGGATTAAATTCTGAAGATTTAAATTTAAAAAACCCAAGTCAAAAAAGACCTAGAGTAAAATAGTGTTTATAATTTTGGAGCATGATGAAAGGTCTCATTTAAAAAGGTGTAAATTCCATGAGTTACTAGTAAAAGACAAAAAAATCTCATTGCAAACAAATTACAATATCTTGCTATGGGTATGACTTGAATTTTACCTCCAAAAATTCATGTATTAGAAAGTTGGTCCCCAGGGTGGCAATTTTGGGGGGGCTGTAGAACCATTAAGACATTGAGCTTAGCAGGAGGTCCTTAGGTCATTTTTCCATGTCCCCTGAAGTGATTGAGGGGCTTCAGCTCTCTGGATTCCTGTCTGGTGGTATGATCTTTTTGCTTTCCACATGGTCCTGCCCTGCCATGATGCAAGCTACCATTAGGGCCTCAGCAGAGCCCAAACCAAAGGGGTTGCCCTATTACAGACTTGCAGCCTCCAAATCTGTGAGCTACATAAATCTCTTTCTTCATAAGTAGACTGCCATAAGTATTTTGTTGTAATGATGAGAAACTAATATAGATCTGTATAACAAAAGACACACACAATCCCCAGAAAGATCCTGTGAAAGTCTTCATAATAATATATAAAACCAAGTGTAATATGTAACAAATATTAAAGGATCCTAAAATTATTATGAAAGACATAAAATACAAAACTGGGCAAAAGAAATGAAGAGACAATTAACAAAAATTAATAAATAAGATATTAAAAGATTATTGGTCTGAAAAGTAAAGGAAATGAAAATAAACAAGATATACTAAATAACCAATTAGGTTGGGAAGGAGGAAGAAAGGAAAGTAAAAAGAATTAAGATGTGTTATGTATATGTGCCAACTCCCCATGATGAATAAAATCATTATGTACTGCAAACATGTACAAATAAAAATGTTTAAAAATTAAAGTTCAATAGACAACTTGGGGTATAGCTCAGTGGTAGAACAGTTGTCTAGCATGCACAAGATCCAGTGTTCAATCCCAAGCCCTGAAAAAGTTTTTTTTAAATAGTTTGATACTAGTATTATCAGGTAGCAATGATAGGCAATTCCATACACAATTTGTAAGAAGATGAATTGATGCAGACTTTTAAAATGGTAATTTAGAAATATAGATCTACATTTAAAGAAAAAAAAAACCACAGTTGATTAAAAAGGAAATTCATAGACTAAAAGTCAAAGGATGGAAAATACTACTCCGTGAGACAGAAAACCAGAAAAAGTAGGACTAGCTATTGTATTTGCTGACAAAGTAGATTTCAAACCAAGACTAATTAAGAGAGACAAAGAAAGCCATTACATCCTTGTTAAGGGAACAGTCCAAGAGGAAGAAATGACAATCCTAAATATATATGCACCAAATACTAATGTACCCAACTATATACAACAAATCTTTAAAAATCAAATAAGCACTAACACAATAGTATTGGAGGACCTCAATATCCCACTGTCACAAATAGGCAGATGAACTAGACAAAAAAAATCAACAATGAAATACTAGAACACAACCATTTTGAACAAATGGACTTAATAAATGTCTACAGAGCATTCCACCACAAAAAAATCAGAATACACATTCTTCTCAGCTGCACACAGGTCTTTCTCCAAAACAGACCACATACTACTTCATAAAACATGTTTAAGTAAATTCAAAGGAATCGAAGTTATCCCCTTTATATTATCAGACAGTAGCACTATGAAATTGAAAATCAATAGCAAAAGAAATCACAAGAACTTCACAAACACATAGAAATTGAATAACACCCTCCTGAACAAACAATGGTGAGAGAGGAAATTAACAAATTAGACTGTTTCTACAAATAAATAGTAATGCCAATACAGCATAGTGGAATTTATGGGACACAATGAAAGCAGTCTTAGGAAAGAAATTTATATCAGTGAATGTTCATTTAGGAAAACAAAGCAAGCTCAAATGCCGAACCTCAAGCTTGTAGAAAAAGAAGAGGAAGAGAAACCCAAAGCTCATACAAGAGAGGTAATTATAAAGATCAAAGCAAAATCAATGCAATAGAGACTAGTAGATCAACTCAAAAAATTAAGGAATAGAAGAGTTGGTTCTTCAAAAGAGTAAATAAAATTGACAAACACTTGCCAACCTTATCAGAAAAGGAAAGGAAAAACTCAAATCTATGCAATTAGGAATGAAAAAAGGTAAAATTACAACAGATACAGCAGAAATCCAGAGGATCATCAATACCTATTGAGAACTTGCATTCCAAAAAGATGGAAAACACAGAAGAAATAGAACTTTTTGAAGATATACATGAATTACAAAAGTTGAACCAAGAAGAAATAAAAATTCTAAACATCCCAATATCAGTCAGTGAAAGCAAAAATGTAATTAGGAACTTACCAATGAAGAAAAGTCCAGGTCCTGATTGCCTCACTGCTGAATTGTACAAGAAATTTAGGGAAGAGCTTATGTCACTACTTCTCAAACCCTTTAATGAAATTAAAAGGGAAATAATACTCCCAAATTCATTCCTGGAAGCAAGCATTACTTCAATTCTGAAAGTAGAGGAAGACCCAGCAAAAAAAGAGAACTACAGGCCAATCTTCCTAATGAACATAGATGCAAAAATCCTCAATAAGATACTGGCAAACAGAATACAGAAGATCATCAAAATGATCATACATCCTGACTAAGTGGGATTTATCTCAGGGCTGCAAAGATGTTTCAACATATGTAAATCAATAAATATAATACACTATATTAACAGAGTAAAGAAAAAAACTGTATGATCATCTCAACAGATGCAGAAAATGCATTTGACAAAATCCAATACCTATTCATGATAAAAACCCTTCAGAAAAATGGAATAGACGGTCTTTATATCAACTTGATAAAAGTCATCTATGAAAAACCAACAGCCAATATCATGCTAAATGGTCAAAAACTGAAATCCTTCACACTAAAATCAGGAATAAGACAAGGATGTTGACTATTCCCACTCCTGTTCAATATAATTTTGGAAACAGCCACAGCAATTGCACAAGAGAAAGAAATAAAAGGAATAAAGATAGGAAAGGAAGAAATCAAACTGTTATTATTTGCAGATTACATGATACTCTATATAAAAGACTTTAAAAACTCCACCAAAAGTCCTCTAGACTTAATAACCAAATTCAGTAGAGTAGCTGGAAAAAAGATCAACACTCAAAAATCAATAGCTTTGGCCGGGGATTTAGCTCAGTGGTTTTGCCACATGCTGAGCAAGCACAAGGACCTGAGTTCGATCCCCATTACAAAAAAACCCAAAAAAACCCCCAATAGCCTTCTTGTATACAAATTACAGACTCATTGAGAGAGAAATTGGGGAAACAATTCTTTTCATAATAGATTCCAAAAAACTGAAATATCTAGGAATAAATCTAACAAAGGAAGTAAAAAACCTCCACTTTGAAAACTAGAGTACTCTGCAAAAAGAGATTGAAGATGATATTGGAAAACAGAAAGATATCACTTGTTCTTGGGTAGGAAGAACCAATATAGTAAAAAGGGCCATACTTCCCAAACTGCTATGTAGAGTCAATAATCCTGATTGAAATTCCAACAGAATATTACACAGAACTAGAAAAAACTATCCAAAAATTCATTTGGAACCAGAAGAGACCTAAAATAGCAGAAGTGATTCTAGGCAACAAAGACAAGGCATGGGGTTTCACAACCCCCAACTTGAAACAATACTACAAAGCTACTGTGATAAAAACAGCATGGTACTGGCAAAGAAATGGACTGGGGAATCAATGGAACAAATGAGAAGATCCAGAAATAACTTCAGACACACTCAGTCACTTCATATCTGACAGAGGATCCAAACACCCTTACTTGAGGAAAGATAGCATCTTTAATAAATGCTGCTGGAAAAACTGGATTTCAACTTGCCAAAGATTAAAATTAGACCCATATCTTTCACCATGCACTAAACTAAAATTGAAAGGGATCAAAGATCTAAATGTTAAAACAAAAACACTAAACCTGCTAGAAGATAGGTTAAGTAGAACTCTTGAAGACATTGACATGGGAGAAGACTATGAACAAAACCTCAATCTCATGGGAACTAGCACAAAGAATCAACAACTGGGATCTCATCTTATTAAATAGTTGCACAGAAGGAGAAACCACTAACAGAGTGAAAAGACAAGCTACAATGTGGGAAAAATTTTTTACCAGATGTTCCTCAGACAAAGGACTACTATCTAGAATGCATAAAGAACTTTAAAAAATCTGACCCCTCCAAATTTAAAGACCCAATCCAAAAATGAGCATCTAAAATGAATAGACATTTCTTAGATAAAGAAGTAGAAGCAGAAAATAAACATATGAAAAAATATTAAACATCACTGGTCATCCAAGAGATGCAGATGTTAAGATTCCATCTCACTCTGAAAGAATGACTGCTATCAAGAAATCAACCAGTAACAAATGTTGGGGGGACTGTAGGAAAGCAGGAACCCTGCTCCACTGTTAGTGGGAATGTAGCCTGGTGTGACCACTGTGGAAATCAGTGTGGAGATTTCTCGAAAAACTAGGATTAGAAGTCCCATTTGACCCAGCTATTCCCCTACTGGGTATCTTTCCAAAATAATTAAAAGAATCATACCACAGGGATACATGTGTAACCATGTTTTTAGTGGTATGGTTTGTAATAGCTAAATCTTGGAAACAATCCAAATGCCCATCAACTGGTAATTGGATAAAGAAAATTTTTTTATGAAATGAAGTACTCAGCCATAAAGAAAGATAAACTAGAAATATTTATAGCTAAATTGATGCACATTGACACCATACTTTTAAGTGAAAAAAATAGGACACACATGTGTAGATACTGAATTATTTCTCTGATGTGAGAAACTGAAAGTGTAAATGATGACCAAACTGCTTAATAGATAGTGTAAAACAGGAAGAAAATGGTCAAAGGGGAAGGGGAACTGGCCCCGGGGTGGGGGAGATGGGAAAGAAAAAAATGAAAAAAGAAGAAAAAATGGAAACAAATCTTTTGAAAATAGGGAGGGGTGGAGGGCTTGAAGGGAGAGCAGGGAAATGGGAAAAAAATTAGAACCAAGATATATCATGCACAGGTATAAATTCCCAGTGATGAATATGACCATAATGTATACCTAACGTACCAATAAACTCAATATGTTAAAAAAAGAATTGAATTAATGTATTTGTGTGAGTAAATTCAACATCTTCATGATAATTGCCATAATTATTCATGTATTTTTGTATGTGATCACTCCTTTGTGTCAATAAGTAAAATTTTTTGTATTTTTTCCATATAAGTTTTGTGTATATATGTATTGCACTTCTAGAAAAATAGAGCCAGATATCATTTTAGACAATTCATATGCCTTTATTTACAATGCACATGAATTCTAAGAGAAAATATTCCCTTATTGTTTCCATTTTTTCAAGAGAGAAAAATCTAAGTCTAAACAGATGGAGTGATTTGTTCAATCCCACAAGACTACTAACTGGAAGAGCTGGATTGAAGCCCAGTCAATCTAATTTCATGACTCCTAACCATTATGTAAAGACAAACTCTGGCAATCTGAGTGCTTTATACATTGTATTGCTATTTTAAATAAAATATTTTAATTATATTTTTGAGTAGTTTTGCAGCTTATGTATAGAATTGCTATTTATTTGGACATAGTAATGAGTTTCTAGCAATCTCTCAGAACTCTCAGTCCAGTTTTTAGTTATACATTGATTCTTTTGAGGGTCTGTTAAAGTCAACATATGGTATGCAAATACTGATAGTTTTGAATTTTCACTTTTTCTACCTCATTATTCTTTATCTTTTATTGAAGTGGCTAGTACTTCTTATAAAATATTGAATATTGAATATCAATATTGAATTTCTAGTGGGCATCCTGGTCTTATACCTGACTTCAGCCATTTTTCACCTTCTAAAATTTAACCATTAAGGGGACCAAGAGGTGGAGGGACAGAGGTGTATGTGAGGAGAATGGGAGGGAAAAAGAAGATGTGTTATGTACATGCACCAGCTATTTCTGTTCTGGAACATTTTGTTTATGTTAGATGTTTCAATTGCTTGAAGAATTAGTATAGTATAGTTACTTTCTTGGAGGGAGATTTTTTTGTGTGTGATTTCAATTTATCCCTGCCATTTTGTTGTTTTTGTTTTTCATTTGTTTTGATGACTTTCCATTTCTCAACATAAATTGTTCCTTACAGATTTTTACTTAAATTGTATTTTATCTAACTGGATGGTCTTTAGGTAATTACTTGGCCTTATTTAAAATTTTCTGTATTACTTTATTTTTGTAGAACTCTTGCTAGATTAATTTAATCCTTTTATATTTATTTTATTGATATTGTTAGATTTATTTTTGTCATTTTTTTCTACTCACTATTTTAGTTTTGAGATAAGGAGAATATTTTTTACCATTTTATGGTTTCTAAATAATAATTTTTTTTCTTTCCTTCTTTTTTCTTAGTTTATAGGAGTTTATATATTGGTTAGCACTATATTTGTGCAGCAGTTCTCATTTTAGTTTTGGAAACTTTACAATTTTAATATATTTTCAAGCCTCTGAAGAGCTTCAACTGTATGTGATAGTCAGCTTTCTGTCACTGTAACAAATGCCTGAGGTAATAAACTTAAGAACATAAAAAGTTGCTTTTGGCTCACAAATTTTGGAAGTTGTAGCCCATGATTGGTTGACTCTGTTGCTTTGGGCCTTTGACAGAATATCATGGTGGGGAATGGATGGCAGAGCAAAACTGCTTTTATAATGTTACTCATACATTTTTAGTTTACAGACTAAAGTGTATTTCTCCTCAGCTTACTTTATCAAAATATCATTTTCAAACTAAGACAATGCACCTATGCATCCCCCTTCTTGCCTTTATTTTGTAATTTTCATGTTCAGTTGTCTAGAATTATTAATATATTTCATAGACAAACTGCACCTGCATTTAAAAATAACCAATAATTTTCTTTCCTGGCTTTTTTTTTTTTTGCTGAAGAATGTCTGTAAGTAGTGTTTTCTGAATATCTGCCAGGGACAAATTATTGAGTACTGTATATCTGAAAATATTTCATATTTAAGGATATTATGTGGATCATTAGAGATGGGTTTTGTGAAACATATATTGTCTTTTTTTCTTGCTGATATTGACAGTAATAGTAAATATGAGAATGATTTAAAAAATTATACCTGGTTTTCTCTGTTATATGTAAATTAATTTCTATGAAACACAAAATTAAGTTTTGGTAATATTAAACATTTCATTTTATATGAGTTGCCTTCCCACTGAATTCTAGGGATCTCTACTTCCCTATCTTCCAGACATATTTTTGGTCATTTGCATTTTATTCATCTCAATACTCATTTAGATTTGCTTGGTTCTTTTTTTTTTTCTTTTTAATTTTGGACATAAATTTAATTATCTGAGATCAGATGACAAGATATAATAAATGAATGGAAACAAGATTCACCTCTCTCTTAGGAGAGAGGTGAGAACTTTTGGACCAGCTTAGGTTTAGACATTCATCAGATTGGACTAACACTGAAAATAAGACTTTTTGTCATAAAAAGCAAAACAATATATTAGAACTGGTTCCCAGGACTGTCCAAATTAGTTTTAAACGTGGTTTAAATTTGTGTGTGCACTAGCAGGCACACTGGTGCTTTCACACAGAACTACATCCCTCACCCATTCATTCATTTGTTCATGTATTTGAGGATTGAACCTAGGGCCTTTGCACTGAGCTCTATCCCTGGCCTGAAGGGCATGATCTTGCTAGGTTGCCAGGATGAGCCCAAACTTTTCATCCTTCTGCATCAGTCTCCCAGGATGGCCGGATTACAGACAGGCAAGTGCCACCAAACCCAGCTTTTAACATGTCTGTTAATGTCAAATTCTCTTTGTTAAATCTATTCAAAATACTGTATGTCATTTTAGGACTTAATTTATATGTCTTTAGAGTACCCTAAATTGATGGTCAAGATGCCTTACATCTAATGCAGTGATGGTGAACCTTTTAGAGCTTTTAAGGACACAAACAGCCCTCTGTGGCACATGTGGTGTAGGCTCACCACCACTGCCCTAATGGCTAACATCTTCCCCCTAAAATGTCTAAGTGTCTTTTCATTAAGTTGTCATTCTCAAAGATTTCCTGGAGAGGAGCCAAGGGTATGGCTCAGTGGTAAAAGTGCAGGGCCTAGGTTTGATCTCCCAGTCAGTACTGAAAAAAAGAAAAAGAGAAAGAAAAATTATTCTGAGAAAAAAGTTATTAATTAAGCATCTATAAATTCCTCTTCACTTCTGTTATAGTGTAACAATTTATCATCTAACCCATAGTGGTCTATCAACTGAGTAAGGCTTAGTTTTTGTTCTCCTCAGACATAGCTGACTGCAACTCATAAAGCAACAGCTGGCTACAGCTTCTGCACTTCTTTATCAACAGCTGTAACTGTGAGAGGTCATTCTTTGATCTATACATTTTGACTAGTTTTAGCCTCCGAAGGAGGTCTTCCTTGTCCTGCACCTGCTTCACCAATTTTATTATTTCTTCCTTTAATCCTTGTTCAAGATTCTCATTCACAGAATCTTTCTGAAGAGCATTGTATGACCTAGTATCAAGTGAATTAGATTCACATGCACTGATATTTTTGAGAGTATTTTTCAAGTATGTATTTTCTTCAGGTTGACTATCTATGTGTTTAAAACTTTCTTGAAATTCCAAACAGTTTTCTTCTGTTGAAGATGCTGGTTTCTCAGAAAAGGTTTCATCATTTTCTTCATTCTCTATTTTAAGACGTTTTACTACACTGCAACAGGAATTAAATGAAAATCTTGTTTTTCTTAATCTTTCTTTAAGTGTTGCACTCATGGGCACTTTCCGTGAACTATTTGTATGGGGAGATGGTGGATTCGCACAGGCCTGTGGAGTGCTAGGTAAAATCACAGCCGAGTCTGATGGGCTTTCCATACTGGAAATGAAATCTTGGTTTACTTTGCTCCACAGAACTCCGACATCCCGCGCCAGTCGCCTCCTGGGCGGGAGAACCACACCTTCTCCAGCACGCTCTGCTTGGTTCTTTATAGATATCATCTACTTTATTCATCAGCTTATTGATTCACTTAGTCTTTCAGTGATGCTTTATTGTTTGATTCCTACTTTATAGTTTAATAAGGTTTACAAAATACTAAGTTCAGCTTATTAAATTATACACGAGGAAATATTACCAAGGAATTTAGTGTCATTAACTAAGATGGGGTATACAATATCAATATGGATTTTGAAAGGCAAAACATTGAACTTGTCTTGACAGGTGGAACTTGGCTTACCTGTGGGGTATCCAAATTGAAGTGTCTACTAAGTCATTGGCTATATAGATCTGCTGCTCATGAAGGACACACAGACAAGGGATATGACTTTGGAGTCCACAACTGTAGCAGAAGCCAAGAGAGTGGGTGAGGAAGCCCAGAAAATGCTTAGAACTATGATAGTTAAGTGGTTGTGTCAACTTGAATAAGAAACACCCAAATAATGGATCAATAGAGTTCTGGGTGTGGCTGAAGACAGAAGACTTGCCCTGGGTGTGAGTGGCACCAAGCAGTGGACTTGTAGCCTGAATGGAATAAAAAGGAATTGAAGAAGGAAGCTTCATCTCTGTTTCTTGGGAGGAGCTCTAGTCTTCATCTTTATTTTGGATGTTGTCTCCTGGCTTCTGGCAAGACTCTTTAGCCTTCCAGCACAAACCATTTGACCTCCTGATACAGACTCACATGGGACACTAAATTGAGATACTGGCCTCTGATATTTGACTGGATCCTTTGGATTTCCAACGTTCAGACAGCCCTTATGCATCCTTCCACACCTGTCTCTGTGGGTGGCCATAGTAAGCCTATCTTGCAAATCCTTATATATTTACATATCTTGCATTAAATCTGTTTCTCTGGTAAGCACTAACTGACACATGAACTGCAAAAAGGACTGGATCTTGGGGATCACAAATAGGTTTCCAGAAAAGTTGGCAGAAGAGGGGTGAACAAAGTGACTGAGAAGGCCAGTGGGCAGGGAGATAGGAATAGAACAAGGCTTGCTGTCCTATAGTAAGGAGCTCATGGAGTGCATTTTCACAGAGGTCTCTGAAAAGCCACACGGAGTGGAATATCCTGCTGTGTACATCACCCTGCATCACTGGGTATAGATTCCCATACATATGCCCTTGAGTAAGCGAGGTCAAAATCATTTCTCCCTGTTGTTAATTAGCTATGATAGCCACGTGTGTATGGCATTACTAAGATTTGGTCACAGTTTTAGAGTTGCAGAGGTATCAATAGAATCCATATAAATATTTTGTTCCATCTCCAAGTGCTAAATTGTGTAATGATATGAAATTCATCTTAAACATTACACATGAAAGGTGTATATGATTTAAAATGTCATGGTTCAGAGGCACTATATGAGCAAAGTTCCCATAATCAATCAACCAAAGCAAACTATTATTTAGGAACTATTTGAAAATAGATAAGCTGAAAACATCGTATTTTAAGAACAAGAGAAAGGTGTGATTATGAAAAATTACATTTTATATCAACACATTGGTGTATTGGTTAAGTTTAGTGTTGTTTACTTCAAGTTAATGCTTCAAAATATGGAAGGCAATAAATATTGGTGAGAACACGTTTACTTAAATTTCTCTGAAATGACTTTAATTTCTCTTGAACTTAGTGCATTATGTGCACTTATGCACTTTGAAGCAAAAAATATCTTTTAACATTTAAAAGTTAGTATTTTTGCTTTAGAACTTTCAAAAATAAATTTTAATTGGTTCAGACTTTTCCATTGCACACCACATACACTCTAGATACAAATACATAATATTTTAATGTAAATATACAAGCAATATAGAAGAAATTATTAGAAGCCTGAAATCCTCATGTAATGTTGGCTGAGTTTAAAATATTTAAAAATTGAGAAGTTTAAAATCTTAGAAGTCAGTATCTAAAAGGGACTTTGAAGTTTGTGCTCATTGTAGATGAGTAAGAAACTGAGGCCCAGGTATTTATCAAAGGTTGTATATATTTATAAAATATCAATAATAATGACAATAGCACAATAATAATAATAACAATAACAGCAATAACTAATATTTTCAGGAATTATAATACACCAGTTAATGTCCTAAGCGTGTGAACAGTTAGTTTTTACAGGTGAGATTATTTTTCCTGTTTAACAAACATTGAAAGTGGCACACAGACTAAATCATTTCATGCCCTTGTTTAATAAAGTAAGTATAAATTCCATGGTCTCCTTTTGGGACATTTGAAATTCAGAATAGATAATTATGATGAAAATAATTGAAGAAAATAAGAAAATGCTGCTTTTTTCCTCACAATACCTGCCCTCAAATATCCCCTCCTTGAGGGTCACAATTTGTGTAAAGTGACCAGAATCTGTTATGTACTCCTTGGACACATGACACACTTTCCTACTGTATAACCTGTTATTTGATTATCACAATATCTCAGTGAGGTGGACATTCAAATTCAGGGCCTACTTTGTCATTCCAAACCCTCTATCTTTCACCAAAGAAAAGGCAGATGTCTCTATTTCCTATCTACAGTCTCATTATGGCACAATAACAAATTATTGACATCAAGGATCCATGAATTTGACTCAGCTTCAATCATGGTGCCCTTGTGCCCAATATACACCAACTTATCAAATTTATTTGATTTCATTAAATTATTTGAAAGGAAGAGAACTTCACAATAATTTTCATTTTTCTGGAAATGGAGCATAATAAAGGCATGTCATGAAAAGGGGGACAACGTCAGGGTCACATGGGTTTGAATTTCAGTACTACGATACTTGCCAGCAGTATTTATGTGGGCAAGTTCCTCAAGACTTTTGAACTTCAGCTTTTTCATATATTAAATGGTACAGTAATGATTTTCAGGTCATGGTAGGTATGAAGTAATTAGCGCATGTAAATCTCTTCGACACCTTGTGTCTAAATATTAGTTGAGTTGGTGAACATCATTTAATAAATGAAAAGCCCCACTAGAAGTCATGCAAAATGGAGAAAGAGCTGGGTAGCAGGACAGTAGGAGGGTAGAACCACTCAAGCTTGATTATTACAACCTTAGATATTCACAGAAGAGAGTCTCAGTTCCTACAAATGCCAAATGTCTTGCAGTTGCTAAAGTCCCAGCTGTACCATCAGGCTTAATTTAGTCACAGATCAAATGCCATCATGCATTTGTTTCTTCCCAGCTGCTTTTGCTGTGGGCTGGGAAAAGTTATAGCTGTAGTACACAGATCCCCTGCTGACAAACTGTGAAGCGTGGGGGCTGCTTTGTGAGTTACTTTATCTAAGTTTAAGCTAATGAGGATGTTTAGCACAGTCCTTAGCAATTTGTCAACACCTTGGCTTTCTAGAACCATTTCCCAGGGCATTGAATAAACATTTAAATGTTAGAGACAAAACAAGCTTCTCATTAAGAATAATGTTATATGTTCTCTGTGTGCCTTACCTAGCTATTTTAGAAATGAAGAAGCATTTCTTTTCAGCTGGTGATTTAGTAGGAATTCACAGGATATTCTTACAAGAGTTGACAAGGAGATTTTTCAAGAGTCTTCTAGACTTTGATGGGAAAATCTTTTGCAAATCTACCAATCCAAGCCTTTCAATAGATATTTTTTTTTTGCACAGACAGGATTTTAGAGATGACAAATTCTGAAAGAAAATAAACCGGAAGTGAAATAGTTTTAGGACATTCTGCTCATGTCACCACCTACACTGGGTCAGCTGATAAGAGCACAGGACTATAAATTGCTTAGATGTTTTGGTGCTTTATGACTATTCATTGGTTAAGAAGTATTTGCTGAACTTTAGTTTCCTAGTTATAATGTATGTACCATGGTTATGTAAGTGTTTTCATTAGGGGAAGCTGCATGTAGAGTATATTAGAACTCTATTCTATTTTTGGAACTTTCCTGTGAGTCTAAAATTATCCCCTAAACTTGAGAAAGCTTAATAAAATGTTAAAAATCATGTATGTAGTAGTTAAGTGAGACATCTAGTTTTAATCTCATCTTCTATTTGGACTTTCTGAGATTATGTGAATTATAGAAGACAAGTAGAAAATAGAAAGTATTATTTATTAAACAGCTGTTCTAGACACTTGGAGCACATGGATAAACAAAATGCACAAATTTCCCACTTACATTAGTGTAGAATGGAAGGCTGACAATAAAGAGTGAGCGTCAAGAATTAGTGAATGAATGAATTAATAAATTAATGAACAAATGAACTAAGAATGTGGTGATGTTAAGGAAAAAACAACTGAAAGATGGGTAGGAATGATCAGTGTTGTCTGACAGGGAGGACTGACATGGGGCGGGTTCCCAGTTTTATACAGGGTGGGCCTCATTGAGAGGGTAACGTGACAAAGGCTGGTAAGAGCTATTACGTCTAGGTTGTCTGGGGAAGTGTGTCCTGGAAGAGGAAGAGCCAACACTGAGACCTGAGGTGGGCGCTTGCCATGGGAGTGGCAGAGCACAGTGCTGAAGCACAGGAGAGAGGAAGCAAAGGGATAGGCGGTGAAGTTTCCCATCCGTAGTAATTACTTTCTCTTCTCTTCAGTTGGTGATAAATACACTTGGCTCACTTGCAAGGAGAACTACAAGAGCAACAACAACAACAAAACATTTGTGAGACACATAGGACGTCCCAGAATTTAGGGTGACTGTTTACTTACCTCTCACAATAAACCCATAAGGTGGGAACAGCTATTCTGTTTTAGGGTAAGACTTTTGAAGCTCAGAGAGAGTAGGTAGCTTACTCAGTCACACAGCAAATACACAGTACAGCCAATGCTGCTCAAACATTACCTCTCGGTGTTGGGCCATGACTTATCTGTAATACTCACTGTGCACTGCCGCCAGCTTTGTACCATGCAGATTAAGTATGGCAGTGCTTCACTTCTTTAACCTTTTTGGTATCGCATTGATTATAAAATATTGAGCAGTGCTTCAGGTAGTTTGATACATTACTTTGTTTTCATTTTCAAACACCTACTGAATCTCAGGTATCCAATTGGGTAGAAGTAGAATTTTGTTCCCCAACTGTTAACTCATTCTAAGTAGAAGACTTCTTGTTATTATTTTAAAAAATTTTTTGTTACTGTAATGTTGAAAAGTTTCAGCCAACTGGAGAGAGGCATGCTATGACGTAACACAGAATCAGGAGTAACAGCTTTTTCTTAATATTAGAAGATTTATTAATAATATCAAGAAGAACTGAGAGGAGGAGGGATGAGGTGGGATTGAAGGAGATTAAAAAAAAGAATGCAGCTGTATTATGTACATTTAGCCACTCCCCAAGATGATTGTAAACTGCATATATTTCAAACATGTACTAATAAATTTTTTTAAAAAGAATATTGTTTTATACAAAAATAATTTTCTTTGTCATCTAAACCAAAATCATTACCCAAGCTTCAATAGAACAGAACAGGAGAAACCCTTTCAGATTAGATTTAGTAGGAAAATAGTTTGCTTGCATGGGAAATTTAGTCTTATATAGAGGGAAGCCACAGGACCTATTTCATTCACAGGATGCTCATTTCATGCAAAGTGAACACTTTAGTTACTGAATAGTTAAAAAAAAGAAAGAAAAGAAAAAATGTGGCAACTGTGTGGGACGAAGTAAAGCCTGAGAATTTAAAGAAAAAGTGACAATATCAAAAATAAAATAAATATATAAAAATGAATTAATATGACTATGAAAATAGGGTAAATATCAGACAAGATTATTGTCCCTTGGATAAGGTAAGACAGAAAAATCTGCTGGAGAACATGAGACATGACCAAAAGTAAACAAGGCATAAGTCTCAGAAGGGTCAAAATTGTCTTAGGAAAGATTAAAAGCTTATTTTAAAAAGCAAGTATATGATGATGGCTTAAGATTTCTGTATAAATAGTTTTTTCTTATAAAGTTGTGCCTACTTTCACAAGAGATTATTTGAAATACTCAGAATGAATATTATTGGCTCAGCACTTTTATGACAGTTTCAGATTTATAGCTTCATAAGATGGAAGATTTTGTGCTTCTTTCTTACGGTATCATTATTAGTAGCAGAAAGTAGAGATCTTATTCTACAAAGTCCCAGCTATAGAGTGGAATCCCGTTTTTCAGGAGGAGAAATTACTAAGGGTAGAGTTGACTTCTTCCTCTTTTCCTCCCTGCAGTTCTCTGTCTAGCTGTCACTTCATGTTACTTGCTTGGACACAGTCCATTGTTTTGCTCAGTTAGTACAGCCACAGTTCCAATCTAGTGTCTTCCAGTAGTTTTTGTTGCCTGTGTGTGGTCAGCTCTATCTTCCCATCTCTCAGTACGTGCTGGGCAGCGATCAGAGATGGCTCCATTCAGTCTTCAATGGAGCACTGTTATATGGAACAAAGAGACAAGCTGGATCTGGAGATGAAGACTTTTTAAGACAGGGTCAAAAGTTTCAGAAGATGCCCCCTTGATTCTATGCCTTTTTTTCTCTTAAGTTCTTATGTAAACATAAAAGAATAATTCAGTCAAGATCAATGCTAAAATAATTAAGATTATAACCTGAAAATATATTGCTCAAAACATAGTTGATTATTCTATAGTATCTCATTTCCTCCTGTGAGTGCCTGGAAGGTGGAAGGGGCCTGAGTCTGACTGATGTGAACATTGTGTCTGTCACCTTCTCCAACAATTTCTAAGGTTTGTCATTCAGTCCATCTATTTGGGAGAAAAGTCTTGGTCCTGATGAAACAGCTCTACAAGACAGTGGATCCAAAGGTTAGACTATTTTAGCATTTCTCGGCAGGATTTACCAATCTTGATGAGTAAGCTGGTTTCCAGCTGGGCTGTTGCTGGTTTAGCATTATTTAGAAATATTTTTAGCCCTTTGTCATCTCTTTCTGATACCTCGAGCTAAGGTGGCTTGCCGAAAATCACATGGGAACATGGACCCTGCTTAGGACCGTGGTTCTGAGCATATGCAGAGGAATGCAGAACAAGTGCAAATTCTCAGCAGGGTCAATTACTTTTCTTTCCATAGATCATTTCAGAGTGGATATTTTTGAGGAAGTTGTACATATATCTAACATTTTATTTTGGTGAAGGTAATGTCATCAAGGGACCTAGATTTATAGAATTAGGCTCAAAATTAGTTCTTGAGTTACCTTTCTTATTAATTAGTTAAGGACCTCTGAAATTCTATATATAAAATTGCCATATTTTCTGAATCCAATTCAACATTCATAAAGTGGCTAGCATTAACTGTTTCATGAAAATTTTGTTAGCAGAATAATCTATACTTCAGTATTTAAAAATAGTCATTGTGTTCTTCAATGAAAACAACTTTCTTTTCCTTTGAAAGTTATGAAAACTTTGAATTCAAAATCCTATATTTTGAAGAAGACAAATTTTGTTTTCCGAACTGTGCTCATCATTGGAGGATATTTGCTGATGCCTAAAAGCAGTTCATTAGAAACATAATATTCTTACATGCATATAATTGTTTCATTTTTATACTTAGCAACAGATGCTGGTACTTGTTTAGAGAACTTTCTTGATTGTCATTTTCCCTTCCTCATGAAACCTAAATCATGCAGTCACAAAATTCTAGATAAAATTTATCTGTAAGTTTACAGCACAGTTCAGGTGAAGATTGTAAGATAGTTACTCATTCTGCTTTTAAGAGTGGTCTCACTTTCAACATGACAAGACATTTCCAGGTAACAAGAACCATGGGCCATGTAGAAAACAATGGTCTTTTCTGAAAGAAAGTGGCTTTGTAGTTAGGTAATTCTGGGCTTCAGTCCTTGTTCTGCCATTTGCTAGTAGTTTGACAATCATTATTTCACCTCTTTAAACTCCATTTCTTCCGGTGTAAGGTGAAGATGATAATATCTACCTCTGTGTGTGTTTTACTGTCTTTAAAGGGCCTAGTAGTGTGCTTGGCATGTGATAAACATTCACATATGGTAACTGGCCTCTAAGAAAGGGTGACAAAAGCTGAACTCAACCTAGCCATCTATTAATCAAGCGATCATGGGCAAGCAAGATAATTTCTCTAAGCCTTAATTTACCAATCTATTACTTTTTATTGAAACTTATTTGTATAGCTGCTTATATAGTGCCTAGAACAGGAAACATATTTGGTCGCATATGGAAATTCCTACCTTTTTAATTTACCTTTCTGACACTTTCTTGTCTGTCTCTTGAATGAAGCACAGCCCTGAAAGGGACAGATTGACCCCCAGCTGTTCCAGCTTTGGCCTCCGGTACGGTCTTCACTCCCAAGCACATCACTGGGGCCAGGGCTTCCATTCCTTATCTTTTGTGTGTTCAGAGAATCTTTCTGTTTCTTGAAATGAGGGGGTGGATTGTGCTCAGCCAGATTTTGGCAGCATCTTTCTGTAATTTTACGTTGGTTTGCTTAAACAGGGATTGCTTTGTTGACACACATTAGCCATATGGGAACGGTTTGGATGGTACCGTTGACAGTCATGTTTACTTTGCTGTTTGTATGCCCCCCCTCTTCTAGTTCTAAAACAGAGCTGGGAGATTCTAACCACACTGTAATAAGTAGCATTTTCTTTCTTCTTTTTTCCACTTACTTCTTCATATACAACTTGCTCCTTGTTTGCAGATGCAGGCAAATTGCTGAGGTGTGCATCAGAATTGATGGTGGGAAGCGTGCTTCAGAATCTTCTATTTTAAGAAAAGCATTAAGTTTCCACGGGTGCAACTGTGAAACAAACCAAAAAGACAAAAAACCAAGTGTGACAAATAAGCTAATATGATGAGTCAAAGGGAAAAAGTTTTAAAGTTTAAAAAAGAAATTATTACAAATACATAGACAGGGGAATGGTATGACTGTTCTTATGGGCATTTGGGAGTAAGTCAGACTAAAAACTACACTAAAATTGAAATAAAAAACACTGCACTACTACATATTTAGACATATTGCAAACACTATAAATATTTCTTCTGACTGAGAAGTGGAAATTTTAATCAATTTTGGAAAGGAAGGTTAGACGGTTTACAATCTATAAATAACTCTGGACAATGTATTTAATTTGGTGGATGATATTGTCCAAATAAGGCATTTGGACTAGATTCTCAGGAAATAAGTCTGAAAGAAAAAAACCCAGACAAATGTGTTTATATTCCACAGTTTCATGTCATGAAAATATTGAATTGAGGAGAAAATTCTCTAAGTAAAATATACATTTTAATTTAATAAATTGTGTTAATAAATTAATAAAATATATTCTTGGTTATTTACTTTTGATTTGTCAGTCTTTGTACTCATAAAGAAGAATTCACTATGCAAATGATCTCATAGAATCTGAAATGCACATCCACCCCACCCCAAGTATGTTAAAATGGGGCCTTAGCTACTTGGGGAAAATTTCACTGGAAAATCTATTGTGAGGAAGAGACAGCTAGAGGTAAGGAGGGAAATTTTGGCCTGTGGTTTTAGAAATGAGAAATTTCATCTAATTCCTTGGAAATTTCTAGAAAGTTCAAATTGTAATTCCCACAAACTCAAATCGACTACAACCTCATGCATTTGCACTTGCACTTCCAGAAGAAAATTTTCTTCTTGGTTATGAAAATATAATTTCTCCTTTAATGGACTTCCTTTTCTTTGTAAGCATGCTTGCTTTTATTATTCTGAAAGGAGAAATGTAGTCAGGTCATTGGATGACAGCTGCACATTGACTTTGGCACAGTAAAGAGAGCCTGTTTCTTTGTTATTATTAGCTTATAGGTAAAGTGTTCACTTATGAAAATAAGAACACTATAAGATGTGGATCTTGTGTGAATTTTCTCTAATTAGAATAAAAGCCTGTATATGAAAGCAATTTCTCTATATGTTTAAATATTATTATACATGCATAGCCTCATTAAATTATTCATTACATAAGAACATCTGTGGGTTCCACTTGAGATTAAAGGAACTGTGGATCAAAAACATAGATGTACAATGGTTGTGTCCATACTGAATGTATACAGGCTTTTAAAAATTGTCATTATTCCATACACAATATAGTGTAATAACTAATTACATGGTATTTGCATTATATTAGAAATTATGAGTAATTTAAACATGATTTAAAGTATATAGGAGGACATGCTTGGTTATATGAAAATCCTACCTCATTTTAAATATGAGAAACTTGAATATTCACAGATTCTGAGTTCCTGAAGGTCCTGGAGCCAATTTTCCCACAGATATCAATGGATAGCTGTGCTCACTGAGTGTTCCCCAGGTGCAACATATAATTTTGTGTATGGTAGAAATACAGCAGTTAACACAAAAGGTGTAGATTTTTGTTGCAGGCATAGGATGAGTTTGGATGAGGACTGCTTTTGTAAGAATATTCAGAAAAAAATCTCAAAATATTTGTCACTTTGAATGATATCCATTCTAAATATTCCATGAATTGTTGAAATATTAGGGTGCACAAGAACTACTTGAGGAACTGACTGAAGTGCAAGTTCTCACATCATGTGCAGAAATCCTAACCATTACATACCAGTTGGGGCCCAGAAATCAATTTTAAGTATTCAAACACTAGGATGCAAATGGTTCACAATTTGAGAAACTCTGCTATACAGTAATAAAAATTCCATTTGTTATCTTTTATGCAAATTGTTTTTCTTATTGTCATCAATAATATCCCACTATACCAGTAGGAATTGCAGCGAACTTAAAGCCAGACTGACTTTGTTCATTTATAAAAATAAAAACTTGTACTCAGAATATTTCTACTTATGGATTGTTCATCTCCAATCATATGATTAATGTAAATAATATATAATCCTTTATAGTTTATACCTATATATATATATATATGTATATTTAAGTGTGGTTATTTCTCTTGTTTAAAATATCTTTGTTTATATTTGTGAGCATTTGTTGTGTATGCTCAGGCAATAAGTGCATATTGATAATAAATGTAAGCAGTAAGTACATGTGGCTCATGATTTTTATGCTCCTTTTTCTGAAAATAGACTTTTCAAAATGGCTGAGTTTTGTGTTAGTTCTGTATTTACCTGGGTCACAGTTAATTAAGGATTGAGCAGACAATCAAATTCTTTGATTACTCCCTTATTGATCTCGTTTTCTCTTTAAATCTCCCTTCAAATTGCTAAAAAGTTTCTATTCCCAAACATACATTTATAGTCTGCTTAAGGATGTGTGTGCCAGTTAAGCTGGATTGTCAAATTGATCGATTGGGAGCACACAGGGGATTAGTAAAGCACATTTTGTCTATATGTCTGGGTGGATTATGGAGGACCTTGGGTACTCTATCTAATCCCTGACCCCTTCCTCTTGGTTATTCTTCTTCGGTGTTCTGCTTCCAGGCCACCACAAAGTGAGCAGCTTTGCTCCATTATACCCTTCTCCCATGACGTTTCTGCTTTGGAGCCAGCTGACCATGGACTGAAACCTCAGAAACCATCAGCCAAATAAACCATATCCTACCTTAAATTGTGGATATTGACATTTTGACCCAGCACCAGGAAAGCTGACCAATATAATATATGATTTCTCTACATTGCCCAGAAATTTCACAGTTTCAGGGATGAGGCCAATAGCACACTCCTCCTCACTCATGTCACCACTGTGCACCCTGTTCTTCCGCCGGAGGGAATTTTCTATGGCTTTTTAGTTATATCAGATTTGAGGTTAGACTTTTCCTTTTTAAAAACAATATGCTCTCAGCTGTCTTTTCTTTAAATGACTATTTATGAGACATACTTTTCATACTATATAATTTACCTGTGTAAAGTATACAATGGAATATTTTTAGTAAATTCATAGGAATGTATAAATATTAGCATGATATAATTATAGAATATTTTCTTCCCCCGAGAAATAAATTTACATACATTAGAAGTCACTGCTCAACCCTACATAACCATGAATCTACTTTCTGCTTTTATAGATTTGTCTATTAGGGATATTTCATAAAAGTTGATTCATAAAATATGTGGTCTTTTGTGACTAGCTTTTTCCATTTTAACATTACAATTCCAAGTTTCATCCCATAGTGTCATGTAATTCACTCATTTTTATGGCTGAGTAGTGTTTCATTATGTGGTTAGGCAGCAATTATATTGATCCTTTTATTAGCAAATAAGCATTTGTTTTTTCCCAATTTTGGCTATTTTGCATACTACCATAAATATTTATGTATGTTTTGACTTTTTATCTTGTTGTATTGTTGTCATTTTCCAAGATCCAACCCAAGTAACTGTCCTCTATGGAATCTCCCTTCTCTTTTTCAGTCACTCCCCACCTTCCTTCCCATTATACTCCCAGTGCCTCACCTGTGTTTGGCTTCTCTGGCCTCTCTCCACTGTGGTCTTTCCAGGGGTCAGACAGCATTTCACCATTTTTACATCTGCCCTGGTGACTGGCACGGTCCCTAGTCAACACTGAGATATGTGGTGGCTTTTGGAATCAAGGAAAAAACACAGTACGGAAATGAGGAAGGAAAGGAGGAGTTAAAGTTTTAAAAGCCTCTACCTTGTTTTTAATTGAATCAGTTCTGTATCTTCTGAGATACTTGATTTCAGTAGGCAAACACATTGCTGGAGGAGTGAGAAAAGGGGCTCTTTTGGAAAGAAATCAGCTCATATTAATAATACAAAATTTAGAGGCTTAAGGAGTTCTAGCACACTTCCAATTTTATCAGAACAGAAAAAGGGACAGCAATGGCAGCAGTGAGTCAGAAAATTAAATATCCACAAGCTGTAGATAGACAACTAGATATTGCAGTGATTAGTCATGATAGCGCCATTTAATTTATATTTGAAAAAGATGCCTTTTAAAAGAATGTGTTTTGGTAGTTCTTTTTCTTGCAACATTTATTGTAGAGTTGGGAAATTATGATAATATGTGAAAATGTATGATATGTATATATTCTGACATATGTATGTTTTTGTCAAGACTATTTGAGAGGGAAAGGCCTTTTTTTAATTTGGAGGAGAGGAAGTATACATCAAAATGTACATACCTATGTGTGTATTTCAAAGTAAATAGGAGAGCCATTCATTTCCATAGGATCTCTTATAAAAAGAAGAGTAAATCTGACCTGGAGAATCTCTGCTACTCGTTTGGGAAAGCTCAGTGGCCTTGTTCAATGGGATTAGGGAGCAGGGAGCAAGCCCCGCATTGTTCCTGACTTCACCCTCACCCAGCTATTAGTGAGCATTTAAAGCTGCCATAGGAAATACCTGTTGGCATGAGAGTAGAGGCAATTGGCAGTTTTCAGGAAAGATAGATGTTTTTTATGTTTTGTGCCCCCAAGAATGACAATAAAGGTCATCAACGCAGTCAGATTTTACTTATTCTTTCTTTTCTGTGCAGCACACCTTGCCTGTATCATTACCTTTCCGTTGTTACTTTTGTTCAAGGGTTTGAGCTACAGATTCTGGCCTGGTAAAAATGAAAGAGGTGCTCTTGACAATATTCAAAACTAACACCCTGAAAGCTAGTGGGTGGTTCTAATAACAACTCATCAGAACCTGTCTGGAGTGTGGGAGTCTGTACAATTGGGCTAGGAGGCATTCTGATGGTTTACATCTGCTGTCTCAATTTGCTGTGTCCATGAAATAGTTATTTTGATTCATGTTTTTTAAGGGACGAGATGGCAATGTTGAGATTGTCTATTGTTTTCCATTTAATTTTTCATTCCATTTTCTCTATCAGTGATTAAGTAGAGTCCCTCTTTTATAAGAGGCACATATTTGAGCATTCAATTTGATCTTATCCAAACTAACACCTTCTTTGAGGCTCTGGAGCCCATCCCTTTGTACCTTCTAGTAAAGGTGCTGTCTTTTAATTTATCTATTAGTGGCACCAAATCTTTTTCTACCTGATTTGCCCACCGTGTTAACATATCATTAAGCATTTAAAGACTTTTTAAAATTATCTTTGTCTCACTAGCTACCCTGACTCTCTCGTTTCATGTGAAGGCAAACTTCTTCAAATGATTAATGTTCACGTCCGTCTCATCACATACTCCCCTCTCCACCTAGTGCACCTCATTCTTTTCCTACTATTCTATAAAAACCACTCTAACCAAAGTAACCATTAACTGCTCAATCACCAAGTAATGCGTACACCCTTCTACACCTATCTTAGAAAGCCATTCACAATATTTGACCTTATAAACCATTCTTTCCTGCTTTGAGATTTCCTCCCCTTTGATTTCCATGTTTCCTCTACCTTCTAATGTCTTGTTTTCAGTCTCCTTGGATGGCTTATGTTCTTGATCTAGCCCTGCGTTATTAATGTTTCCTAGAGTACAATCTTTGGTTTGTTTTCTTTATGTATTCACTGTCAGTAAATTTTCCAAAACCTGATGTCTCCAAAATTTAAATCTACTACCCAGATTTCTTAACTTCAAAATTATATGTATAGCCACTGACTGATCATTTCCTTTTGGTTGTTCTGCACAGATGTCAGAATCAATGTGTGAAAACTAGAGTCCATATCTTCCTCTCCAAACCTACTCCTTCTCTTATTTTATCAATGATACATCACATCTAAAAAATTGGAATCAATGTAAACACCACCCTCCTCCTTCATTTGGCTACCAGTGCCTGTTGAGTATATTTCCTGTATTTTATTTGGAACATAGTCTCATCTCTCCAATAAATTACTGTTTTAATTCATTTCTTCATTTCTTCTTGTCTTGATTAGCATAATAACCTCTTGAATATTCTCCCTGCTATCAGGCTTTTTTTTTTTCTTTGCAATTTGTTTTTCTTGGGACTCTACTGCCAGGGACATTAACTGCAAATCACATCATGACATTCCTATCCTTAAATTTTGTCAGGGGTTTCTAAATTTCTATGCTTGGCAAATGAATTATTTCAAACTGGGATCCATGTCTTTGTATCTGTACCTGTCATTTCTCCCACAAGCAGGACTCCCTCAACCTGAACCCCACCTTCACATTAACTTCAAACACAAATGGGAATGCTCTTGGAATGCCATCCATATGTACTTTAGTTCTTTCCTTTCTCCAGAATGTTTTTATTTTCTGCAAAAGTTTTTTTTGATTTGTTACAGTTTGATTCAGTCCTTTCTCTGAATTGAGCTGAATTATATTCACTCTTCTTTGGTTATATGGTCCATAAATTATTCCCCATTTATTTTTAACATATTTTCAAGACTTTACTCAAAGTACTGTATTACTACACTTATTAATATCAGACATAAATTGTTAACTTGTTTATAAGCTTTTCTTTTTGTCTTTGGCACACACTAACACACTAGAAAATTAATTATTGTACAGAGTATTATTAAATTACTGACTAGATGTATCTAAGTCTGTTTTTTAAATTCCCTGGAGAGATTATGTTAACATTATCTTAAATGTTATAGTGGAAGGCTATTTTCTTCCCCTAAAAGAATTTGAAAATTTCATATAATATATCTTTTCATAGAGGATGTTGATTTCTCTTTGATTTTCTCAATAACACCATTTTCTATACCAACTTATTTTTGATAAAATAGACCTTTGGTGGCAGAGATCTTAGGTAATGATTTTGAAAAAATAAGTCACTGGGAAATTCTTGTTTGGTAAATTAAAACTGCCCTAAAATGAGTTCACTTTATGAGATGCCCTCAACCTGCCTGAGGTCTGAGACTTCTGAGGTTGTAGGATGTTCATTTGTTTCCTGTCATTTATTTGTAAATGTTTAGTATAAGAGAGAAAACGTTTTGAAAAATAAAATAGCCCATGTTTACATGTGAATAGTTTTAAGGAAATATTTTGATTTAGATATTTAGATAAAATCTCACATTTTATAGTTATGAAAAATGATGCTTACCATGTGTTCACCATGCGTCATGTGGCTGGAAACAGCAAGAACATCAGAGGTGTAGCTGCACTCTGCATTTGGACCCCACACTTTCCTTTCTGGATGATGGGTGTTTCCTCAAAGTTGCTACCTACTTTCTCTGTTCCTGCTTACTGAATGCCACATGATTGTGTAATGTTCTATTTTCTTTTTTTTCTCACCTCAAAATTTCAAATTTTCTTCATCTCCTCCTATTAAGCATGTCTGAAATAATATTTTTCTGTGGGAAAAAATGACTTATTCTCCAAATTCAAACTAATAGACCTTCATTTCTCTGGACATGGTCATACTTGGTTCATTTCCATTTTCTTAAAACTGAATATAAATTTTATTTTTATCACCTTTTTTTTAAAGAAAATATTGACTGCTTATAATTTTCCAGTGGCCTTTCTCATCCTTGAATTTATTAAAGAAGCATGTAAAAGGTTTTGCATTTACTCATAAGGACTTATTGAGTACCTATTATGTATAAGCTACTGGGAATATGTCAGCCAAGAAACCAGGTAAAAGTTATGGTCCTATATCCTTACATCATAATGGGAAGGAGTTAGAAAATGCAATGGAAAAAATATGAGTATTTAGTATCTTAAAGATAAGAAATGCTGTGAAAATAAATAGCACAAAATGCCAATCAGAAATGTGAGATAGAAAGAAGGAGGTTATAATTTGAAATAGAAAGCTTAGAGTCTCCTTAAGATTAAATGTGGGCAATGACTGAAGTAAGTGAGGAAAATAACCCCTTATATCTGGAAATTTGCATTCCTTTGGAAAGAACAGTAAATCCAATGGTCCTGGAGTGTTGATGCACAAGGTAGCTGTGAGCAAGAGCCAGGAGCCACTGCAGGAGAGGAGGAGGGGAGGGGAGCACCAGGGTGGAGAGGACAAAGCGAAGGAGGCAGCTCATTAACTCCAAGGGACTTTGGTTTTTATTATAAGTGAGATGAGAGACCATCGAAAAGTTTTAAACATGTTTTTACCTAATCTGACAAGTAATTTAGAAATGTCATTCTGGATGTCATGTTTTTAGTAGTTTGGAGAAGCCAAATAGAGACAGGAGGTGTTTAGGAGGCTACTCAGAAATCCAGGTGAGAAATGGTGGCAGCTTAGGCAGCTGTGGAAAAGGAGAGAGGGGTAAAGAGAGAGAGAGAGAGAGAGAGAGAGAGAGAGAGAGAGAGAGAGAGAGAGAGAGAGAGAGAGAGAGAGAGAGAGAGAGGTTTTAGAGAACGAGAAAGCAAAGATGATGCTTTTTGTTATGAATAATGGGAAGGATAAAGTTGGATTGGAGATAAGGGAAAGTCAGTGGAACAAAATGGAAGAGAAAATCAAAATCAAAAGTTCTGTTTTGGAAATACTAAATTGAAAATGTGTTCAAGCTAAGATGCCAAATAGAAGTAATACTGATGACTTGAGTTTAAAAGACTGGTATGTGTTTAGATTTAAATTTGTGAGAGGCTGTCAACATATAGAGGGTATTGGAATCCATGAGATTGGATGAAGTCAACAGGAGAGGGTATGTAGACAAAACACCAAGAGTCAGTGTTAACAGCAGTCCTCTAGAAAATAGGAAAAGAAACTAAGAAGGGACGTCCCTTGTGAGGTGGAAGGGTCACCTGAGAATGTGGTGCTCTGGGAGTGAATGGAAGAAAGAATGTGCAAAAGAGTGGGACAGATGAGTTCCATCCAGTGCTTCAAATGAGTTAAACAGGGTGAAGGTGAACATCATTGGAATGTCAACAGAGAAGACATTAGTTATCTTAACAGGAAAATAGTTCTGTGGAATGATAAGGACAAAGCCTAGTTGAGAAGACTTCTACAAAAGTGTCAGAGGAGAGAAAGTGTATGTAACTTTTTAATAGAAATTGTATTGCAAAAGTAGTAGGAAAAATAGGGTATTAACAAGTAAGTGAAAGTAGTTAATTTAATGCATCTGAATACAGTAAGTTGCTTTCATTTTGATGCTGTTAGTGAAAATGTTTCATCAGAGAAGCAAATAGTGATGTGGGGGACACAGAAAGGAATCTTAGAGTGATGTCTCTGAGGAAAAAGGAAGGTATGAAATCTAGTTCTCTGGCAGAGAGTCTGGCTTTAACAATAGTATTCAGAAGAAAGACAGACTATATGGGATAGTCACTGGTAAGTGGTTTGAGATGGTGGTGGTGGGAAGTCTGAAAATTTTCTTCTGATTGCTTTGTATCTTAAAAAAGTTTTTGTTATTAAGACTACCTGACAGGAAACTACACCAAATTCGCTTCAACTGGGCATGGTGGCACAAGCCTTTAGTTCTACTACTTAGGTAGGCTAAGGCTGAGAATCCTAAACTCAAGCCCAACCTGGGCAATTCAGTGACTTAGAGAGAATTAAAAAGGGCTGGGTAATGTACCTCAGTTTCAAGGACCTGGGTTCAATCACTAGTACAATAAAGAAAGAAACAAACAAAGCAAACCAAAAATCAAACAAACAAAAAAAACAAACACATGAAAATACCCCAAATATCAATATACTGCTTAACAAATCATCATCATAATACAGTACAGCCACCGTCTTAGTGGGACAATAGAGTACTCTAGGAACCCTGGGAACTCCTTATAGTTTCTTTAATAATCTTGGTCTAATTTCTCCTCTTCAAAGTAGCCACTACCCTCTTCTATAGCACCAGAGGTTAGTTTTGGCTGTAAACAAATATAATTATTCAATATCTAAAGTTTTTATTTCTCTGTACATTATGCTTGTGAAATTTATTCACTTATTTGCACATAACTGTGTTACATTTATTTTTATTTCCACAGATAGTCCATTATAAGATTGTACAATTTAATTTTTCAGTCTACAGTTGATGGGCATTTTCCAAATTATTTCCAGTTTTGAGTTTTTAGCCTGCTATAAATTCTTCTGTACAAGTAGGGAATATTTATGTTGAATATATATCTAGGAGTGGATTGCTGGGTCAATGGGTATGCATATATTCAATTTTGCAAGACAATGTCAATTTTTATCATTTCTTTGTATCATCTCAATTTCCATTGCCTGTGTAATGTTTCCATTCTCTAGATTCTCTCTGCATTTGTAATTATCTGTTAATTTTTAAACATTCTAATGAGTGCAGATTTTATTTTACATTTCTCTAGTAACTGAAGAAGTTGAGCACCATTCATATGTATTTTGGCTGTTTGGATATGTTTTTCTCTAAAGTATCTTCTCAGGTTTCTTGCCCATTTTCCAATTAGGTTATTTATGAAACTGGGTTCTTTATATGATTTGGACTTGAGCCCTTGGCTGCTTATGTATGTTGCAAACACTTCTTACTTTCTGTCCTTTGCCTTTTAACATTATTAACGGTACTTTTGAGGAACTGAGGTGTTTAATTTTAGTATGATCCTATTGGTTAATTTTTGCCTGTAAATTTAGTATTTTTTATGTACTATAAGAAAACTTTCATGAACTCTTATTAAAGAGCTTTTTATTCATTTTATAGAAGTTGTGTTAGTGATTGTTCACATTTATAGTTATAACATTTATATTTGCATTTATATTTATAACTGACCTGGTATTAAGGATAGTGTATGTTAGGGTCAAAATTAATTTTTCATAAGGAAATTCAGTTTCTTAGCATCATTTACAAAAATAACACTCTCCCCCCACATCTCTAAAGTATCATATTAGTCATAAAATGAAGGTCTACACATGATTGAATAAGTTTCATTGTGTATATTCTACTTTATTGGTGTATACATTTGTTTTTTTATCAATATACACTGTTATTAATATTACATCATATCCAGTTTTAGACTATGGCACATAATCTTTGGCATTTAGTTATATGTTTTGATAGTAGCTTTTAAATTTCAAAAATATTGATGTGGATTTTAGTGTGGATTAAATTGCATTTATGTGTTAATTTGGGGAAAAATTGCCATCTGTCTTAGTCCATTTTCTTTTGCAGTGACAGAATACTTGGGACTGGAAAGTTTTTCATCTAGTCTTGAGGTTCTTCTTGAGGGAGTATTTGTCATCCTAAATTAAATTTTACTGATAATTGTAGGACTGTCCAGATTTTCAGTTTATTCTTGTTTCTTCTTAGGTAACTAAGAATTTGTACAATTCCTTATCATATTCAAAATTTTTTTTTGGTCAAAACAATTGTGCATTAATTTAAATATTCTATTTCTTTAGCTTGATATGTTTTAAAATATAGGAAGCTGATATAGTAGGAGTTAAATGAATATATGCCCACCTATAACATAGTCTCAGACTATACAAAGTAAAAACTGATAGAACAGCATAGAAAAATAAACAAATCTGTAATTACACCAGAGATTTTTCTATTATTATACTTTATAATTGTGTGTTGTTTTAGAAGGATATGGTTGGGCTTGAAGAAAATATATTTAAAGAAGTATAAACATTTAGTCAATAGTGTAAATTACTGATATGTTGAGTCTTAAATTCATCATCCTGTCTCTATTTCAACTATTGAATATTTCCTTTTTCTCTCCTTGCTACCTATTTTTGAATTATTTTTATCATTTTGATCCTCTGTTAATTTGGTAATGGTATAATCTTTTACTTTTCTTTTAGTGATTTTCCTGAAAATTACATTATGTACCCTTGGCATACAAAAGGACTTAGCTCTTTCATTCTCCACTGCATGAACTTTAAAACACTTTTCTTATTCTCTTCCTGGGTTGTGTGTGTAATGGATATTGTATAATGCTTTAGAAGAACTATTCATTCAGATCTTATTTTTATTGCTTATCAATCCCATCTGATTTCATTTTTTTTCCTGCCTAAAACCACTTGTCCTTTACTGTGTGTAGGCTAAAGTTTAGTTTTCTGCAATTCTTGTTAGTCAGAAAATATTGTTGTTCTGTCTTTACTTTTCAAAAAGGTGTTCTTTGGGCATCTGGGATGGTAGTTATTTTATTTATTAAGGCTGTTTCTTCAGCTTGTGTTTTTCCTGTTGAAAAATCTCCTGCAGTCTACTTCCTCATCCTTTCATATTCATATCTTTTTGTTCTTTAATATTTTCTCTGTGTTTGGTTTCAACATTTTAGAATGATGTTCCTGTTTTTGAAAGAATTGTGTCCTGTTTGTGGTTCACAGTACTTCTTCAACTTGTGCTTCATAATATTAATTAATTTTGGAAAATTCTCTACCAGTAGTTTTTCAAATACTATTGCGACTTTATTTTGCTTTTCTCCTGGAAAACAAATTATACATATGTTATATCCCATATTTTTCTTATTTTCCCCTTTCTTCTCTATTTTTCACACATGTGTTTCCAACCAACTTTGCTCAAGATATTTTTTATGCCTGCTTTCCAGTTCAATAATCTTTTTGACCCTGTTTAATCTGCTGTTAAATTTATCTAAAGAACTCTCAATTTTGGACATTATATTTTTCAGGTATAAAATTTTCTTGTATTGTTTTCAAAGTTCTATTGAAATTTTCAGTCTTATCATTTACTTTCTTAAATATGTTAGACAGTTATTTAGTGTCTTATTCCTGATAACACTATTTGTAGCTCTATTTTACATTAATTTTATTGTTTCTTTTCTTCTTTTATTCATATAATATTACATCTTTTAGGCATTTTTATTAAATGACTGTACTGTGAGTATGATATTTTAAAAAGTATTGAAGATGACATTTTCATTCAGTGGTATATATGTTTGCTTCTTGAAGGGATCTAGGAGCACTACCAATCCAAATCATCTAATTCAATTTCAGGAATTGAAATGATTCAAATGTTATCAATTTCTGCATTTTCCCTACACTTATGGTGTAGCTAGTGTTTGTTATCTCAGCCCAAATTATATGTAATTTACTAATGTTCCTCCTTCTTGATTAGATCTACTCTCCAATATTTAACCTAGACCAGCAAGGCTGCTCTCATGCCTCTTCTGAATTGGCAAATGTCCTTAGGATAAATGCCAGGCTCAGCATCCTGGGTTTTATTCTCCTGTACTTTGTATGATAATTCTTCACTGTCTTATTCTTTCTATTTTGTCTTCAAAATATTTCACGCATATTTTTCCAGCATGAATGGTTTGTTCCTAACGGGAACTTTGTCTAATATCTCTTCACCTGCAATAAATATCTTACTGATTCAATTTTCTTGGGTAAAAAGAAAAAATCATCAATTGTGTATGAGAATGCAAGATGAAATATAGGAGCCTTGAGGAAAATGTGAAAGAGTCAATTATCACTGTGGGAGAATAAATGGATCAATTAACTATAGTGTAGTTCTATAGAACTATAATATCATACTATCTTTTCCTGGGTATTATTAAAGCCACACTTGTGATTTATGGTCATTATTTTAAAGTAGTACCAAGTATTATGATTGGGCTTTCTTTTTGTTATTTTCTTTTGTTGTATGTTTGAAAAAAAACTGAGATGATTGATTTTATCTAACATCTATACTAGAGAGTGATTAAAATGATTGCCTACAGAATTTAATCCAGGTAAGGAGAGAAGGGATCATGCTGGTGTGGGAATGTGAAAAGTTATGTGATCAATGGATTGAAATTCCCAATGGGATAAAAAGGTTGTTGACATTGGAGTGACAAAAGAAGTGAATTGGAAGAAGGTAGAAGTCAGGGATAGAGATTCATTAAATAGAGGTTGTGAAGGGGTTATTCATGATGACAAGCGCTGAGGTAGGTCCATAAAAGGAAAGCACCAGTATAAGGAGGAGGATAAATTGTAAGAGAGTTCGAACCCGGAGAGTTAGAGAATTGATGAATTCTATATGCCTGTATGCTTACTGAAATGACCAGCTGTGACAGGGGAACTTTGGCATGATAGTGAGCCATGAGGGATCCAGAAGTTGGTAGGGAGCAGGAAAAATAGTAGTGGGAGATATAATCTCATGGGTTTGTAAGCAGGGAGCATGGAAGAGGTCAAACTAGACAGCTACTCCCCATCATCCAGTTTTATTTGTATGGAGCTTGAGAAGGCAGAAAGGAAAATGTTGTCTGTAGGAGAGAAGCAGATTTCACTTAATGGTAGAAAAGAAAGGATTTTTCAGAGAAGAGAGTGAAGGTATTTGTGACAAACCATAGATTTAGACTGACACTGTGGAAGTTTATGCCTACACTGAAAGGCTATTAATTGGAAATTAGTAAGAAATATGTATGAGAGCATTAAACATGTTCTGACCTTCAAGAGGAGTTAAATATTACACCTCCTTCATTCTGGTCAAATGTCAGCTTCATGTTGCTTAAGTTGGGTCTGAAGTGTGTCAAAAGAGAAGGAGAGTTTTGACAACTTTAACCTCTTGATAATAAGCTCCAATCAAGTAGGTGCTCTTTCTCCACACACAGTGCACATTTCTGCACAAAAGCTTAAATTAGAATGCCTTTGGCCACAAATAACAGAAAACACAGCGAAAATAGCTTAATTTATTATTTATTAATGCAAACAACAAAAGGTCTTATGGTAGGATGATTTCATGTTTTTATAATTAAGGGGTCAATGACATCATTAAGGTCATAGTTTCATTTTTTATTTTTCTGTTTTGCTGTATTCAGCATACTCTATTATTTTCTTAGGCTTGCTCTCTTAACCAATACAGCAGATGCAATTGCAGTCACTACACCTAGGCAAACTACAGAAATAAAAATGAAAGCTTTCTCCTGTATATGACTTTTTAACAGTGAGGAAAACTTTTCACAAACATTTTCTTTCTGTCACAATGTTGAGAGTTTCATTGCATGCTCTCACCTGTGGCAGTAAGGCCATCATGGTTGACTCAGATCAAAATGAAGCCTCCTCATGAGGTGTCTACATTTTTCCCTTCAGAACATAGCCATATGTTGAACAAAATCAGGCCTTTGTTAGCAAGGAAGAAAGGATAAGAACTATTGTTTGGGTATCTAATGATGTACTGGACGGTCCTCTCTTTAATAGTATTCATTACATTATTTTTCACAATTATGCTAAAATTATCTATTTAACCCAAACTTGTTGACATCTGTTATTCTTACATTAAAAATATATACAGATATAATATATAAATATGCATAGAGAATTAATTTTCTATTGCTGCACATCAGATTATCACAAATTACCACAAATTTTACTTCTTAAGATGATTATTTTACAGCTTTTGTTGGTCAGGAGTCAGGCAAGTTGGATCTTGGGTTCAGAATGTTGCATGGGATCAAAGAGATAGCTACACTGAGGTTTTCATCTGGAACCTAACATTCTCTTCAATTTGTCACCAGAATTCAGTTACTTGAGCGTATAGTCAGGAGATGTCTGGTTTTTTTTTTTTTTTTTTTTTTGCTGCTATTGGGAAGACACAACTCCCAACTCTCAGTTATAAAAGGCTGCCACAGCTATTTGCCATGTTTTCTCTCAAGCAGCTCAGAATGTGATTGTGTGCTGTCTTCCAGGGAAGCAAGGATTTATTTAACTTTCAACTCTCTCCATAGCATAATTGTGCAAATGACTATCCAGCACCATTTGCTAGGTTACATGACTGTCTTAGTTACTTTTCTCCTCGCTGAGACAAAATACCCAATATCCACAAGTTAAAGAAGGAAAAGTTTATTTTTCCTGATAGTTTGTAGAGGTTTCAGTCCATCGTTGGCTTCCAAGGCAGGGTGGCATGGCAGAAGGGTGAGGCAGAGGAGAAACTGTCCATGGCACAGTAGGCAAGAAGCAGCAAGTAGCAAGCCTCCCTCTCCCTTTTAACTCATTTAGGCTACAAGCCTTTTGAGTGGTGCCACCCACATCCAGGGAAGGCCTTCCCATTATCCACACCCAGAACTATCCTACATCAATCAGCAGAATAATTTATTCATCACACACCACTAATCCAAATCCACACATCCTAGATCCAGCCACCTCCGAAAAGCCCCACCTGTGACTGTATGAGGTTTTGGGGAGACATCTAGATGCAAGCCAACTTACATGGAACAACTATGCATAGGTTCCTCCTACACTTAAGTAGAGGGCATTACACAAAATATTTATATCAGGAAGTGGAAATGTTGGGGACCATCTTAGAGTTCTGGGGTGTGTGTGTGTGTGTGTGTGTGTGTGTGTGTTGTTATAATTATATGTACAGTTCCCAATTTTTTCAATTTATGATATTTAACTTTATGGTAGTGAAAAAGTAATAGTATTCAGTATAACATGAATTTTGAATTTTCATCTTTTCTCAAGCTAGTGATATGTGGTTCTGTGATCCTTTCTCTAGAATCTGGGCAGCAGCAGTGAAATACAGCTCCCAATCAGCTTTCATTAGGGTGAACAATGACACCCTACAGTGCACTGTGTTGCTGAACTATAATGTGTGGTAGGGTAAGTGGATTAAATGTATTTGCAAGTTACAGTATTTTCAACTTACAATAGGTTTATTGAGATGTAACCCCATTGTAAGTTGACAAGTGTCTGTAGTAGTTTTCACGTAGATTTAATTCTTTGAAAAGAGAGTCTTTTTTTCTCTGCATTCAGTACACATATGTCCAGACATGCTAACACAATAAATCCTATGAACTCATTTTTCACAGCATATTGACATTAATGACTACGTGCTCAAAACTGAAAGGAAATATAATGAGGGTACAGTTCTGGGTGGGTGTGTTAGTAACCTTTCTGCCACTGTGACAAAACATCTGACATAAACAACTTAAAAAAAGAAAATATTTATTTTGGATCATGGTTTCAGTCTATGATTGTCTAGTTCCATTGCTGTGGGCCTAAGGTGAGGTAGAGCATCATGAAGAAAGAGCATAGTAGAGGAAAATCACTCTCTTCAGGGCAGCTGGGAAACATAGAGAAGAAAAGGGCCAGCAAGAAGGGGCTGGGGACCTCCATGACCTCCTTTGTTCAGCAAGGCCCCACTTCCTGTTTCCTTAACTTTCAAGAAAGTCATCAAATTATGATCTGGTGGATTAATCTACCATATGTGCAGCCCTCATGATCCAATCATTTCCCAGACCCCATCTGCTACCAAGCCTTCAACACCATGATTCTTGTGTAAGATGTTTTGGATCCCAAATATAACAGTGGGAAAGTTTTCTGAGGAAGAAAAATAAGGAGAAAGCCTCAGTAAACCACAGGAACTCACTCATTAGAGTCATTAATTCAGTTTTTAAAACTGTCTTAGTGAATGTAGCAAGTAACTATGCCGTAAGGACCTGATTTAGATCTTGATTCAAACAAAGCAACTATAAACATACTCAAAACAATCTTGGAAATTAGAGTATGTATAAGATGCTATAGAAAAAATTATTATTTTGTAAGTTTTAATAATAGCACTGAGAGCTTTAAAAAGATATTTAAAGTTCTTAGAAATATGCTCAGAAGTATGTGGAAGTGAAGTGATGGCTGAAACTTGAATTAGGGTAATGTGCATGTTTACAGAAGAGTGAGAGAGCAGAAGAGATGAAGTGCAAATTGCTGATGACTACTAATCTTGTGATAACTATATTTGGAAGTTTATTGTTTGATTCAATTTTTCATATTTTAAAAATCACTTATAATAAGACACTTTAAAATGAGATTTGGGCTATTCAAATTTAGTGTATTTAGGCATTTGAGCCCTTGAATGTCTGTCTGAATTAAAGGAATGAGGTTGTAAGGTACAATTTTTCTTCTATTTTTGTAGTAAAAGATATCTTCATAATAAAATATGAATGTATTTAAAATAGATAACATCTAGATCAATTTTAAAGTTACCTTCCAACAATTTTAAAGTCACATCTGAATTGATATTGAGTCCATAGTTATTGTATTAGTCTTGAATAAAATTTACTTTTCTTTGAACACTTTCAGAATATTTTTTGAATTCATTTGGCAAAGTATCCGAAAGTTTGTCTTTATTTATTCATAAATTCCTGGGTTTTCCTATACATTTTGCAGCAAGACCATTAATGAATAACTTTCCATAAAGAAGCTGCCCTTCTATAGAGACCCAGGTACATAGAGTGTTAAGGGACAGTTGAAGTAAACAAATTGTGGTCTGTAGAAGAGCTAAAAAATAATAGAAAAAATATTTGTATGTTGGCTCTTGTCTCACTATGAAAGTAGAGATGCCATTTGTTTTTATACACTCAACCAAATAACTCAAAGAATTACCATGGCCTACTTCTGATTTTTGTCAGCTTATCTTGATTAATACACAGCTGAATAACCACATAACTTAGATGTTATTATTGAGTCTTCTCTATTTGTTTTTATGAAATAGAATTGATAGAATTATATTATAGATTGAATTTTGCCCCCCTCTTATGTTGAAGTCCTAATCCAGTACTTGAAAATGATCTTTATCAACAGTTCTTACAACAAGTATTGTACATGAAGAGAGAGAGAAACCCTAAGGGAAGACCATGTGAAAATGCAGATGATCACCTATAAGGTAAGGATAGAGAGCTTAGAGAAAACAACCCTGTCAATATCTTAATTTTAGACTTCTAAACTTCATGGCTATGGGACAAAACCTCTATGTTATTTAAGCTACCCAGTCTGTGGTACTTTGTTATGGCAATTCTAGAAAATTAATAAACTCCAGACAAATATGAAATATCTTTTCATTTGAATTGTCAAGTCTTTATCTTTTGCTGATGTTTAGTCTCTAAGCTTTCTTAAAGTATATATCAGAAAAAAATGACTGTTTAAAATGTATCTACAAAATGCCAAGGAACATGACATTACTATAGTTTTTTTTTTTTTTTTTTTTTTTTACATAATTAGTTCCAACCAAGGACAGAGGAAAACTCAATTTTGGCATTAAGTTACCAGATTTGACTCTCCTTATTGGCCTTTTCTGCTTTTGTAGTTTTTACTTTTAGTTATGCCAATCAGTTTTCTTCTTCATTTCTTTTTTTTTAAGACTTTGTTTCCATTTTTTCATTTTCTCATATTAATTCCATTCCCTTTTTTCCTTTCCCCTACCCCTCACACTTCCCTTTCCCCTTTGGCCCTTTTCTTCCTTTTTAACATTATCTATTATACCTTTTGATATTTACTTACAGTTTCAGTTTCTCACACTAGAGAAACTATTCGGCATTTACACATGTGTGTCCTGTTTATTTCACTTAAGAGTATCACCTCAATGTGTATCCATTTAGCTATAAATATCTCTAATTTCTCATTTTTTATGGCTGAGTAGTAGTATGCTTTTATTTTTAAAAAACACATTTTCTTTATCCAGTCTCCATTTGATGGGTAATTGGGCTGTTTCCAAGTTTTAGCTCTTACAAACTGTGCTGCTATGAACATGGGTGCACATATATCACTGTGGTATGATTCTTTGAATTCTTTGGGGAAGATACCCAGCAGGGGAATAGCTGGGTCAAATGGGACTTCCAGTCCTAGTTCTTTGAGGTATCTCCATACTGATTTCCACAGTGGTTGCACCAGTCTACACTCCCACCAGCAGTGGAACAGGGTTCCTCTTTCCCCACACCCTCGCCAGCATTTGTTATTGGTTTGATTTCATGATAGCAGCCATTCTTTCTGGTGTGAGGTGGAATCTCAGCATTGTTTTCATTTGCATCTCTTGAATGACCAGTGATGTTGAACTTTTTTTCATATGTTTATTTGCTATTTCTACTTCTTTGTCTGAGAAATGTGTGTTCATTTCAGATGCCCACTTTCAGATTGGGTCTTTGAATTTGGGAGGTCTGATTTTTAAAAATTCTTTATAGATTCTAGATAGTAGACCTTTGTCTGAGGAACAACTGGTGAAAAGTTTTTCCCACATTGTGAGTTGTCTTTTCACACTGTTGGTCGTTTCTCTTGCTGTGCAGAAGCTTTTTAATAAGAAAAGATTCCTTGGGCCAGGGATTTAGCTCAGTGGTTCTGTCGCCTGCCTTGGAAGCGCAAGCACCTGAGTTCAATCACCGGTACCAAAAAAAAAAAAAAAAAAAAAAAAAAAAGAAGAGATCCCACTTGTTGATTGTTTGTGCTAGTTCATGGGCAACTGAGGTTTTGTTCATAAAATCTTTTCCTACACCAATATCTTCAAGAGTTCTACCCAACCTCTGTTCAAGCCAGTTCAGCTTTTCTGTTTTAATATTTCAACCTTTAATCCACTTTGATTTTAGTTTAGTGCATGGTGAGAGATAATAGGTCTAGTTTTACTCTTTGGCAAGTTGAAACCCAATTTTTCCAGCACCATGTATTAAAGAGGCTATCTTTCCTCCAGTGAGGGTGTTTGGCTCCTTCATTGAACATGAGATGGCTGAGTGTGTCTGGAGTTCTTTCTGCATCTTCAAATCTGTTCCACTGGTCCTCAGGTCTGTTTCTTTGCCAGTACTATGCTGTTTTTATCACAGTAGCTTTGTAGTATAGTTTCATGTTGGGGATTGTGATACCCCCTGCCATGTCTCTGTTACCTAGAATTGCTTTTGCTATTCTAGGTCTCTTCTTGTTCCAAATGAATTTTTGGATTGTTTTCTCAAGGTCCATGAAGTATGCTCCTGGGATTTCAATTGGGATTGCATTGAATCTATATAGCAGGTATGGAAGTATGGCCATTTTCATTATGTTGATTCTTCCTACCCAGGAGCAAGGGATGTCTTTGGATTTTCTGATATCATCTTCCATCTCTCTTTTCAGAGTGCTATAGTTTTCAGAGAAGAGGTCTTTGATTTCTTTCGTTAGGTGGATTCCTAGGTATTTCAATGTTTTGGATGCTATTGTGAAAGGAACTGTTTGCCCTATTTCTCTCTCAGTGAGTCTGTTGTTCGTGCAGAGGAAAGCTATTGATTTTTGTGTGTTGACCTTGTATCCAGCTATTTTACTGAATTTGGCTACTAAGTCTAGAAGACTTTTGGTGGAGTTCTTGGGGTCTTCTATATAGAGTATCATGTCATCTGCAAATAATGACAATTTGACTTCTTCATTTCCTATCTTTATTCCTTTTATTTCTTTCTCTTGTCTAATTGTCATGGCTAATGTTACAAAACTATATTGAACAAGAGTGGTGATAGTGGATGTTTTTGTCTTGTTCCTGATTTTAGTGTGAAGGATTTTGGTTTTTGGCCATTTAGTATGATATTGGCTGTTGATTTTTCATAGACGGCTTTTATCAGATTGTGGTAGAGACCATCCATTCCAATTTTCTTATAGGGCTTTTATCATAAATGAGTGTTGGACTTTGTCAAATGCTTTTTCTGCATCTATTGAGATGATCATATGGTTTTTGTCCTTTTGATATAGTGTATTACATCGATTGATTTGTTTGTGTTGAACCATCCCTGCATCCCTGGGATGAGTCCCACTTGGTCAGGGTGTATGATCTTCTTGATGATCTTCTGCATTCTATTTGCCAGTATCTTATTAAGGATTTTTGTATCTATGTTCATTAGTGAGATTGGTCTATAGTTCTCCTTCTTGGTTGTGTCTTTTAACAAATGCCCTTTTAGAATCCAAGTGGAGAAGCTACGGAAAGCTTCTGACTCTCTGTGCATCTCTGAAAAGTGAAAGATAAATGAGTGAGCATCCTGTGTTTAAGGGGAGCAGGAGAGGGAGAGGGAAAATGCACTTGTACCCAAGAGTGGTTATTGTGTCTAATGCATTACAAGTTTTATGTTTTTAAACCTCAAATCAAGTAAGTCACTTCATAGACAGTCGTGAGTGCAACAAGTGTGTGTTTCTAGGGTTGTGGGCTGGTATACAATTATGAAAATGGGACAAATGATCACCAGCAGTGAAAATGTATCACTGAAGATTAGAACAGGAAAATCAGATGATTATTTCAAACTCTAAGTGAACAGCCAAGTTTTAAATAAAAAAGTCAATTTTGTGTATGTGTTTCACATTTCTAGCACACATTGACCCACTCCCTGGCTATAATTTTCCCTTCTTTGCCTGACCTACTTCATGCTGATTGTCACTGGTTATGAAAATCAGGGACCTGATTAATATCAGCAGTGGTCACTGGACCACTGAGAACACATGCAGTGGCTTCAAGGGAAGAAATTGAGGACAGAACTAATAATACTGAAATACTGAAAGATGGAATCTGGTTCTGAGTAATGAGGATGTGGTTGATGAGATCACCCTATCTGCCCTACCCAAGCTGAGACAACAATTCTTCATGGAAAAAATAAGTATGAAAAGTACCTGGTGGTTCTTTTTAATCTGGTGCTATTTTAAAATTGTATTACAGCATTAATACTTTCTGTTTTCTTTCAAATTACTTCCTTGAGGATCTAAATCCATAGATTCCCTTTTTCTTTTAGACCAAAAAAGATTCACTTTACTTCTAGTGTCTATACTGTTAAATTGTCCGTGTTTTTCACTATTTTTTGGCAGGAGGATGCTATTTTTGTCCGATTTTTAAGTTTTATTTTAATTTATATTCAAAGTTCCTATACTTAGGATCATAATTTTCATTTAAGAAGCATACTGACATTTTCAAAACCAGTTGGAAAACTGGATGGATATCCAATTTAGAAATTTGGTAAGGTTCCGTAATTTACTTCAGTTGCTAAATCTTCCACTAAAAATTCAAAGGTGAACTCTTTTTTGAACTCCACACTATGTTTTTCTTCTATAAACAAAGTTTTACTTTACAAGTTTTACTTTTAGGTAGTCTTGCATTAAATAAAATAAGTATATTAACCCCTCTAGTGGGAAGAGTACCAAGGGAGATACCTGCTACTGATCTTGCTTTGGGATAAATGTGTTTTCTCTTATATAGTCTATTCCAAGCCTATTTCTTTGAGTCAAAACTTGTATTGGCCACTTCCAATTACAAATATACAATCTGTCTTCTGAAGAGTGCTCAAAAAGGCTACGGACAAATTATAAACAGTTTTAGCTGTCTGTAAATGTTTCTGGTAGATTGTTGAGACTGACCTCGAGACCACCCCTTCAGTAATCTGTGCGTTTGTCTGTCATATATTTTGCCTATGGGTGTGAATATCACTTGCATACATGTACCAACTTTCCACAAGGAATGTGAGTATTTTGTGCCACACACATGTACCAATAAAATTGCTAAAAATAATAAAAAATGATAGATATATGTAATTTTGTGTTAATTGCCACTGGAAAAATATCTTTACACCTCCTATTGGGTAACAGTAACCAAAGAGAAAGACTAGGACAATATTGTAGCTTAATATTTTTTTCTGGCTATTTTTATGTAAACAAGGTTTGAATTGATGCCTTGGAATAGTTGAGAAAAACGTGTCATTGGCAATTGTCCTAGAAATACAAATAGTACAAGAAAATGATGAAGTCACCCATTCAACTAAAGCAATTTCTAGGCACAAGAAAGAAAATAGGACATTTATTCTGTCTCACATTTTTCTTGGATCTGCTGCAGAGGAACTAAATCTCAGCAGGTTCTAAAAACAACTACTAGATTTGTGCTTATTCTTACTTATTCCTACTAGAATTTCTCTTGTAACAGAAAGAGCATTTATCAATTTATAATATGTATTCCCCCTTACAGTCTCTGTTTTAAATTAATGAAAGTAACTTTAAAAGTATTTTAAGAACTTAGGTTGCCTACTTTATTGTGCTTTAAAAATAGGAATATTTGACATAGTTTAAAGCCTTGTTAATTGTGTGTGTGTATGTATGTGTGTTAACCTAGTGAGCATTCTTTTATTATTATGTATTGAAAGAAAATCATGAGGAGTAATTTTCTTCTATAAAACCTATGTATTATGTTTAGGCAGTTATATTACATGCAACAAAACCAATAAGACCCAATAAGGACAAGTTATTATTTGCTCATCAAACAAAATACTTTCTGTTTCAATCTTGTTTCAATATATTAAGTTTTCATTTCTCCTAAGGTTATATCATACCTTCTGTTTTCTTTTGAGAAAACCACAGCAGAGCATAGTATAACCTTGGGACTAAGGTGGGCTTATGTGTGAGTATGGGGTGGAGGGTCATAGTTGACTTTGTGTATGGTTCAAGATACCAAAGACTGGATGGATGCTAATCAAATAAGTCAACCATTATAAACTGAAAAAACCAGGATGAGGCTTTATTTTCATATTACAGTCATACCTCAATACAGTTCAGCTTCAAAACTTGTCAAATCCAGTAGTTGTTTCAATTTTAATGATTATGTCAGTCTCATGATAGCAGGACCTCCCCATATTTATAGTTACAGTCCCCTACTTTTGTGTATTTTAATGTAAATTATGGGTTGTGAAAAGGTTAAGAGTGATATCTCTAAGTCAAGAGGCTTATCTTAGCCAGTAAAAGCCTAGTATTCACCCAGTAAAATGAGAAAGTTCTAGGGAACTTTCATAAATTATTTATTGCATTTTTCTTCATGTGTTTGGGAAAATTTCTTCTGTACTTATCAGTTTTGGGACTTTCTGTGAGTATTGGAATGAATTAATAACAAATACCAAGATGTCTTAAGTCACTTTCCTGCTGTTCGGATACTTAATGGAGAAGAGGTTTATTTTGGCTAAAGTTTCAGCAGATTCAGTCTATTGTTGCCTGGCTTCAAGGGCAAGCAAGGCCTTCCATTGTGAAAGAGATGCAGGAAGAAAGATGTTCATCCTATAGCAGTCAGGAAGTAAGAGAGAGAGAGAGAGAGAGAGAGAGAGAGAAGGGAAGAGCTAGGGACAAATATACCCTTCTAGGTCATATCTACAGGGACCTACCTCCAGCCAGGCTACACCAGCTGACAGCATATTCAGCTAGGGAATCAATGAACACATCCATTGATAAGTATTGACCCCCCTTGATCCAGTCACCTTTCAAGTATATGAAAATTTGGGGGTATATTTTAGATCTAAAACATAGCATTCTACCCTTGGCCCTCAAAAAGCCTTATAACTACCTCTTTATATAAAATACATTTAGTTTTTTTTAAATTTCTAAAATTTCTAAAAGGCACAAAAGTTTTAATAGTTCTAGCTGAAAAGTCCACATCCAAAGTCTCTTCGGAGACTCAAAGCAAATTCTTAGCTGTGAGCCCCTGTAATAATCGAAAAGGAAGTTAAATACTTTCAACATAGAAAGGCACAGGGTAAACATTTCCATTTCAAATGGGAGAAACAGAGAAAAAGAAGGCAAAGCAAGACAGAAACAAAGCAAGGTAAGCATTAAATTTTATAGTTCCATGTCCAGGACCTGGCACAAGTTGTAGCAAGGTGTAAACTTCAAAGGCTTGAGTATTCCTACAGCATTGCTTGTTGCAACACTCAGGTCCTCTCACTAGGGTAGATTTGCTCACCATCCTAGCAGATGATACACTTGTCATCTCCAGCTTCTTGGGGTCTTCCATGCACTTTTGGCCTCACTCTTATAGCTTCACATGCTACCCTCTCAGGAGTACACGTCCCAGTGCCCCAAGCCTTCCTCTGAAATCTGAGTGGAAGCCTCTACAACCCTGTAATGCTTCCATTCTGATTGCTTATAAAAACAGCACTATATGGATGACACCAAGGTCTGCTGCCATATCAAGCAATAGCCAGGTTTCATTGGATCATGGATGAAGAGGTCTGAATGGCTGAGGATGAGTAAGAACTATGAAATAATTTCTGGAGGACCAATTCCCTAGGTGACCCTTCTCAAGCAGTGAACCCAATGTTCTTTTCTCAAATGAAAGCTTTTTACCTTTGTACCCTTCATCTTGTGAAAGGTGGGGTATTTCAAATTTCTGAGATGGCCTTCAAGCCATATTTCCTATTGTCCTAACACAAAGTACTTCACTTCCCTTTAATGCTAATCTTCTTTAGCAAACTTGCTCACCTTGGCTTCAACTTTGCAAACACTTTCTTTTTGATGAGACTGCATACTTTCACATTTGAATTTTACTCTTGATTTAGCTCTGACTTAAAGGATCTAGTAATATCCATGCCACTACCTGAACTTTGAAATTTCCTCCACCAGATTAATCCACCACCCTAAATTTCAATCTCCCACAAAGTCTCAGGACATAGGCAAAATGAAGACAACGATTCTACCAGGTTGTAGCACATATGACCTCTTGTTCAACTGATAATGACGTTTGTTCCCATCTGAAACCTCCTATGCCTGGCCTATACTGCCCATATTCTTATCAACATTTTGGTCTTCTCAACTCTGACAAAAACCTTTCATCCGTCTCTGCTTAATCTTATTACAGCATTCTAAGTCTTCTCTAGCAAACATCTCCAAACCTTTCCAAGGGCCTCTTGGAAATCAGTTCCAAACTAGATGGTTAGGTATAGTCACAGCCACAACCCCATTCCTCCTATCAACTTCTATTTTTGTCACTTTCCTCTCACTCGGACAAAATATCTGATACTCACAACTTAAAGGAGAGGTTCATTAGGGCATGGGGAATGGGCATAGTTTGGGAAGGATGCTCAATCCATGCCAGACAGGAAGCAGAGAGCAGAACGAAAAGATGAGGACAGGAATACATCTCCATAGGTCACCCTTTCAGTGACCATCTCTGATTAGGCCCCATTCAGCTATTGAACTAACCAGTGGATGAGTCTACTGATCAGTATAGTGCCTCATGGTGCAGTCACCTTCCAAACGTATGAGATTTAGGGGACATTTTAGGTCTAAACCATAACATGTATGATGTATTCTTAATATATGCACAAACAAGAAATGAATTTAGTCTGTGAAAATATTGCAAAAAGGAGGCCTACGATATTAATGACTAAAAACATAAGTACTGGTTTGATAGCAGAAGTTTATTAAGAAGCTGCAAATAATTTTTTTCCTTAAATTCTTTTATTGGTACATTGTAGGTATACAATACATTTACATTTCTCATTGAGAATTGTACCTTTATATGATGGATCTTGGTTCTTATTTTTGCCCCGCTCCCAGCCTTCCCTTCTCCCCCTCCACCCTTCCCTACTTACAAAAACTTTGTTTCCATTTTTTCCTTTTCTCATATTTTTTCTTTCCCTTCTTTCCTTTCCCCTACCCCTCCCACTTCCCTTACCACTTTGGACCTTTTCTTCCTATTTCACATTATCAATTATTTATTTTAATCATTGGTACATTTTAGGTATACAATATAATGACATTCATCATTGGAAATTTGCACCTTTACATAATGTCTCTTGGTTCTTATTTTTCCCCCTTCCCCTGCCCTCCCTTCAACCCCTCCAACCCTCCCTATGTGCAAAGACTTTGTTTCCATTTTTCCATTTTCTCACATTAATTCCATTCCCTTCTTTCCTTTCCCCTACCCCTCACAATTCCCCTTCCACTTTGCCCCTTTTCTTCCTATTTTACATTATCTATAATACCTTTGAGTCCTTATTTACACTTTCAGTTTCACACAAGAGAAACTGTTTGGTATTTACACATGTGTGTCCTATTTATTTCACTTAAGAGTATCACCTCAATGTGTATCCATTTAGCTATAAATGTCTCTAATTTCTCATTTTTTATGGCTGAGTAGTACTCCATTTTTATAAAAAAACCACATTTTCTTTATCCAGTCTCCAGTTGATGGGCATTTGGGCTGTTTCCAAGTTTTAGCTATTGCAAACTGTGTTGCTATGAACCTGGGTGCACATATATCACTGTGATATGATTCTTTGAATTCTTTGGGGAAGATACCCAGCAGGAGAATAGCTGGGTCAAATGGGACTTGCAGTCCTAGTTCTTTGAGGTATCTCCATACTGATTTCCACAGTGGTTGCACCAGTCTACACTCCCACCAGCAGTGGAACAGGGTTCCTCTTTCCCCACACCCTCGCCAGCATTTGTTATTGGTTGATTTCATGATAGCAGCCATTCTTTCTGGAGTGAAGTGGAATCTCAGCATTGTTTTTATTTGCATCTGTCGAATGACAAGTGATATTGAACATTTTTTCATATATTTATTTGCTATTTCTACTTCTTTGTCTAAGAAATGTCTGTTCATTTCAGATGCCCATTTTCAGATTGGGTCTTTAAATTTGGGAGGTCTGATCTTTTTAAGTTCTTTATAGATTTGAGATAGTAGACCTTTGTCTGAGGAATAGCAGGTGAAGATTTTTTCCCACATTGTGGGTTGTCTCTTCACACTTTTGGTGGTTTCTCTTGCTGTGCAGAAGCTTTTCAATAAGAAGAGATCCCACTTGTTGATTGTTTGTGGTAGTTCATGGGCACCTGAGGTTTTGTTCATAAAATCTTTTCCTACACCAATGTCTTCAAGAGTTTTACCCAACCTCTGTTCCAGCCAGTTCAGCATTTCTATTTTAATATTTAGTTATTTAATCCATTTTGCTTTTATTTTAGTGCACGACAAGAAATATAGGTCTAGTTTTAATCTTTGGCAAGTTAAAACCCAATTTTTCCAGCACCATTTATTAAAGAGGCTATCTTTCCTCCAGTGAGGGTGTTTGGCTCCTTCATTGAACATGAGATGGCTGAGTGTGTCTGGAATTGTTTCTGCATCTTCTAATCTGTTCCACTGGTCCTCAGGTCTGTTTCTTTGCCAGTGCTATGCTGTTTTTAATCACAGTAGCTTTGTAGTATAGTTTCAAGTTGGGGATTGTGAACCCCCTGCCATGTCTCTGTTACCTAGAATTGCTTTTGCTATTCTAGGTCTCTTCTTGTTCCAAATGAAGTTTTGGATTGTTTTCTCAAGGTCCATGAAGTATGCTCCTGGGATTTCAATTGGGATTGCATTGAATCTATATAGCAGGTATGGAAGTATGGCCATTTTCATCATGTTGATTCTTCCTACCCAGGAGCAAGGGATGTCTTTGGATTTTCTGATATCATCTTCAATCTCTCTTTTCAGAGTGCTATAGTCTTCAGAGAAGGGGTCTTTGATTTCTTTCATTAGGTTGATTCCCTGGTATTTCAGTTTTTTGGGTATTATTGTGAAAAGAAGTGTTTGCCCTATTTCTGTCTCGGTCAGTCTGTTCATATAGAGGAACGCTATTGATTTTTGTGTGTTGACCTTGCATCTAGCTGCTCTACTGAATTTGGTTATTAAGTCTATAAGACTTTGGGTACCATTCTTGGGGTCTTCTAAATAGAGTATCATGCCATCTGCAAATAATGACAATTTGACTTCTTCATTTCCTGTCTTTATTACTTTTATTTCTTTCTCTTTTCTAATTGCTGTGGCTAATGTTTACAAAACTATATTGATTAGGAGTGGTGATAGTGGACATCATTGCCTGTCCCTGATTTTAGTGTGAAGGATTTCAGTTTTTGACCATTTAGTATGATATTGGCTGTTGCTTTTCATAGATAGTTTTTATCAATTTGAGGTAGAGACCATCTATTCCAATTTTTTGTAGGGTTTTTATCATAAATGTGTGTTGGATTTTGTCAAATGATTTTTCTGCATCTATGGAGATAATCGTATGGTTTTTCTCCTTGGCTCTATTGATATAGTGTATTACATTGATTCATTTGCATATGTTGAACCATCCCTACATCCCTGGGATGAATCCCACTTGATCAGGGTGTATGATCTTCTTGATGATCTTCTGCATTCTGTTTGCCAGTATCTTATTAAGGATTTTTGCATCTATGTTCATTAGTGAGATTGGCCTATAGTTCTCTTTTTCAGTTGGGTCTTTCTCTGCTTTGGGGATCCAGGTGATGGTTGCTTCCAGGCATGAATTTGGGAGCATTGCTTCCCTTTCAATTTCATTGAAGAGTTTAAACAGTAGTGGCAGCAGTTCCTCTCTAAATGTCTTGTAGAATTCAGCAATGAAGCCATCAGGGCCTGGACTTTTCTTAGTTGATAAGTTTTTAATTACATTTTCAATTTCATTGATTGATATTGTGTTATTTAGAATTTTTAGGTCTTCTTTGTTCAACTTTGGTAATTCATATGTATCTAGGAATCTGTCCATTTCTTCTTTGTTTTCCATCTTATTGGCATATAGGTTCTGGAAGTAGGTGTTGATGATCCTCTGGAATTCTGCTGCATCTGTTGTAATTTCACCCTTTTCATTCCTATTTGCATGGATTTGTGCATTTTCTTTCCTTTGTATGATAACGTTGGCTAAGGGTCTTTCCATTTTGTTTATTCTTTTGAAGAACCAACTCTTGGCTTCATTAATTTTTTGTATTGTTCTCTTAGTCTCCATTGCATTGATTTCTGCTCTGATCTTTATAATTTCCTCCCTTGTATGAGCTTTGGGGTTGTCCTGCTCTTCTTTTTCTAGAAGCTTGAGATTCAGCTTCAGGTTCTTTAATTGGGCTCGTTCTGTTTTCCTAATATGTGTATTCACTGCTGTGAATTTACCTCGTAGACTGCTTTCATTGTGTCCCATAGATTCTGATATGTTGTATTGTCTTTGTCATTTAATTGAAGGAACTGTCTGATTTCTTCTTTAATTTCCTCTGTGACCCACTGGTTATTCAGAAGTGTGTGGTTCAATTTCCATGTGTTTATGAAATTTTTTGACTTTCTTTTGTTATGGATCTCCAACTTCATCACACTATGGTCTGATAATATACAGGGGATAACTTCAATTCCTTTGCACTTACTTAAACATGTTCTATGAGTGAGTATGTGGTTTATTTTGGAGAATAATCCAAGTGCAGCTGAAATGAATGTGTATTCTGATTTTGTGGGTGGAAGACTCTGTAAACATCTGTTACGTTCATTTGTTCATGAGTTTGATTAAGTTCTAGTATTTGATTACTTCTTTTTTGTCTAGTTGATCTATCTATTTGTGACAATGGGGTATTGAGGTCCCCCACTACTATTGTATTAGTGGATTTATGATTTTTGTTAGTATTTGTTTTATATAGTTGGGCACACTACTGTTTCGTGCATAGATATGAATGATTGTCATTTCTTCCTCTTGGATTGTTCCCTTTACAAGGATGTAGTGTCCTTCTTTGTCTCTCTCAATCAGTGTTGGTTTGAAATCTACTTGATCTGTCAAGAGGATAGCTACTCCTTTTTTTTCGGGTTCCTGTCACGTGGGGTATCATTTTCTACCCTTTAACTTTCAGTCCATGCGTTTCTTTTTGAATGAAGTGTGTTTCTTGTAGGCAGCGTATTTTTGGATCTTGCTTCTTGACCCATTCTTTCAGTCTATTTCTTTTGTTTGTTGAATTGAGACCATTAACCTTGGTGGTTATAAGTGATACATATTGACTTATCATTGTCATGACTTTTTCTTTTTGTTGGATTCTCCCTCTTCACATTTAATTTCTTTTCCCTCCCAATGGTTTCATTCTGCTGTGCTTCCTGGGGTTGTGATCCTCATTGTCTGTTCCTAGGATATTGTCTAAAATTGTTTGGAGTGCTGGTTTGGTATTCATAAAGTTCCTAAGGTGCTCTTTGTCATGAAAGTATCTTATTTCTTCATCAATTTTGAAAGATAGTTTTGCAGGGTACATCAATCTGGGTTTTAGGCTGTTTTCCTTTAGGGCTTGGAATATGTCACTCCAAGTTCTTGTTGCCTTGAGTGTTTGTGTTGAGAAGTCTGTTGTGATTCTGATGGGCTTTCCTTTGTATGTGATTTGTTTCTTTTCTCTAACTGATTGTAGAACTTTGGTCTTCTGTTGGGCTTTTGGAATCTTTACAATTATATGCCTATGTGTAGATTTTTTTGATGAAGGCTATTTGGAGTCCTATATGCCTCACTTATCTGTATGTCAAGTTCTTTCCCGTGCTAGCGAAGTTTTTGGCCATTGCTTCTGTGAACAGTTTTTTTATGTTGTCTGCATTGTCTACTGTTTCTTCATTGACTCTAATCAGTCTTATGTTATTCTTCTTTTCATCGTGTAGCAGCTGCTGGATTGATTTCTCATGGTCCCTTACAATTTTAATGCAATTTTTCTCTTCCTGGTCACTAATTGCAATGTTATCTTCTATATTTGAAATTCTATCCTCACATTTTCTCATTCTGCTGTGTAGACTTTCAGTGGAATTTTTGATCTCCTTCAAATCTGTTTGCATCTGCTTTATGGATTCCATTTGTTTCCTATGTTGCGATCCCATCATGTTCCTCAGCTTCTCTCTAGATTTATTAATCATGTCTTACACTACAAGCACAATCTCTGTTGTTACCTGAGAAATTATTTCTGATTTCATTTTTCCCCTATCCTCTTTTGTTGCCAGTTCAGGGAGTCCAAGTGGTTGAGTATTAGAGTGCTCCATCTTATTTCCCTTTGGGGTTGCTGCAGGTGATCTGGAAGTTTGGTTTTGAGACTTATTTATGTGTCTTCTCATTTTGACAGTGTCGGGGGTGCTGTTGGCACCCACATGGCTCACCTCCTCTGAGCTGGGAACGGTGGAATGGCGGCCCAGATGTTACTACCTCTGGGCTGTGAGTGGTGAAGCTGTGGCCTGGAAACCCCTTCCTCTGGTCTGGGAGCAGTGGATTAGCAGCCTGTAAGCACCTACCTCTGGGCTGGGAGCAGTGGAATGGCGGCCCAGAAGCCACTTCCTCTGGGCTGGGAGAGGTGGAGGAGCAGCCTGCTGTAAATAATTTTGATGCAGCATTTTTTTGCACATTTTAATTGATAAAAATATGGCCTGTGTTTGGTAATCCAAATTTTCCATTTGCAAAGAAACAATGTGCTTAGAGCTCACTATTCTAGTGGACTCATCTGATTAGAATATTTGCTGTCTCCCTTGTGGCACTTGAAATACTTTTGGCCCCATCTCTTTCCTCTTCATATTACCACATATTACCACAATTGTGTTGAAATAAATGAAGAAACCTTAAATATTTCAGTTATTTCTGGCTTAGTCACAACAGGTATATCAATGACTCAAATCAAAAGAGTATAGCAGTTAATTTTCTTCATAAAATGTGGTCTGACGAATTGATAAGGTATTTTGAGTTTTCTTAATGATAAAATCAGATAAACTATTAAAGGAATTTGACCAAGTGATTGGTAGACAAATAAAAAATACACCAGTTAACAACAAAAAATATTGATTGAATTGCTGTATATCAAATAATGAAACTTGAAAAATGCATAGGTTAGAGAAAACAGGATGGAATATTTGCATATTATAAGCACATACTGTGTTTGAATGGAAGGAAAATTTATATTACTTTATAAAGTCTTCTATTTTACTTTCAAAGAATTCTCATGCTAAATAGCTATGAATGGGCAAAGAATTGTTATTTTAATATGTTCTTTTAATTTTCTTGGAAATTTCATTTTGAGGGACACTCTATTTGAATTCTTAACTATACTATGACTAAAATATGTTATTACTTCCATTAGTTAAACAGTTAATTTAAAGAAATGATCAAAGATATACAAGTTAGAGAAAGGAATGACTTGAATTAAGATGTGGGCAATTTTAATCAAGACACGGTATATTCAGTAAACTCCATAAGATCAGTGAAGGGGAAAATGTATTAAGGTTAATCAGTTTTGAAGAAATGTAACTAGTAGATAATGTGCCCTGATTTTTTTCACTGTGACAGGTGTAATAAGCACAATCACTGTTCATCTATATTTCACTGGGCATAAATGCAAATTTCCCATTTTCACAGAAGAGAGAATTTTATTACATTATATTGATTTAGAAATAATTCATTAACCTCTACTCCTTCTTTTTCTTTATATATCAATCTGTCTCTATTCAAAGCTTTATCTTCATTTTTCAACTGGTTACTGTGAAGTGTCTTATATCATAGACTATTAAAAGACTTTCTTTTATACATTCAGCTTTGCCATTCTTGGCACAAAACCAGTACTTGTTTTCTTTACATTTTTTTTGGATACTGTTTGGATATTGAGAAATGCTTGTTATATTTCTTTGAATTTGAGCAATGGTATAGTCTCATATAATGCAAAATATTGAACCAGTTTTTGGAAATGAAATATGGTTATATGTTGATATTTTCATTTTGTCAAGGCAGGTCAGTATAAATATAAGTGCTGGTGATGGGCTTGATTCTATTACATTAGGTCAGTGGCTTTCACTTGGGGTTAGGATACAGAAAGGTGGTCATTATCCAATGCCACTCCTAACAATATGGGACATTTGACAATATCTGGAGACTTTCATTATTGTGTTAAGTGGGTGGGTAAGAACTGTTACTGGTAAAAAGGGATTGAGGTACAGAATTCTGCTTAATAGCTTATTATGTGCAGGGCATCTCCCTTTAAGGAAGAGTTATCTGGCCCAAAATGTTAACAGTGATTCAAGTTGAGAAATCCTGGATTAGATGGTTTACATTGAAGCTTAGGGTTCATTACCTCTTAAAAGTTTAAAACCAGACACTATCTAATTCCTCTATCCCTCTCCTTCTATAAAAGTTAAACCAACTTTTATAAAAGTTAAGTCAAGTTTTATTTATAGTTCTAAAAGAAGGGAGAGGAAAAACAATAAGAAAAGAGAAAAATGGAAACAAAGTCTTTGTAAATAGGGAAGGGTGGAGGGGGTGAAGGGCACTCAGGTAATGGGGAAAAAATAAGAAGCAAGATACATCATGTTCAGGTACAAGCACCCAGTGATAACTGTAAACATTTTGTATACCTAAAAATGTACCAATAAAAGAATTTAAGCAAAAAACCCACAACTTACTTGTATATTTTATATGAATGCTGGAGTCATATAGAAAGTATATAAAGTGAAAAGTATTATGACATTGTTACATACATAGAGAGATATATATTAGGAAAATACACCTGTTGTTTATTCTTAGAGAATAAAGCTGAGAAAGTGTTACTTGGTTGTCTCTGACCATTCTGGAGTGAATATGTATTTTTTATTTATAAAAATGAGAATGGCATTTTTAAAAAGTATGAATAGCAAGAACTTGTTTTGAGACTGAAGACAAGTGTATGTCTTGAGAACAAGTATATGTTTTGAGAACAAAATCTAGGGACCTGAAACATTTGATTAGCAATCTTTGCTACACAGTTGAGTGTGACTTTGGACTTCATGTTACCTCAATTGTAAATGCAGTAATCCCTTTGAATTGTTGGTTTGAAGATTAATGGTACTGTTTGGTTATACTTAGATCTTTCCACCTTTATTTTAAATTTAAGTCATTATTGTTAAGGTGTTTCTTTTTTCATACTCTCTACAAAGACTAATAGAGACCACAGACCTTAGTAGTGAGAAACACGCTCATTGATTTGAGGTTGCTCTGGAAAACTTGATTTAAAGCCACATTCCTATCCCTACCACTATGCTGGCTCCCCTTTATAAGTCAGTTCAATTAAATACAATTTCACTCATAACTATTAATGGAATATTTATTTAATAAACACAAATATGAATAAGAAAAGATCCTTCTGTATCAAAATCTCAAAGCTTGGCAGATAGATGTAAGAAATTCTAATACAAGATTGTAAAAGAGGTATAGGCCATAGAGTTGACAGGTCAGTGAGCGATGACATTTTGTAAAATCAAAAGCTGTAGCTAGCATAACCTTTAAGAGGAGGTGAGGTCAATGATGGGAAAGGAGAATAATCCAGGTAACCCCTTCATATTGCTCAGTCACATTGGTAGCTCAGAAATGAGGCTTCTTCACTGATACTAAAAGCTCTGGTGTGGATGGCACATAGTGCAATGAACAAGAAAAATGAGAATTACCCTGAGAAAGATGATTTGGAGAAAACTAGTTGGTGCTTCCTTGACTATCAAGCTAAAGAAACCAACTTTTATTTGGCATTCGATGAGAGTCACTGAACGTTCTTAATGGAGAAATGCTTAAAAATAAACTTATTATTGAGGATATGTAGCCAAATTTAAAGCCTATTTCATATTATCTAAAGGAAGACTAACTTACTACTACATATGCTCCTTGAAATAAAATACATGTGAAGTGAGTACCTTTGTAACTAATTAGAATTGAGGAATTTGGGTCAAAATTATGAACCACAAAGACAGTATTTTATGCCCTAGTTATGATAAATATTGATTGGAAATATAATGATAATGATTGATTCCTGAATAAATTTATTATTTCTATCTCTAAAATGATCAGATAGAATTAATCTGTGGAATTCATCTATTATATGGTTGGGAAATAAATTATCAGACTTAAATTATTCATTTCAAATTTGCCAAAGGAAGAAATATGATTTTGGAGACACACTTTTGAGTATATATTTCATGTGGCCAATCTGTAAAATTTACTTTTGAGGAGATCACACTCTTGGCTTATAACATCCTGAGTAAATTCATTTTCAGAGAGAAGAAAATCCTACTTTAATGGTTGAAAAAGTTAGTCTGTACCAATTCTGATGTACCTGCTTATGTTATTAATTTTAAAGAATGGCCTGAGAAAGAAAATGAAAGGAGTTTGCTTATCTGACAAAACATATACTAGACCAGAGGACCTGTCCACATTCTTTTTAGATGATTTTGTGGAATATGTTGGCCCATTACCAAAATACATATTTTAGGAATTATACTTCTTCCTAAAGCAGGGGTTTGGAGTCCATTTCCAAGTCTAAGGTGATTTAAATTACATGATTTCTCTGTGCATTTCAAATAAGGTTTTTAATATTTTAGTTTTAAGTAATAAAATGCCATTCAAGTGTGTAATTTATTACTAAACCCATTAATATTTATGGCTGAAAATGATTTTCCTCAATGGTGGAAAAAACCACTCAGGATCATTTCTCGCCCAGGAAAAAAAAAAGAACCAACAACAATAAAGAATCCTGTGACAGAAATATATTGAACAAATACTTTTTCTTAGATGAATAGCATAAACTTTCCCATTAAATTATTTTTTATAGGATTCTGAACTCTGAAATTCTAAGTTTAACTGGTATATTATGTATTTGGAGATGCTTATGAAGTTATGTAGCAATCTGTAAACTCTGATATTGGAAACGTTCTTTTGAAAGGAGCAATTTAATTAAATGAACATACCATTTTATCTATTTAAGTAAGCATTTGTGATGCTCACTGATCACAGCATTAATTTATTCTGTCAATAAATCGTTTTCAGACCCTAATATGTATGAGGTACGATTCTAGGCATTGAAAATACAATTGTACAAAGTCAAATCACCAAGCTTAGTGTTCATATGTAGCTTATGTTTCAATGAAAAGAGGGAAGAATTTGTTTTAACTTATGTTAATGAATGAAAGGTACAACACACTTTTTGCCACTTTTTTATTCATTAAGTTTATTGGTACAAATTAGGTATACAGTATGATGACAATCATCATTGGCAGTTTGCACCTGTATGTAATATATCTTGGTTCCTATATTTTCTCCATTCCCCTGACCTCCCTATTTACAAAGACTTTGTTCCCATTTTTTCCTTTCTCATATTTTGTTTCTTTCCCCTACCCACACCCCCACTTCCCTTTCCCCTTTGGACCTTTTCTTATAGGTATAATACATTTTAGGCGCATAATTCATTCTCAAATTTTGTAAACTTTTGATGTTTCTGCTGTGTTCCAGGACTATATTGCACCATGAACATTGTAGGGAAAAACACCAGAATCAGTAATTTGAAGAAAGGAGGAATATTTCTTTATTTCTATCCTCACTCTGGGGCTCTATCTCCCACTTGACTTACCAGCATAGGCAATCTGGTCCTATCTTGGATTTCAGTGATTAAAAGTCCCAATCTAAAATGAAATTAGGATGAAACCACAGTCAGAGTCAGCTCCCTTAACGATTCTTTTACTATGTAATTCTCTGCTGAAAAATCTTTAAAGTTCAATCGTTTTCTATGAAATCCAGGTTGAGTCCTGAAATCTGGTGGCAGTTGTTATCAATCCACAAAGAAGAACTATTGCAAGTAAGCTATTATTTTAGGAATAAGAACTAAAAAGTTGGACAAGAAAGCTAGGGAAGTGAAGATAAGATTGAGCTGCAGCATGACAGGGTTCCTCTGTAGCCCTCCTGCCTGCTAGAGTGAACCTTGCAGAAGACCAATTGGAGTGACCAGAGAAAGGCTGTCCTTCTGGAGTGTGTGTGCGCATGTACATACTTGTGTAGGGTCTGGCATGTCTGTTAGCAGAGCTGGCAGAGATGACAGGAGGAAAAAACAGCTGGATGTAGAGTTGAGAATAAGGATTCACCCTGTGTCCCACTTTTTAGGGGCCATTAGAAGGCAGCAGCTGCTGACTCATTTCCTTCTTCCAAACTTGCTGAGAAAATTTTTGTTTTTGGTAAACTCTAACATAAAACTGTGAATGAAGAGAATTCTGTGAAACTTAGTTTCAGTCTTGTCAAGTTGACATAGTACAAAGTCTTCACATTTGACAATACTATTGGTCATTCTTATCTCTTATAATTTCCCAATATCAGATAACTTTTTTCTTTTCTCAAACTGATTTCCTTACTTTATTTCATAGTCAGCAGACTCTTCCTACTGCTGGGTTTTGTTAATGTTATCTAGTATAGATAACTAGAATACTTATCTTATTTCTTTTTGGCAATTCACTTGAACAGAGTGTACAGAAACTTTGGCTCTTTTCCTAGCAATTTTGACAACATTTGTGAATCTGATCTGTATTTGAAATTATCTTTCCCAATAATTTGAAAAAGCTGTCAAATTTTGAGAAATACGTAATTAATAATGTGAAAAACAGATTTGTCCAAAGAAAAAGTTTATTGACCTAAATTCACTGTTAAGTTCATTGACCTTGTTAAGGATGGTTGAGATCAAATGTTGGGAGTAGAGTTACATAGATTATGGAGGATTAGATTATAGCAGTAACCTAAAAATGAGAGATTAAGGCATGAGCTGCATATACAAAGTTGTCCTGATTTTATGAGGAAAAAGTGCCTGAAACCCACAAGTTAAAGAAGGATAGGTTTATTTGGCATATGACTTCAGAGTTATCTGGCTCCAAAGCAGAAATATTATGGCAGAAGGGCTTTGTAGAAGAAAACTACTCACCTCATGGCCGATGGGAAACAGAGCAGGGGAATAGCATCAGAAAGGAAGAGGCCAGAGACCAGATGTAGACACAAGGTCCTGCCTTCAGAACCCATCCGACAGACCCATAAGTGCTCTTTCCTAATACCCTAGGTGACTTCCAAATACATCACATCGACAATTAAGTTTAACACATAACCCTGGGTAAGTGTATAATATTTTAAAATGGGATGTTCACCAAATTCCAAGGAACAAGATTGTGAATCATGTTTACCAGAGAGCCATAAGAGTTGTGAGAAAAACCTTTAATTAAGCTATTTTTTAAAAAAGAGAAAATTTCAGTTTTCAATATGACCTCATATTGATATCTGTGAAGACAAAGATAATAAAGAAAGTGGCAGATGTTATATTGCTTGACCCATACCAGGCTCTGTTATAAGTGCTTCCATATGTTAAGTAGTAATCTGCCCACCCCCCAGACAACTCATTACTATCTTCATTTTTCCAAATAAAGAAATGTTATGCAAAGAGGTTTATTTTTTGGCCATACCAGTAAAGTGTTAAGGTTGAATTTGAAGTCAGCCAGTTTGACTTCAGAATCTATCCTTTTGCCACTGGATTATATTATCTTTCTATTTTTTTTTTTTTTTTTCATTTTTGGTACCTGGGATAGAACTCGGGACCTTGCGCTTGCAAGGCAGGAGGTAGAACCACTGAGCTAAAACCCCTGTCCATATTATCTTTCTATTTAGCAGATATTTAATTTGTTAATAAAAGTAATTTTATGTTTTTTTTACTATCAGTGAATATTATGTTTTGAACATTTAGCATCATCAATCCAATAACCTGAAAACCAGAAGAGAGTTCCTTCTTTCTATCCTCATGTTCTTCATTTTTGTATCTTATGTACCCTTTTACCTGTCAATTTATCAAAATAGAGCAGCAAAGTGTGCTCCACAGACCAGCAGCATCAGTGTAAGGAGGGCACTGGTTAGAAATGAGAAAACTCAGGTTTTCTGTCCTTTACTCCTTTACCAGAAGGGCAGGGATATGCACATTAAAGGTTGCGAAACCCTGCTTTAGATTGCCTTTCAGAAAAAAAGTCCTCACAAGCCAGACCTAGCACATCTTCCCAACATTTTCACAGGCCATTTCCACTTTGGACAGAATTAACTGTACTAGCAGCCCACCAAACTTTGCCTCATATCATTTGGAGAACCTCAAACATTAGACTCTTGAGGACACCTCAGATTTATTGAATCAGTACTTCTTGGAAAACAGAATTAAAGTGATTAAAAGAATCTTGAGTTTGCCCGAACTAATGTTAGAGCTGGACCCTTTAATCTAGACTCTGATGCTTCCTCACTGTCTTCCTAGAATTTGGAGGAGTTGGATGATGAAATCCCACTCTTCCATCCAAACCCAGATCACCTTCTTTCACAGGCTTTGCTCAGTTCTGCAGATGAAATTGGTATTGCTTATGATATTAAACATACTTCTGGTACTGTACCTTATCTGTTGTTGTATTTTTTTAATTAAATTCTTTTATTGGTACATTGTAGGTATACAACACAATTACATTTCTCATTGGGAATTGTACCTTTACATAATGCATCTTGGTTCTTATTTTTTCCCCATTCCTAGCCCTCCGTTCACCCCCTCCACCCTTCCCTATTTACAAAGACTTTATTTCCATTTTTTCCATTTCTCATCATTTTTCCTTTCCCTTCTTTCCTTTTCCCCGTCCCTCCCACTACCCCTACCGCTTTGAACCTTTTCTCCCTATTTTATATTATCGATTATTCATTCTAATCATTGGTACATTTTAGGTATACAATATAATGACATTCATCATTGGAAATTTGCAGCTTTACATATTTTCTCTTGGTTCTTATTTTTCACCCTTGCCCAGCCCTCCCTTCAACCCCTCCAGTCCTCCCTATTTACAAAGATTTTGTTCCTAGTTTTCCATTTTCTCATATTAATCCCATTCCCTTCTATCCTTTCCCCTAGCCCTCCCACTTCCTTCCCCTTTGCCCCTTTTCTTCCTATTTCACATTACCTATTATACATTTAGTCCTTATTTACACTTTCAGTTTCTCACACCAGAGAAACTATTCGGTATTTATACATGTGTGTCCTATTTATTTCACTTAAGAGTATTGCCTCAATGTGCATCCACTTAGCTATAAATGTCTCTAATTTCTCATTTTTTATTCCTGAGTAGTACTCCATTTTATAAAAAAACCACATTTTCTTTATCCAGTCTCCAGTTGATGGGCATTTGGGCTGTTTCCAAGTTTTAGCTATTGCAAACTGTGTTGCTATGAACATGGGTGCACATATATCACTGTGGTATGATTCTTTGAATTCTTTGGGGAAGATCCCCAGCAGGGGAATAGCTGGGTCAAATGGGACTTGCAGTCCTAGTTCTTTGAGGTATCTCCATACTGATTTCCACAGTGGTTGCACCAGTCTACACTCCCACCAGCAGTGGAACAGGGTTCCTCTTTCCCCACACCCTCGCCAGCATTTGTTATTGGTTGATTTCATGATAGCAGCCATTCTTTCTGGAGTGAAGTGGAATCTCAGCATTGTTTTTATTTGCATCTGTCGAATGACAAGTGATATTGAACATTTTTTCATATATTTATTTGCTATTTCTACTTCTTTGTCTAAGAAATGTCTGTTCATTTCAGATGCCCATTTTCAGATTGGGTCTTTAAATTTGGGAGGTCTGATCTTTTTAAGTTCTTTATAGATTTGAGATAGTAGACCTTTGTCTGAGGAATAGCAGGTGAAGATTTTTTCCCACATTGTGGGTTGTCTCTTCACACTGCTGGTGGTTTCTCTTGCTGTGCAGAAGCCTTTTAATAAGAAGAGATCTCACTTGTTGATTGTTTGTGCTAGTTCATGGGCAACTGAGGTTTTGTTCATAAAATCTTTTCCTTCACCGATGTCTTCAAGGGTTCTACCTAACCTCTGTTCCAACTGGTTCAGAGTTTCTATTTTAATATTTAGATCTTTAATCCATTTTGATTTTAGTTTAGTGCATGGTGAGAGATATAGGTCTAGTTTTAATCTTTGGCAAGTTGAAACCCAATTTTTCCAGCACCATTTATTAAAGAGGCTATCTTTCCTCCAGTGAGGGTGTTTGGCTCCTTTATTGAAGATGAGATGGCTGAGTGTGTCTGGCATTGTTTCTGCATCTTCTAATCTGTTCCACTGGTCCTCATGTCTGTTTCTTTGCCAGTACCATGCTGTTTTTATCACAGTAGGTTTGTAGTAGAGTTGGAGGTTGGGGATTGTGATACCCCCTGCCATGTCTCTGTTGCCTAGAATTGCTTTTGTTATTCTGGGTCTCTTCTTGTTCCAAATGAATTTTTAGATTGTTTTCTCAAGGTCCATGAAGTATGCTGCTGGGATCTCAATTGGAATTGCATTAAATCTATATAGTAGTTTTGGAAGTATGGCCATTTTCACTATATTAATCCTTCCTACCCTGGATCAGGGGATGTCTGTCCATTTTCTGATATCATCTTCAATCTCTCTTTTCAGAGTGCCATAGTTTTCAGAGAAGAGGTCTTTGATTTCTTTTGTTAGGATGATTCCTAGGTTTTTCAGTTTTTTGGATGCTATTGTGAAAGGAATTATTTGCCCTATTTGTCTCTCAGTGAGTCTGTCATTGGTGTAGAGGAAAGCTATTGATTTTTGTGTGTTGACCTTGGAACCAGCTACTTGACTGAATTTGGTTATTAAGTCTAGAAGACTTTTACTGGACTTCTTGGGGTCTTCTATATAGAGTATCATGTCATCTGGAAATAATGACAATTTGACTTCTTCATTACCTATCTTTATTCCTTTTATTTCTTTCTCTTGTCTAATTGCTATGGCTAATGTTTCCAGAACTATATTGAACAAGAGTGTTAATAGTGGACATCCTTGTCTTGTTCCTGATTTTACTGTGAAGGGTTTCAGTTTTTGACAATTTAGTATGATATTGGCTGTTGGTTTTTCATAGATGGCTTCTATCAGTTTGAGGTAGAGACCATCTATTCCAATTTTTTGTAGGGTTTTTATCATAAATGTGTGTTGGATTTTGTCAAATGCTTTTTCTGTGTCTATGGAGATAATCATATGGTTTTTGTCCTTGACTCTATTGATATAGTGTATTACATTGATTGATTTGCATATATTGAACTATCCCTGCATCCCTGGGATGAATCCCACTTGATCAGGGTGTAGGATTTTCTTGATGATCTTCTGCATTCTGTTTACCAGTATCTTATTAAAGATTATTGCATCTATGTTCATCAGTGAGATTGGCCTATAGTTCTTGTTTTCGGTTGGGTCTTTCTCTGCTTTGGGGATCAAGGTGATGCTTGCTTCCAGGAATGAATTTGGGAGTATTGCTTCCCTTTCAATTTCATTGAAGAGTTTAAACAGTAGTGGCAGCAGTTCTTCTCTAAATGTCTTGTAGAATTCAGCAGTGAAGCCATCAGGGCCTGGGCTTTTCTTAGTTGTTAAGTTTTCAATTATGTTTTCAGTTTCATTGGTTGATATTGTGTTGTTTAGAATTTTTAGGTCTCTTCGTTCAACTTTGGTAATTCATATGTATCTAGGAATCTGTCCATTTCTTCTGTGTTGTCCATCTTATTAGCGTGTAGGTTCTGGAAGTAGGTATTGATGATCCTCTGGATTTCTGCTGGGTCTGTTGTAATTTCACCCTTTTCATTGCTAATTGCATGGATTTAGGCATTTTATTTCCTTTTTCTGACAAGTTTGGCTAAGGGTTTGTCAATTTTGTTGATTCTTTCGAAGAACCAGCTCTTGGCTTCATTGATTTTTTTGTTTCATTCTCTTAGTATCCATTGCATTGATTTTTGCTCTGATCCTTATAATTTCCTCCCTTGTATGAGCTTTGAGGTTGTCCTGCTCTTCTTTTTCTAGAAGCTTGAGATTCAGCATCAGGTTGTTTAATTGGGCTCATTCTGTTTTCCTAATATGCGTATTCACTGCTATGAATTTCCCTTGGAGACTGCTTTCATTGTGTCCCACAGATTCCAATATATTGTATTGTGATTGTCATTTAATTGAAGGAACTGTCTGATTTCTTCTTTAATTTCCTCTGTAACCCATTGGTTATTCAGAATTGTGTTGTTCAATTTCCATGTGTTTATGAAATTTTTCCAGTTTCTTTTGTTATGGATCTCCAATTTCATCGCATTATGGTCTGATAATATACAGGGGATAACTTCAATTCCTTTGCACTTACTTAAACATGTTCTATGTGTGAGTATGTGGTCTATTTTTGAGAATGACCATGTGCAGCTGAGAAGAATGTGTATTCTGACTTTCTGGGGTGGAAGACTCTGTAAACATCTGTTAAGTTCATTTGTTCAAGAGTTCGATCGAGTTCTAGTATTTCATTACTTATTTTTAGTCTAGTTGATCTCTCTATTTGTGACAGTGGGGTGTTGAGGTCCCCCACTACAATTGTATTAGTGCATATATGACTTTTCATGTCCGTTAGTATTTGTTTTATATAGTTGGGTACACTAGTGTTTGGTGCATAGATATTTATGATTGTCATCTCTTCCTGTTGGATTCTTCCCTTTACAAGGATGTAGTGTCCTTCTTCATCTCTCTTAATCAGTGTTGGTTTGAAATCTACTTGATCTGCAAAGAGGATAACTATTCCTGCTTTTTTTTTGGGTTCCTGTCACATGGAGTATTGTTTTCCACCCTTTAACTTTCAGTCTATGAGTTTCCTTTTGAATTAAGTGTGTTTCTTGAATGCAGCATATTGTTGGCTTTTGCTTCTTGACCCATTCTGCCAGTCTATTTCTTTTGATCGGTGAATTGAGACCATTAACATTGATGGTTATAACTGAAATATAGTGACTTATCATTGCCATGACTTTTTCTTTTTGTTGTTTTCTCCCCCTTTACATTTAATTTCTTGTCATGCCAGATGGGTTCATTCTGCTTTCCTTCCTGAGATTGTGATCCTCAATGTCTGTTCCTAGGATATTGTGTAAAATCTTTGAAGTGCTGGTTTGGTATTCATGAAGTTCCTAAGGTGATCTTTGTCATGAAAGTATCTTATTTCTCCATCCATTTTGAAAGATAGTTTTGCAGGGTACATCAATCTGGGTTGGAGGCTGTTTTCCTTTAGGGCTTGAAATACATCACTCCAAGCTCTTCTTGCCTTGATGGTTTGTGTTGAGAAGTCTGCTGTGATTCTGATGGGCTTTCCTTTGTATGTGATTTGTTTCTTTTCTCTAACTGCTTGTAGAACTTTGTTCTTCTGTTGAGTTTCTGGAATCTTAACAATTATATGCCTATGTGTAGTTTTTTTGATCAAGGCTATTTGGAGTCCTATATGCCTCACTTATCTGTATGTCAAGCTCTTTTCCCCTTCTTGGGAAGTTTTCTGCCATTATTCCTGTGAAGAGATTCTTTATGTCATCTGCACTCTCTCCTGTTTCTTCCTTGACCCCAATCAGTCTTATGTTATTCTTCTTTGCATGATCTAGCAGCTGCTGGATTGATTTCTCATGTTCCCTTATAATTTTGAAGCAATTTTTCTTTTCCTGGTCACTAATTGCAATGTTATCTTCTATATCTGAAATTCTGTCCTCATATTGGCTCATTCTGCTGTGTAGACTTTCAATGGAGTTTTTCATGTCCTGGAAATCTGTTTGCATCTGTTTTATGGATTCCATTTGTTTCTTATGTTGGGATTCCACCATGTTCCTGAGCTCCTCTCTAGATTTATTAATCATGTCTTGCACTAGGAGCACAATTTCTCCTGTTATCTGAGAAATTATTTCTGATTTCCTTTTTTCCAGATCCCCTTTTGTTGCCAGTTGAGTGGGTCCAGGTGGTTGAGTATCAGAGTGTTCCATCTCCTTTCCCTTTGGGGTTACTGTAGGTGATCTGGAAGTCTGCTTTTGAGACTCATTTACGTGTTTTCTCATTTCGACTGCGGCGGGGGGCTGTTAGCACCTGCATGGATTACCTCCCCTGAGTTGGAAGAGGTGGGACAGGGGCCAGGAGCAGCGGTAGGTTTGGTGACCCAAAAGCCCTTTCCTGTTGGCTGGGAACAGTGGGAGGGGTGGTGGCCCGGAAGCCCCTTCCTCTGGGCCAGGAGCAGTGGGACAGAAAGTGGCCCAAAAGTCCTTTCGTCTGGGCTGGGAACAGTGGGAGGGATGGTGACTGGGAAGCCCCTTGCTCTAGACCAGGAGCAGTGGGATGGCGGCTCAGAAGCCCCTACCTCTGGGCCAGGAGCAGCGGGACTCAGTACCGTGGTCTGGTGGTCTGGTGTCCTTTGTGCCTTTGTAGTGTGGAACCAGGTGGCTGCCTGTCTGCAGCGGTGTGATTCGGTGTCTTCCATGTGACTCGGGACCTCGGTAGGGCGTGCGCAGACCTGCCTGTCTGCAGCGGGCTGATTAGGCATGTTCTATGGGACTGGGGACCTCGGTAAGGCTTGGGCAGACCTGCCTGTCTGCAGCAGGGTGATTTGGCGTCTTCCACGTGACTCGGGACCTGTTGTTGTATTAATTTGTTTACATTTCTGTCTTGCAACTTGGTTAGATATTTAAATAGATGCTCTCTATTTTTTTATTGAAACAGCTTCATTTCTAGTGCCCCACATTAGCTATTTCAAATTTATTTCTTAAAACTGGTCCAGTTTTCTTTTCCTAGCTGATATCATTTAATTCCATACCTTCAAATACCACTTGCGTATATATTGATGACTCTTAAGCCTAATTCTTCACCAGATTTCTCATCTGAGTTAGAGGTTCCTATATCCCACAGCACTTTGGACATCTAATTGTTTATCCCATAATCAACTGTACTCTCAACAAGCCCAAAGCAATGCCACTGCTCCATATTTTTGCCTGGAGTGTTGTCCCCAGCCTTTCCACTTGGCATTTCCAATCCAGTGCTGGCCACGACTTCCACAAGGAAGAACTTCTGAAGAAATAAATTGGTAAATGAAAAATGGTTCCCAAATGATTACAACGTTAAAATATTTTCATTTACTGGTAATTTCCTTGTAGGTTTTTTAAAAGATCATTTGTTTGTTTTCCTAATAGAATAGGACCTAGAGATGAATATCTCAGGTCACATTATCTCAGGAGCTGGGGTAACTGCCAATGCCTAGTTTCAGTGAAGTATGTGGTCCAGAGTTTCTATATAAGAAAAAAAAAATAACAAGGAGAAATAAATGAAATCCCCACTACTACTCATGTATTGATGTATTAATCCCACAAATACTCTAAAAATGTACTACATATTTGTCATTGTGCTATGCATAGTGTATCAATTTGATTACTTTGTCTTTGTGTACCACTGAAACTCAATTTTGAAGGATTCTTCTTGTTTGCTTCACAGCCTACTCCCAAAGGTGACATGTAAGTTTCCAGCAAATATCAAACATCTATTTATTAAGCAAACTAGTCCCTCATAGTCCAGGATGTGGATACCAAGAAAAGAGGATCATTTCTGTGAAAAAGAAAACCATTTCACATGTTTAGATAGTGCCATAGCATATACTACTGAGCCTTTGTTCTCATTTCTATTGAGTCTGTCAGCAATCTCCAAAGTTGGGCATTGCCACCTTTATATTCCTTGGTGGATACCTTTATGAGTTTATTGATTACTAATAAAGCCATTCAAATTTACATACGGTATCTTTCATAGTCTGCAAATATCTTAGCATATCTTTATAAATACAGTGGACCCTTGAGTTATGACAAGCCTGACATAGGAACAATTTGGGATACAACTGAAATTTTAGTTTTAACTTATGACCGAAGTCTTGAGTTATTACCCAAATGCTGGCCTTTTATACTTCCAGATGGCCTCAGATCCAGGTTTAGCCCTGGAAGGAACATCCTTTCCTTTGTGGGGTTAATTGAGAAATTCTGGGCCAATGTCTCTCTGAGCACATTGGGATCTGCCTGGAAGAAAGTATGGTCTAAATTTATACAGGAGAGAGAGAGAGAGAGAGAGACTTTGAAGGTTGTGTAGAAGAGCCTGAGCCTTCAGTTGACCAATTTGAATTACAACCTGCCCGCTTAAAGGAATTGAGTTTGTGAATAAGGCTCCACTGTAAAGAGATGCAAAAAAAAAAAAAATCATTATTTAAATTTTAGCTAGGGGCAAAACTCAATGGTTGGAAAGCTAGTAAATATTCAGCAAGTGTATTAGTTTCTTGTCCTATAACAAATTGCCATTAACTTATGGTTTAAACGAGTATTGATTTGTGTTCAGCACCCATTTACTTACTAAAATGTTGACAATGTTTATCAACCAGTAAGCCTTAATTCTATGAATCAAAATATTAAAACCTAATTAAGAAAACAGATAAAAAGAACAATCTGTGTTATTTTTTCTGAGAGCCAACTATAGAACTATTGTGCATTGCAAATTAGAAAGGGCCAGAAATAACAAGAGGAGGCTTTGGAGATGAGACTCTCCAAGTGAGGAAGGAAGTCCAAGTATGAAGTTGAGAAGTGAAGGCAGATTACCCAGGATAGAAGCTGTCACTGAATGTAGGAAGAAACAATTTTTCATTCATACTTTTTTAGCAGATGAACTCTTGGCAGCCTAAGATTGATGCTAATTTGTACTACAAAATTCATACTTGAAAGTAAGGTACAGCTATGCACCCAGGGGGATAAACAGAAGAAATCACTATCAATCCCACAATTACTAAGTTGACTCATGCTAGGACCCTACATGGTTCCACATATTTCCCTTGCAAGAATTCCAGACATTTACAAACATTAGAAGCCTGAGTTACATTTTTGTGGCCTTTGGGAAAGTACATGCTTAATGTGTTAATGCTTAACATGTGTTCAATTTGTCAAAACTGTCCCTGTCTTAAAAAATGGAGTGTGTATGTTCAGGGACATACTTAGTCTGCCGTTTTTTGTATTAATAATTAGTAGTTGCAGGCAGAAACAGATGAACAGAATAGAAAAATATTATTACATAATTAATGTGAAGATACCAACAAGGACAGATTCATTGTACACTGGCAACAACCTTAGTGTAAAAAACCATTTATATAAGAAAGAGAACAACCACTGATCCTACCAAAAGTGTGAATCAATACTTGCTTGATTGTAGTTGTCTTATTATAATTTCCAAAGGGCCAAAATATAAGAGAAATATAAAAGTATTCAGTTCACAATCTAGTAAAAAAAGTTTCAAAGAATCTTCTAGTGTGATGCTCTCAATTTCAGCAGAGCATTACTTTTTAAGTATAATATTATACAAATGTTTTCAAATGAAGATCTTTTCTTTTAGAGAGTATTTACATGTCATTGTAAGGATGAACATATCCTTGGAATTCCTTAAAGTAGTAGGCTTTTCATTTTTTAAATACATACTGTATATTTAACCTGATATAATGAAAGTATAGCATTGTATGATAATAAAATGGATTTCTAAAAAATGTATTTCAGTCATGAATCCTAGATATACAGATTTTTAAGAATATGAAATATAAAATGAATTTTCACTAACCAGAATAAAATAAAATGAGAACTCAGTATGGAGTTTCTAAATTTTGATCTTACAAGTTGGAATAAGGTGAAAGAGAGAGAACGTAAGGGACACACACACACACAAGTGCACACATCACAAAGGAAGGACTTCGAGACGTTCATAAAATAATTGAATCATTAAATTTTAGAGAAGTAGGAGCCATTTAAAGGGTATTTAATCTAAGTTCTTAAATTCTGGGTGAAGAAACTAGTATTTGACATCACAATATTAAATTTTTCAGAAAATTGTGGCAACAGGTTGTAATATTTTACCAAAATTATAATATTTTACCAAAAAATCTTCAATTTTAACAGCTAGTTTAAAAAAAGAAGGGAATGGAATGAATATGAGAAAATGAGAAAATGGAAACAAAGTCTTTGTAAATAGGGAGGGATGGAGGGGTTGAAGGGAGGGCAGGGGAAGGGGGAAAAATAAGAACCAAGAGAGATTATGTAAAAAGGTGCAAATTTCCAATGATAAATGTCATTAAATTGTATACCTAAAATGTACCAATAAAATAAAATTTAAACAAGAAAAGAAATGAATTTAAAAAGTACTTATTGAGTACGTATTAAATAAATTTTAAAACTGCTTATTAAATTAAAGAAGGAACTTGGAAATCTGGAATTGCAGAAGTCAGAATGCTACTTGGTAAGATTTGTATGATACTGGATTCTTCATTTAGCTGTTTTTAAATTCAGTTTCTGGGCCTAATTACTCTGAGTTTTTGTAAGCCTGGATGAATATTTTTATTATTCATCCAGTGGCTCAAGTCAATACTGTGGTCTCTTCCATCAACTGTAACTGAGTTTGCCAATTTTTTTTTAACCCAGTTCCTGTTGGTTAATATTTTGCCTTCTTACATACTTAATTGGTATAAATGTCTCTATTAATTTTTGTATCATTTAATTTATCACTATTATCATGTTATTCATGCATTCATATCATTTCATTATTTCTTTGGGGTTATTGGTTTAATTAATATGAAGTTTTAAAAATAACTTTATGGTGTTGAATTTTAGATTTCAATGCTTAATTTTGATAATATAATTTTCTACAACTACTGAGTCATATCTCTTGCTTAGAAAGGCATTCCACACATCTAGTAAAACTATTCTTCATTTTCTTCTATGATGTTTAAGGATTTAGTTTTCAGGTCTTGTGGGGTAAGGCTGGAACCTTCTCCCTTGAGACACTCATATCATGGGTTTTTGTTGCTCCCTATCTTGCTATCTATTGCTTTTTTTATAGTTAACTACAATAATTTTGTAAATGTTAACAGTATGATATATAGTAATTTAAAATATATGTATAAGAAACAAATATAGCAGCAGTAACTTGACAAAGAAAAACATTATCTATGGTAGATTTCAGCTGCATTTGTCAACAAAACTCCCCCTTTACCAAAATGTGGAAAGATTTGGCTGTTTTGATTCTTAGAATACTGAGGTTATGGTTAAGTGGCCGATATTAATCTGAATTTTACTTAGATGTGTTCAATATTTATATTGGTGCTGTATTAGTTTTCTCTTAAGATGAAAATTTAGCTCTCTCTATATATTTATTTTTATTTTATTTTTTAAATTTTTTTGGTACTGAATATCAAACTTGGGTCCTTGTGCTTGCAAGGCAGGCAGCGTAACCACTGAGCTAAATCCTCGGCCTTAAAATGAAAGTTTAGGTAGTTCTTGTTGTAAGCATGTTGATGTGTATCAATGTTTAAGCAGATATAAATTATTTTATGTAACTTTTTACATTTTCTAAGAGTAATATGAAGCATTCTGCAGCATTGCTTTAGAATGTTATTCCAGAAACCTCAAATGAATTCAGCTGCATAATTGCAGATTTTAGGAGCTAAACACTCACAAGTTAACATCTGTATGGAATCATATTAAAATATAATTTTATGCTTTAAAATAATTCTCTCTTCATGAGATTAAAACTTTAAGTCCAATTGTGCCAAATTTGGAATTTAAAAGCTGAGAATTTGGAAGCAGAAGTAATTTTCTACTTAAAAATTTTTAGAGTTGCTGGAGGGATTATCTTTTTTACATAGAAGCCAAAAAATCACTTCAGGAAGTGACTCTGATGGCCTGGAAGTATTGGTAGGACTGTGTGGCCCACTAGTAAGTTCAGGGAAAGCACCTGGACAGTGTTTACTAAATTACTGATAAATAAAGAGCTTCTCCACATTCTGGTGGGAAAGAGATAATGAGAAAGATTTTCTTAATGTCAAAGACTTCAGGGTATATTTCCATAATCAACTGTCATGGGAAATTTTTTTCTGACATTCAACACAAGTCATTAGGTTCCTATATTGGGTATGTCCAAAAGCTTGATGTCTGGATATGGAATTACCCCTATTGTTCTGGTTCTTAGGTGGTGGATATTTCCTAAAGCTGTATTGGCTTCTGCAGATTTTCAACATATGCTGTTCACTTCTGCCTTACCTAAAATCTTGCTGGCTAAAGAAGAACATGCCCTGCTGTACACTCTAGAAGAATCAGAATGATGTGGTAGTACATAGTACATGCACAGTACAGCATGGTAGTACATGCAGTGCACAATCATCCAGAGACTCAACCTCCCAATAAAAAGGAATAGTTAATTTTTTCTGCTTAAAAAGAAAGAAATGGGGTATATTCTTAAAAGCAGTATGATTTAGTATGTATTTTGATTTGTACTAAGAACAATAGAAAATTTGCATATTTGGATCTCTCCTCAAATAGCTCACAACAAACAAGATGAATACTGGAGAGTGTAGTTAACTCCTATTGAGAATTTTTAAAAATCATTTTGTTTTACACACAAAAAAATACACAAAAAATACCCACTCCTCTCATTGTTTTTTGTGCATGAACCAGACTTTTATGTTTGTCTGAGAAGTAGATCATGCTCATTGTAACATTAATTTCATTGTTTCATCATTTGACTTCTTGACAGCTATCTTTAAAAAGTTGTATGTGTGTGTGTGTGTGTGTGAATTAAGGCTTACATTTCTGTTTTTACTATAATGAAGGTAACACTGATACCCTGTTTCCTGTTATAAAGAATGGCAAAGCAGTGCAGAGCCCCTGTGTCTATTCTTCTTTGTGACAAGGAGTGATTTATAGCAACATGCCATGCTGAGCATATGCTCTATCTAACAAGAAGAGTTGTTATTATTTAAGTGAACCATGCTAGATCAAATTCCAAGGAAGGTTTTGAAAACTTTAATTAAATTCTACAGTACAATGTTTTGTTTCTATTTCTGTTTTGCTCCATTGTATATCTGCTAGTGGCCACATGTTAAAGGACTCTAAAACTTGAATGGATTTAGTATTAAAATTTATCATTCAAAATATATTTTTCTGATATGTTGTGTATTTTTTCTTTTACTTTTTCCTATTCCCTTTGCCACTATGGTCTCTATGCTTTGATCATTATTTTTTTTTCAATTTAAGATTCCAATCACATCTCCAAAGGGCCCATGGAGAAATATTTTAAACACATAGTTTTGATTTTAATGAAAAAATTGGGCAGGGGTAATTACAATAACAATATAAGATGTAGTAATCATAGCATTAAAAGGAATAATATATGTTATTCAGGCAGGATATAGATGCTCACAAAGTGCTTGAATCCTCATAATCTCGTGAAGTGTTATTTAATCTAAGCAGACTTAAATCTTTCATTGTATTTCAAATGGTATTTTAGTTTCTACAATTTCAAGTTATTCTTTACTAATCAATAAGATTGGAAACAAGTGTAGCATAAGAAAAATTCAAAGCCATTTTCACAGTGTAAGTCACCATGTGATTACTTTTCCTTTCTTCAAAGTGACATGGATGACTCTGTCAGAGTGAACGTTCACCAGATAAATTAATGGTTTGAAAATTACCATATGCTTGTTCCTGTTGGCGATGCACAACACACTGATGAAGATAGCGCGCTGAGCTTCTGTTCAGCAAAGTGTTTCCCTCTAATCTCACGACACCTGCATACATAACACCAAAACCAGCCAACTGCATGATCAAAGCCAATCTCTGCAAGCAAATAACTGTGGATGGTACAAGCTCCTTTGACAATAGCTAAATTTGTTTTAGGAGCAAATATAATTCAGGAGAAAGGAAAAAAATCTAAGCAGAATATTGTTATTTTGACACATTTAGTTACCTCTTAGAAAATGCCTTCCTAATTTTCAGATTGATGTGATCTCAGGATCTAGCAAAAGACTAAGAATTTTTCATCCCATTGACAAGAATCCATTAATAAAACAACAATCTTTTGTGTGTAGTAATCTTTAATCTTACTTTATCACTCAGTAGCATTTTCACTCGTTTTACAGTATAATTTATAGCAGAGAAACAACTCCTGCCCTGGAAAAGGTCAGTCTGTCAAGGTTTACTTGTCTTTGAAGAAAAGTAATAGAGCATTATTTATGAACCAAAGAGTACACCTCACTGCTTTAATCACTCAGGAAGACACCTGTATTATTGTATCTTTTGCTGTGCCCCCCAAACAAGCAAAGGATATGCCAATCTTGCTTTTTCTTTTATGTTGCAAAAGGCCTTTTACCTCTTCTGTCTCTTCTGTTTTGTGTTTATGGCACTATGGAAATAACAACTCAGACAATACCTGATATCTGGGAACAATTTGTCAATTATGAGCCAGTGGTTTATGTTTCCTAAAGACCACAGAATCTCTGGACAGACTAACCCACCCTATTCAGTAAGTTCCACATAAAATCATCTGCCTACACAGAGGGAGATGTGCAATTAAGAACCTAGTGAATAAAAAAAGTTGAAAATGTTTGAAACTGTCTTAGAGAGCAATCAGCAAAACAAAAGCAATTACCATGTTTTTGTATAGAAGATCCCTAAACATAACCACAGTTGGTCTCCATATGCTTCTAGAAACCACTACAAGCACAAATTAGAACATGCTGTGTGGGGAAATGAATTGGTAGCTCATTAGAAAAACAGTTACAGTTTGAATAAATGTCTCCAATAAGGTTTTAATTTAGGTAAGAAAGGATATTAGGTATGAATTAAATAACAATAGTTACTAATGGCATCATTAAAGTTTTAAAATCATGTAAAATATATATCTAATTACAGTGTTGAAATATGAGTCTATATTTTTGATAATCTATTTTATAGTACAGTGGCACAATTTCAGTAATAAGAAAAGATACATAAAAATTCAACCAACAATGACCAATAAAAGTTCAACAGAAAAAATTAAATGGAGAACTGGAAATCACTTCAATATTAAAAATATTTTGTTTTAAATGTCAAATTAAAGTATGGGTCGGGCACTTAAAATGATATCTGGTTCATTTTCTTGTTATGTACAATTCAGACTTTCCAGTAAAATACTTATGAATCAATGAAGACAAAGAATAAAGAAATGTCAACTCACAATGTCAAAATATATGGCTGACTATCGCTAGAGTCTTTGAAGTCAAAGGGCAAAATGGACTAACAAGAGATTAAAGTATGAAACTACATTCAACATAGAGAATTCTACCTACTGGATAGTAGGGATATAGCACACCCTTTCCCCTAGAAAATGGTTACCATGTCCCTTCTCCAACTGGGGCTATGCCTCAGCTGCTTCCCAGTGCTTGAGCTCTGACTCCTCAGTCCTTAGCTCCATTTCTGCCTTGCATGTGTGATTGTACACAGACTTCTTTCCTCTTACATCATCTCCAAATCATCAAGGTACTGCTTTCTGTTTGTTAGTTTGGGTGTTGGATTCGTCATAAAACAACAGAAAAGGAAGAGACTGGCAGTGATTCAGTTTCCTGAAAGTTAAAAAGTGACAAGGAAAAAAGGCAGAGAATGGGAGGATGAAAGAGACCTTAATGCTTTATATATATGTATATGTGTGCACATATATGTATATATGTGTCAATAGGCACATGTATGTGTCTATATGGATACACATATGTATATATTTTACATACGTGTGCACACACATATTTATATACATCAGATCATCAGACAAGAAGTCTCAGTTTACCCAGGTGGAAATTGGAGATAGTATGAGTAACTTCCTCAGAGAATTAATGGGAAAATGAAACAGTCCATATTAACCCTGTACCTTTAACCAACACATGGTGAACACTCAAACATATGTGTTATTCTAATTAGAAAGTGGAAAATGATTAAACAAGAGAAAAATAATATCTAAAGAAATTTCATATAAGAAAAGGCAGAGGCACAGTCCACAGAGAATGAATTTTATGTAATGGGGAGAGAGATTCCTGCATTCCTTGGGAAGGATAGAAATTTAATACAAGTGACAGTGGGGAAATCTAGAAAGCCACACATTGATGCATGGTCCTTGTCCCTTGGGCTAACCATTAGAAAAAATACAAGCTTCATTCCAACTCTCTTTGTCTGCATCTATTTGGTAGAGGGGGTCACTTCGCTCAGGCAGTAAAGTGGCTGAGAAGTAATAACCATTCACCTCTAGAAACCTTTAACAAATGTCTAACAAGAGCTGGTACATACCCCAGTATTTTTGTCTTAGAGAGTGACAAAGCTTCTTAAACTTTCCCCATGGTAATCCATTCCAGTTAACCTCAGAATAGCCCTCTTTCCAGAGCACCTTTGATTTCCTGCCATCTCTTCCCTGACTCAGACTTCTATCTACTACTTCAGTAGTAGGTGCTTCATCAACTATATATAGCTGGTCTTTGATTTACATGGTTGAACTTAGAGTTTTGACATTACAGTAGGGCAAAAGTAATACAGAGTAGAAACTCTACCTCACATCTTGATATTTTCCCAGATTAAGGATATGCAATATAGTCCTTTGCTGGTGCAGGGCAAGGCCAGCATGCCAGAGCTTCCAGTTAGTTGCGCGATCACAAGGCAGAAACACTTGATCTTTTACACTGTCATCAAGCTAGGATGCTTGATAAATTAGATGGATTGCCTACCTGAAGAAAGTCTATCTGAAGACAGTGCCAATATGCTGAGGAATTTTTTAGGCATTTTTATAGATTTCCCTAAGCCTCTGCTTGCGGTAGTGAGAATGGTCCAGCTGTGGGGATCTCTGTCACCTTCCTTGGGCTGTTTGATGATGATATGTATGTGTCTGATAGGGCAACATTTCACACTCCATTTACGAGTCTGGGCCAACTCCCAGGAGGATGCTCCTCTTACACTTTCCCAAAGATAATGGGCCCAGCCAAGGCAGCTGAGATGCTTATCTTTGGGAAGAAGATAACAGCAAGAGAGGCATGTGCTCAAGGCCTTGTTACTGAAGATTTTCCTGATGTCACTTTCCAGAAAGACATTTGGAGCAGGTTGAAAGCATACAGCAAGATCCCTCCAAATGCAATGAGAATTGGAAAGCAGTTAAAAAGAAGCAGTGAGAAGGAAAAGCTGTACGCTGTCAGTGCTGAAAAGTGCAGAGCGGGGTGGGACAGGTGGTTGCTGGAGGAGCACACCATCTCTGTACAGGGCTTCCTCTCCAGAAAGGCGAGGTGGTGAGGACTGCCACAGCCCTGTGCAACTGGTCCTGCAAAGGGCAATACTGCTAACTCTGGTCTCCACTACTTAATGAAATAAACTTCACTGTGTTTTAAAAAAAATTATAGAGCTGCCCCCTGCACTGAGGAGGAGCCTTACATGCCTGCTGTACCACTGCCAAGGAGGTGAGCCACCCAGGTGCCAGAAGCACACCCCCACACTCCATTGAAATGAGAAGAAAAGTAAACAAATACTAAAACCAGACTTCCAGATCACCTAAGCAACCCCAAAGGGAAACGCGATACAACAATCTGATACTCAAACACCTGGACTCCCTGAACTGGCAACAAAAGAGGATCTGGGAAAAATGAAATCAGAAATAATTTCTCAGATAACCGAAGAGATTGTGCCCATTGTGCAAAACATGACTAATAAATCTAGAGAGGACACAGATTAAAAAAAATAGAGGACCTGAGCAACATGATGTAATCCTAACATAAGAAACAAATGGAATCCATGAAACAGATCCAAACAGATTTCCAGGAGATTAAAAACTCCACTGAAAGTCTACAAATCAGAATGACCCAATGTGAGGACAGAATTTCAGATATAGAAGATGAGATTGCAATTAGTGACCTGGAAAAGAAAAATTTCTTTAAAATTGTAAGGGACTACAAGAAATCAATCCAGCAGCTGCTAGATCAAGCAAAGAAGAGTAATATAGGACTGATAGGAGTCAATGAAGAAACAGGAGAGAGTGCAGATGACATAAAAAAACTGTTCACAGAAGTGATGGCAGAAAACTTCCCAAGAAGGGGAAAAGAACTTGACATACAGATAGGTGAGGCATATAGGACTCTAACTGGCCTGGATCAAAAAAAAATCTACACATAGGCATATAATAGTTAGGATTCCAGACCCAACACAAGAACAAAATTCTACAAGCAGTGAGAGAAAAGAAACAAATCACATACAAAGGAAAGCCCATCAGAATCACAGCAGACTTCTCAACACAAACCCTCAAGACAAGAAGAGCTTGCAGCGACCTATTTCAAGCCCTAAAGGAAAACAGCCTCCAACCCAGATTGATGTACCCTATAAAACTATCTTTCAAAATTGATGGAGAAATAAGATACTTTCATGACAAAGAGCACCTTAGGAACTTCATAAATACCAAACCAGCACTCCAAAAATTTTTAGACCATATTCTAGGAAAAAACAATGAGGACCAGAACCTCAGGAAGCCCAGCAGAATGAATCTATCAGGTAGGACAAGAAATTAAATGCAAAGGGGGAGAATCCAACAAAAAGAAAAAGTCATGACAATGATAAGTCAATATGTATCAGTTATAACCATCAATGTTAATGGTCTCTATTCACCAATCAAAAGATAGATCCAGCAATATGCTGCATACAAGAAACACACTTAATTCAAAAAGAAACTCATGTACTGAAAGTTAGAGGGTGGAAAACAATACTCCATGTGACAGAACCCTGAAAAAAAGCAAGAATAGCTATCCACTTTGCAGATCAAGTGGATTTCAAACCAACACTGATTCAGAGAGACAAATAAGGACACTACATCCTTGTAAAGGGAAGAATCCAAGAGGAAGAGATGACAATCATAAACATATATGCACCAAACACTAGTGCACCCAACTATATAAAACAAATACGAACAGACAGGAAAAATCAAATGAGCACTAATACAATAGTAGTGGGGGACCGCAATAACCCACTGTCACAAATAGATATAGACTAGACAAAAAAGAAGCAACAAAATACTAGAACTAAATCAAACTATTGAACAAATGAACTTAACAGATGTTTACAGACTGTTTCACCCCACAAAATCAGAATACACATTCTTTTGAACTGCACACCAGTTCTTCTCCAAAAAAGACCACATACTCACCCCCAGAACATGTTTAAGTAATTGCAAAAGAATTGAAGTTATCCCCTCTATATTATCAGACCATAGTGCGATGAAATTGGAGATCAGTAGCAAAGAAACCCCACAAGAATTTCATAAACACATGGAAATTGAACAACACACTTCTGCATAATCAATGGGTTACAGAGGAAATTAAAGGAGAAATCAAACAGTTCCTACAATTAAACGACAATGCCAATAAAATATATTGGAATCTATGGGACACAATGAAAGCAGCCTTATGAAGGAAATTCATAGCAGTGAATACTCATATTAGGAAAACAGAGTGAGTCCAATTAAACAACCTGATCCTGAACCTCAAGCTTCCAGAAAAAGAAGAGTAGACAAACCCAAAACTCATGCAAGGGAGGAAATTATAAAGATCAGAGCAAAACTCAATGCAATGCAGACTAAGAGAACTATAGAAAAAAATCAATGAAGCCAAGAGTTGGTTCTTTAAAAGAATAAACAAAATAAACAAATGCTTAGCCTACCTTATCTGAAAAAGGAAAGAAAATCCCCAAATCCATGCAAATAGGAATGAAAAGGGTGAAAATACAACAGACCCAGCAGAAATCCAGAGGATCACCAATACCTACTTCGAGAACCTATATGCCAACAAGATGGAAAACACAAAAGAAATGGACAGATTCCTAGATACATTTGAATTAGCAAAGTTGAACAAAGATGACCTAAAACTTCTAAACAACACAATATTAATCAATGAAATAGAAAATGTAATTAAAAACTTATCAACTAAGAAAACCCGGGCCCTGATGGCTTCACTGCTGAATTCTACAAGACATTTAGAGAGGAACTGCTGCCACTACTGTTTAAACTCTTCAATGAAATTGAAAGGGAAGCAATACTCCCAAATTCATTCCTGGAATCAAGCATCACCTTGATCCCCAAAGCAGAGAAAGCCCCAACCGAAAAGGAGAACTATAGGCCAATTTCACTAATGAACATAGATGCAAATATCCTTAATAAGATACTGGCAAATAGAATGCAGATCATCAAGAAAATCATATAGCCCTACCAAGTTGGATTCATCCCAGGGATGCAGGGATAGTTCAACATAGGCAAATCGATCAATGTCATACACTATATCAATAGAGCCAAGGACAAAAACATACAATCATCTCAGTAGATGCAGAAAAGGCATTTGACAAAATCCAACATGCACTTATGATAAAAACTGTACAAAAATTGGAATAGATGGTCTCTACCTCAATCTGATAAAAGCCATCTATGAAAAACCAACAGCCAATATCATACTAAGTGGTCAAAAACTGAAATCCTTCACACTAAAATCAGAAACAGGCAAGGATGTCTACAATCACCACTCCTGATCAATATAGTTTCAGAAACATTAGCCACAGCAATTAGACAAGAGAAAGAAATAAAAGGAATGAAGATAGGAAATGAAGAATTCAAATTCTCATTATTTGCAGATGGAATGATTCTCTATATTGAAGACCTCTAAGAACTCCACCAAAAGTCTTCTAGACTTAATAACCAAATTCAGTCAAGTAGCTGGATACAAGGTCAACACACAAAAATCAATAGCTTTCCTCTACATGAAAATAGAATCAGTGAGAGAGAAATAGGGCAAACAATTCCTTTCACAATAGCATCCAAAAAAGCTGAAGTACCTAGGAATCAACCTAATGAAAGAAATCAAAGACCTTTTCTCTGAAAAGTATGGCACTCTGAAAAGAGAGATGGAAGATGCTATCAGAAAATGCAAAGACATCCCTTGCTCCTGGGTAGGAGGAATAAACATAGTGAAAATGGCCATACTTGCAAAACTGCTACATAGATTCAGTGCAATCCTAAGCAGCATACTTCATGGACCTTGAGAAAACAATCCAAAAATTCATTTGGAATAAGAAGAGACCCAGAATAGCAAAAGCAATTCTAGACAACAGAGACATGGCAGGGGTTATCACAACCCTCAACTTGAAATTATACTGCAAAGCTACTGTGATATAAAACAGCATGGTACTGGCAAAGAAACAGACCTGAGGACCAGTGGAACAGATTAGAAGATGCAGAAACAATTCCAGACACACTCAGCCATCTCATGTTCAATGAAGGAGCCAAACACCCTCACTGGAGGAAAGATAGACTCTTTAATAAATGGTGCTGGACAAATTGGGTTTCAAGTTGCCCAAGACTAAAATTAGACCTATATCTCTCACCATGCAGTAAACTAAAATTGAAATGGATTCAAGAACTAAATATTAAGCCAGAAACTCTGAACTGCTGGAACAGAGGTTAGGTAGAACTCTTGAAGACATTGGGGTGGGAATAGATTTTATGAACCAAACCTCAGTTGTCCATGAACTACAACAGCAATCAACATGTGAGATCTTTTCTTATTAAAAAGCTTCTGCACAGCAAGAGAAACCACCAACAGTGTGAAGAGACAACCCACAATGTGGGAAAAAATTTTCACCTGCTGTTCCTCAGACAAAGGTCTACTATCTAGAGTCTATAAAGAACTTTAAAAAATCAGACCTCCAATATCCAAAGACCCAATCCAAATGTGGGAATCTGAAATGAACAGACATTTCTCAGACAAAGAAGTAGAAATAGCAAATAAACATATGAAAAAATGTTCAATATGACTTGTCATTTGAGAGATGCAAATGAAAACAATGCTGAGATTCCACCTTACCCAGGAAAGAATGGCTGCTGTCATGAAATCAACCAATAACAAATGCTGGTGGGGCTGTGGGAATAGAGGAACACTGCTCCACTGCTGGTGGGAGTGTTGACTGATGCAAGCACTATGGAAATCAGTATGGAGATATCTCAAAGAACTAGGACTGGAAGTCCCATTTGACCCCACTATTCCACTGCTGGGGATCTTCCCCAAAGAATTCAAAGAATCATACCACAGTGATATACGTGCACCCATGTTCATAACAGCACAGTTTGTGATAGCTAAAACTTGCAAACAGCCCAAATGCCCATCAACTGGAGACTGGATAAAGAAAATATGGTTTGTATATAAAATGGAGTACTACTCAGCCATAAAAAATGAGAAATTAGAGACATTTATAGCTAAATGGATGCACATTGAGGCGATACTCTTAAGTGAAATAAATAGGACATACATGTGTAAATTCCAAATAGTTTCTCTAGCATGAGATACTGAAAGTGTAAATAAGGACTCAAAGGTATAATAGATAATATTAAATAGGAAGAAAAAGGGGCAATGGGGAAGGCAAAGTTGGAGGGGTAGGAGAAAGGAAGGATGTGAATGGGATGAATATAAGAAAATGGAAAAATGGAAACAAAGTCTTTGTAAATAAGGAGGGATTGAGTGGTTGAAGGGAGGGCAGGGGAAGGGGGAAAAAATAAGAACGAAGGGAGATTATTGAAAGGTGCAAATTTCTAATGATGAATGTCATTATATTGTATACCCAAAATGTACCAATAAAATTCATTTAAAAAATTGTTTTCAAGTGAAGATATGTTCATATATATATGTTTGTATACTTTATGTATATATTACATTTTTATATTAAAATATAATGTATAAAGTATATTTACTGTTAATGATCTTGAATGTAATGATGTCAGAAGTAATTAAGACAAGCTTTAATTCTGACTTTTAAAATTAGATGAGTCATGAACAAAATATGAAATATAAATATGAAAATAAATATGCAAAAATATTCATATGTGACTCAAATAAATGCAAGTAAAAAAATAATATTTTCATTCATCGAATTAGAAAGAATATCTTTTAAACTTAATTGACTGATGCTGATGAGCATATAGTGAAACCAGTGGTCATAGATATGGTTCATAGCAGAACAATAAATCTAGCATTTCTAGAGAGCAATTTGACATCACATTTCAGGAGCCTTAGAGAATCTCGTGTTATGGCATTCGGTATCACTACTTTAATTAAAGCTGCAGATAAATATTCATGCAGAATGTAGAACATATAATTTTAAGTGATAAGGTATCATTTATACATTCAGAAAGAAAAGTATTTCTCTAAAGGAAAAAAAAGAAGAGAAAATGATAAACTAACAAGTGAAGAATTGTACAAACATAAAGTAACTCTTTTGGGTTAGGGAGAAACACTAAGGTAGAAATGAGTAGACCACGTGTGTGGTCAAGTTAATGGAAGAGTCATCAGAAACATGTATTTGGGTACACTTGTGTTCCAGGAAAGAATTAGTCTTTTACTCACAGACTCAGCTTGATGTTAAAAGACATAAGTAGCCCAGAACTGGAAGTGGTATTAAGTAGTCATCAGGAACATGGGCCCAGCAATCCAGGGTTTCTGGATACTTCCAAAGTTACAGGAGCACCTGGTGAGCCAAACTCCGCAAACACAGAACACTTCCTCCAGACCGACCTCTCCTGGGTGCAAGGTTGTTAGGGACTGTCCTCAACATGTCACCTATGCACTTGTGCCTGAAGATTGGCGTGAGTGCTGCACCATTTACACAGGAATTTAGATTCTGGGCTCTGGAGACAGGCTTAGGTTTGAATGCTAGTTTTGCTACTAAGCTAGGAACTGATATCTCAGGTAAGTTATTGGACCTTTAAGTCTCAATTTCTTAATCTGTACAGTGTGGATAATTGTGCATGTGAATGTTTGTACATATGATATAAAAATAAAATATGTAACAATGATGTTATAGGGGAAAGACAGATCTCCTCTAGCCTCCTCACTTAGAGGTCTTATGTGTGCTCTTTGGTTGGCTCTAAGAACCACTTTAATAAAGAGCTGATTGATAAGAGAAAAGCACACAAGTTTTATTATTTTTAAATGCACATGAGGCTCTTTACAAGAGAATGAAGTTTAAAGAAATGATTGAAGCATGGGTCTTAAAAAGCTTTTAAACAAATAACAATACATTTTTGAGGAATAATAGGAAAGTAAATATTTGGGCTAGGGTAGAACATTCTAGAGATGTTATTAAGAGATGCATGGGGGAGGTATAAAAGCCAGTAGAAGATAAAGGCAACTTCTAAGTGTTTACTAATTCTTCCTGACAGGATATTTATTGCTTGCTGCATGGAGGGAAAGTCATGTCAAATAGCTCTTTCTGAAGTTACAATTCCTCCAGTGTTTTCAGGTTGAAATAGCCAATATAAAGTTTGGCATATTTGAGATAGCATAACCTTAACTTCTTTGGTTTCTAACACCATATAGTGTTTGTCAATAGTGTGTGGCTGTTGCATGTGTATATATGTAAATTAACAAAGAATCCTTAACCCTATAGAGTCCCATTCTCCCCTCTTCCTACCTCCTCAATGGAGCAGACACAAAAGTCTATAGATGTTTTAAAGACTATAAAGAGAGTCTTTAAAACTTTGGGCAAGACTTTCGGTTCAATGCTCAGCACTGCAAAGAAATCAGTATTTATTAATTTCATAATTACTGTGGTGCTTTATGCATATATTTTTGTCTAAATCATCCAGTCTCTTTTTACCTGTAAATATAAACAGGAATTCAAACAACATTTATTAGGTGTTTGGCATAAAACCAAAACAAATATTTATTAACATATTTTACAACAACTACAACAAATAGCTGTTATTACACAGTGAAGAAAGAGAAATTCAGGGCAAGCAATTGTGAGGTATTTAGTGACAGAGCACATGTTTGAGCTGAACTGTCATGACTCTTCAGTGCCATCTAGTCCCAAGAGACTAGCACATGGCTGTCGTTCTCCTTTCCTATAACTTGTCCAGACTTTATTGTTGTTCATGGAGCTCTGTCTTGCTGCTGACAGAATCTGCCATACAAATTCCCAGTCAGGCCCTACAAAAGCATGAAAGTTGGCATTACAGTTTAAGCGTATTTTCCATATCTGGTTTGGAATAAATTGTTATAAGAGCTTAATGATTACTTATTAACTCTGAACACTTGGACATTAATAAATCCTGTGAAGCATAACACTATGTTCCACAAATTCATCCCATACTTTTCTACTGTAAATTTGTATTTTAGCATAACAGTAGCTGGCTGTGCCTCTCAGTATTTTTGCCTGAGGGATATAGAAAGCAACTTGGCTACTTGGTATGATGAACAGCTAGATGTGTGCACTTGTGCAAAAGTATCAAACTGGAATATTTACCCACATTATGCTCTGCCTAACAAGTTTTGCACATGTTTATCTGAGCATCACAGAGGGTACAATATGCCCACACATATATGGTAAAATATGTATTTTACCATAATTGGATGTGGGTGTGACTTACAGTAGCTGATTCTGGGGAAAGAAAAACCCCATCTGTGCATTCACCAACTTGGCAGAGGAATAACAAGGTATGTGAATACATATTTGACTAGTAGAAATGGTACAAAAAGGTGATGCAACCAAATGGAATGACCCAATGTTAGAACTAGGTCTGAAAATACAGTATCTTGGCAGGGGTGAAACCTATTGGATGGAATGCCAACATTGCCATTCAATGTTGGAAGTTGTTTGTAACAGGTGAAATGCTACAAGATGTTGTTAAATACACAAATACTTAAATACAAGTAAAATGTTCTCATGCACCAATAGCCATACTCAAAAATGTATTTATTTTGACCCCTCACTAGTTGAACTGAAAGCATTCATAAGTCTGCTGTTCTTAGCAGGGCTTTCTCATGGCAATTGTAGGAATATAAAAGACTTATGGAAATGTGGGCTTGAAGTTTGTAGAGTAACAGTGACACTGAGGAGATTTGGTTTCCTTCAAAATTAGCTGAGGTTTGATGACAAAACCACTCAGCAAGCAAGAAAGAAAAAGAACTTATGATCTGGCTGCTATCCAGTCATTATTTGAGAGATTTGTAATTGTGAAGGAAATTATACACCATCTGAATATATGACTATTGATGAACATCTAGTAGCATTTCATGGTCACTTTAGATTTAGGCAATATATGCCAAAAAACCTTGAAAATATGGCATCAAGATTTATGCCCTTGTAGATGCGAAGACTTATTATGCATTCAAATCAAAAATTTATTCTGGAACTCAGCCTCCAGTTCCTTATTCATATAGTAATAAACCAAATGATGTTGTGAATAAACTTGTTGCTCCCATCTCCTAAACTAATTTTAATGTAACATTCAACAATTGGTTTACTAGTTTCCAATTGATGTTACCCTTGCTAACAGAGCACAGATTTGTATGCAGGAACAAATCAGGAATTCCAAATGAAATGGTGCAATTTCAGAACAGATAGTACAATCTTTAGAGTTCAGAAAGACATAACATTTTTCTCATATGTGGCAAAGAAAAACAAGCATATTGTTGATGTCACTATTGCACCGTGATGGAAATATTGATAGAGAAACCTCGACAAAATGGAAGCCTGAGATAGAAACTTTCTACAAGAAAATCAAAGGCAGAATAGATGTTGTTGATGAATTATGCAGCAACTCTGATGTCACTTGAAACACAAAGCATTGGCCAATGATTGTGTTTTACTTGATCCTAAACATGTATGGCATAAATAGTTTGATAGTTTACAAAGAAAATAACAAGTACAAAATACCACAGAGAGATTTTCTTAGAGGACTGGGACTGGAACTCATAAGAGATCATTTACAGCAGACAAAAAACACAATGTTTCTGCCCAGGAAATTATGGAGCACACTGGTGAGCTGACAGGTGAACAGGCAGGTGCAGCAGCACAAAGGCCTACTATGACAACAGGAAAACTAAAATGATGTGAACTGTGCCCTACAAAAAAATTCAGGAAAACAAAACGTATGTGCTGTCAGTGTAAGTGGTACTTGTGTATGGAACATGCAGTTTTCATGCGTGCAGATTGCCTTAGGCATGAGAGTTGAAGCAAAAATTATTTCTGTGGTAAACTTTTATTCATATTTACATTGTAGTTCACATAGGAATTTATTTGTGATGTTGTCTTCTAGGGTCTGTAAGCAAGCACACAGCTAATGTGAAAATGATGTCTATTCTAAGCACTCATTCATTACATACTTGATATTATATTTTATTGATATCTTATTTTCTTATTATTTAAATGTGATAATTGAAGTAAAGTTATTTTTTTACAGTGCAATTCATATTTTAATTGTAGTTCACATATGAATTTATTTCTGATGTTATGTTCTAGGTTTTGTAAGTAAGCACACATCTAATGTAAAAATCTTGATGTTTATTCTAAATGTGCAATACATATTAATAATTTAATACTTTATTTTATGGATATTTTATGTTCCTGTTAAGTTCACATTGCATAATATAATAAGAACCTCCCGCAAAAGCAAAAAGATCAGCAAGATGTCAAGTATGTCCTACAAAAAAGGCCAGGAAAGCAAAACACATGTGCTGTTAGTATAAAAGATATGTTTGTATAGAACATGCCGTTGTCATGTGTGAAGACTGCCTTAGTTGTGATAATTGAAGTAAAGTGTTATTGATATTTGCATTGTAGTTCATATAGGAATTTATTTCTATTGTTCTTTTATAGACTTTGTCCATCAAAAACCAGTCCATGTTGAAATTTTCAATGCTTTTTTAAGAACACTCAATAAATATTAAAAATTTAATGCTTTATTTTTGTGATTTTTTTCCTGTTAAGCACTCATTAACATAATAAAACTCATAAAATTAAAATTAATAATTCATCAATAGAAATATTCTCAATAACAAACATGAATGTGACACACTTACGTTTCTGTCACTTTATGACAAAATGTTATGCTTTGCAGAATAATCGTTTTGTAATTTATATCTCCTTTACATGATCTGAATATCTCCTTCAAATAGATCTGAATATTTCCAATAGACCTGAATGTAACAAAATGAGAGCACTTTTTCAGAGTTCCTACAGTTCCTAACATTTGAGTCTAAATTCAACCTACTTGCTGATTTATGTTCAGCCCTGTGGATTTCTGAAGTTCTGTTTCTTTTATGATCACACAATATCCTGCTGCAGTACCTAGTGGGTTAGATCCAATGACCATTGAAATGATACAGTACAGTTTCAAAAGAATGGCGTGTATGTAAGTGCCATTTCCTTTCTCAGCTAAAAGGAACTGCTTCAGAATAGAAAATAGAAACATATTTGAAAGCCCATAACCTAGGAAGTCAGTATTCTAAGGAATAATAATTAAAGCCAAAGATTATAATACACCCAAGAATGGTTACATTTCTTGTTTGTGCACTGAGATCAAAATAATGTAGTTCAAAATTCTATTGAATACATGATTGCTAATATCAGAGATGACAGAAATGAAGCTAAATTTCAATGGAGAAAGAGACTAGAATGACTCTGTAAGTTTGTGTAATTTGTTCAACTCAGAGCTAAACATATTATCCAAAAATGTATAGAAACCGATATACTCACCATTCCAAAGAACTAAAATATTAAGTGGATTGGCAGAAAAGATTCATTATTACTCCAGAGAAATGATGTTTATTTGTAGCAAAAAAACCAGAGGTGTATGCAGTTTCAGATGAGATCCGATAGGTTCAGAGTGATATGGCCATGTGTGCACAGTTTCTTCTCAAAGGAGTTAGTGTTTATTTTCAGAGTGAGTTTTATATTGGAGTGTAACATGTTTTTATTGGTTTACAAATATTACCTGAGTTTACAGAATATAATGAATAGCTAACTGAAGGTTAAGACTTCACAAAAACTTAAATTTACTTATATATTCTTCTGGGAAATACCCTAAAATTATAATGTAGTCCTATTCATGTATTTAAATATAATGCCTTCTATCTAGAAATTATACTACCTATAAAAACAGGGAAGAGAAAATGGTATTAACAGGTAGGCACACACTTTCTGGGACAATCACCTGTGCTTGTGGGAGTTAGGGAGACACTGCTGCCTTTTAAAATGATGGTTAATTGTCCTTCAATGTTTTATTGTTTTGTTTGTTTCAAATAAGGTCCTCCAGAGAAATTTACAAGGACTTAGCCAAAATCTATGAAAATCTGAAGTAATTTATGGTACTGTTGGAGATAATGAAAACACTAAAGAAGAAATGGAAAATAAAATGTGGCTCTGGAAAGGAAATTGGTTGGTGACACTTATTGGAGGAGTTGGTAGAAAACAGGAAAATTTTAGAGAAACTAATACCAAAAAAAAAGAAATCAAATAAAGTAATTCTGCAAATTACGTAGTACTTCTGCAAAGTACTCTGCTTTATCCTAAGTACTCAATAAACATATTTCCAATATGTAGTCATGGTTAAATTTTTAGTAAAATATTTAATAAATTTAGTAAAACATTTTCTCTTTGTCTTCTTTATAAATGTTTCTGTACTGGTTAATTTTCATTAAGATTTAAGCATTTTGACATGTCATTAACGTAAAGAAAGAAAGATTATCCTCACACCACTTTTCTATCAAATACAGTGAAACTCCACGAATTGTCTAAATTAATTTTTTCCTCCCACTTTCTTTTGAAATGAACTAAATTAGGACCTTTATCCCCATATTTATGAATATTGCTTTTATGAAGACCACCAGTGGATTCCCTTTTGGCAAATCCAAAGGTCAGATTTTATCTCAATTGATTGTCAGAATCATCTAGCCAAGTTAATGTTCTCTTCCTTGGAATTTCTTTACTAGGCTTCTAGGACAAGATATACTCGTGACTTTTCCTCTCATATCACCAAGAGTTCCTTTTCAGTCTTCTATGCAGTTTGGACATCATTTCTCCAACCTCTTGAACCTCAAGGGCCCCAGGCTGAGTTCTTGGATGTTTTGCTGTACCTACTTTTGCTCTGTCGGTGATCTCTTCTAGTTTCCAATGGTTTAGACCTCTATATATCTAACTTAGACCCCTCCCTTGAACTCCAAGCTCACAAAGTTAATGCTCACATGATATTTCTTATGAGATATCCAAATAACTTCTCAAATTTAATGGGTTTTATCTCTCTTCAAAGCTGACTTCTCCAGCAGTCTTTCTTATCATAGTAAATGACAACTCTATCCTTATATTACTTTGGTTTTTAAATCTTCTCATTGGCTCCAAAAGGGATCCCAGGTAAAACCACTTTTCACCAGCCTGACGAAATTCTAGTATCTCTTGGATGAATTTGTTTCTTCCTAAATTATCTTTCTGCCCTTGCCTCTGTACAATCTGGCAGCTAAAATAATCCTTTTAAATCATGTCAGTTCATTTTTCTTTTTCAGAATCCCCGAATTATCTCATTTTTAATAAAATTCACAGTATTCCACAAACTTTGCTTATAAAGTCTTCCTTCATATCCTTCTCTTCTGACTGTATCCTCCTGTGCTCCTGCCACTCTGGACTCCAGGCTTTTCCCTGGACACTGCAGGCTCAGTCACTTTCTACCAGTGGTTCTACATTTCCTATGTATCCACAGGACCTACTCTCTCAACATCTTTAGTGAAATGTTTCCTTCTAATGAGGGTTTCCTCAAGTCTGCTCTATTTAAATTGCACTTCTATTTATCCAGAACTTTTTATTTTCCTTCCCTGGTTTTTCCCTCCATACCAATTATCATCATCACTATTTACTTTACTTATATACTTTATTTATTGACTGTTTTCTGAACTTCATGCTAGTTTTTTAATAATCTATTTTGTTTACTACTGTTTTTAGAGGTAAATCCAGGTTTTGCAGGCCTGGAGTTTCTACAATTAGGCTGCACTTCCTAAAATTGTAAATTTATGCATGAAAATTGTTTTTTATTTAAAATGACAAGAACAGTTACAACTGAACTGTACTTTTTAAGAAACTTACAAATACCAGAAAATAAAAATATATAAAAATGAATTGTCTAAATTTTTTGCCACATAATCTTTAATTAATATTAAATAAATTTTTTAAGAAACAAGGTGCATCATGTAAAGGTACAAGTTCCCAATGAGAAATGTAAATGTGTTGTATACCTGAAATGTACCAATAAAAGAATTTTTTAAAAAATTAAATAAATTTTTAAAAATAACTTTCACTAGAGAATAGTAAAAAATTAAAATCTCTAGAAAGGGCATTTGAAATATGTTTTATATTGTAATAATTTAGAAAAGGTTTTTTTTTGCTTTATAACTATTATTATTGAAGTTACAAAGATTTTTGGAATTGTGATCAAATTTCCGAAAATGCCAATCAACTTTCAGTCATTTAGAAGTTTTCTAATTTGAAAGAACTTTTTGGATGCTATCCTCTCTCTGTGTTATTTCAAGTCTTATTTTTCCTCCTGTACACATATATTTCCAGTGTGGAGAGCCATGGAGATTTTCAGATCACGATACAAATGCTGGCAAGATGAAGGAATACAGTGACACGAGTGTTCCTGGAATTAATAGCCCCATCAAGGTGGCTGATGATAATGTAACTAAACCCAGAATTGACGGCAAACTATAGAATTATAACTCACTAACCACAAACTAAGAGTATCTCCAACTTAGTTTCCCACACAAAAATTACAAAAATGCTTGTAGTTACTGAATCACCATATAGGAAGGCATTATGGAATAAAAATCAGACTGATCAGAAACAGTGGTCCAAACTATCTACAGCCAAAATACCTTAGTTATAAAATTTGTGCAAAAGCACACACATTCCTGTAGCCCTGGGAGGGGGGGAAAGCTGGAGCAAATTAGAGGCATAGAAACTTAAACCTCCTCAGCTTCATGGTGAATCTACCTCTGCTCCAGTGTTTGATACTGTTTCGGACACATGAGAGAAGCCAATGGAGACTGGTTAATTAATATGTCTGTTATATGGATTTTGTCATTGTTAAGTTTACCAGCCAAAATATAGCATATTCAATCAAACTTGAATTTCATATCATGATAATTTTAGTATAAGTATGTACACATATTTGGGATATAATTATAATAAAATTGTTTTCATTGTTGTCCTGAAATTCAAATTGAACTGCTCATGATGCTTTCTTATTTGCTAATTCTGACAATCTTGTCAGTTTTTAAAGTGATCTATTCAACATTTGGTAAGATAAAAATTTACTTGTAGTTTCTATTTTTGTTTTGGTTTTGGTTTTCTATTTTTAAGTAGTGTTACTTTGCATATCTAACTATTTATACCAACTGCAATTTATTGTAATGATTCATAGAAGGGATGGTACCTAGGTTCCTATGTAATGCTTCTGACTATGAATATTCCACCTAAGTGGTTTCTTTGTACACTGCATGACCCTTGGAGATCTCAGCTGATGTCAATGGACCCATGGGGTGGGAGGCAGTGAACAGTCTGCATTGGCTTCTGGGTAAATTATCTGTAGGGAAGTAATAAACATTAATAGCAGTAATCAAAGGCTGGCCAACTGTTTATTATCATCATGCCCTGGCAATTCTGAATGATGTCAGTAAAGATGTATTTTTCCTTGCTTGTACAAATCTCCATCACTACCCTCACCCTCTTGGTATGTCAGTGGTTTGAATTTCTTTCTCCCAGTTTAGCATTGGTGTAACTGAGTGTAGAGTAATTTTTCTGTAAATGCTTGTAACCTAAATTTAAGTCTCACTGAGTGCTTGATCTCTAGCAACAACTTTATTAGATTTTTCTTTTTGTATTAGTTTCTCTAAAATTTTCCATTTTTCTTTCAGTCCCTACAATAAGTTTCATCAGCCAATTCCATTTCCAGAGCTCTATTTTATTTTCCATTTCTTCTTTAGTATTGTCATTATCTCCAACAGTAACACAAATTGCTTCAAACCTTCATAGTCATGTTTCTCCCTTTTATCTATATCAAACCTCACTGCACTGCAGGAAATTTTTTTCCTTCAGTTGCTAATGTGTGGCCTACTTATTGGAAAGGACTATTCTATCTTACTAACATTTATTATTGAAAATAGAGTGTGTCATAACCTTAAAATATTGGATAAAATAAGATGAAGTGATCATTATTAGTTAGATATTTTTCAAAGCACTTTACAAACAATGAAACGTCATAGCTCGTGTTTTTATTACATTCCATTCACAGCTGAGACAACAAACAAAGTGACCTCTGGCTCTCTCTTTTTTTCTTTTCAATTTTTATACATTTTTATTAGTACAAAGTTATACCACTTAATGTTCACATTCCTTGTGAGGAGTTGGTATTTGTACGTAAAACATGTAACTTCGTTTTTTTAATCCTCCTCCTTTTCCTCTCCTCCTCTCCTCCTTCTTCTATTTATTGAGTTCTTCCCATCTGCAAGCAAGCTATCTCCCTATTTCCTGTTATCTATCTTTTCTTATGCTCTTTACTTATATTTTGGATATCTCATATAAGAGAAAGCATGTAATATTTAAGCTTGTGCATCTGATTTATTTCACTAAACATTTAAAGTGTCTCAAGGTGAATCCTTTTTCCTACAAATGACTTATTTTTCTTCATGGCAGTGTAGTACTTCACTGTGTATAAATACTACATTTTCTTAATCCATTTATTTATTGATGGACATGTAGGCTGTTTCTAAGATTTAGCTTTTGTGAATTTTGTTTCTATAAACATGAGTATGCATGTATTACTGTAATATGATGTCTTTAATGCATTCAGGAATTTATGTAGAAGAGGAATAGCATTGGAATGGAATTTCTAGTTTTAGTTTTTTGAGGAATTTCCCTACTGATTGTCATAATGGTTGTACTATTTTACATTACCACCAGCAATGTAAAAGGGTATATTTTCCCCTGCAGCCTTGCCAATGTTTGTTATTATTTGATTTCTTGATGAAAGCCATTCTTTTTGGAGATAGATGAAATCTCAATGTTGCTTTGACTTGCATTTTCCTAATGGCCAGAGATGTTAAGCATTTTTGATGTATTTATTAGCCATCTGTATTTCTTCTTCTAAGAAGTGATGGTTCATTTCAGTTGCTCATACTTTTTTTGAGGGATTTTTTCTAGAGGGATCTATTTTTTTTGAGGTTTTATATATTCTAGATAGGAGTCTTCTTTTCAAGGAATAGATAGAAATTTTTTTCATTCTGTAGGTTGTCTCTTCACTTTGTTCATTGTTTCCTTTGGTGGGCATAAAATTTTTTACCTTGACAACATCATGTCAAGTTTGTAATTTTTGGTACAGTGGCACCTCAGTTCATGAACTTAATTCTTACCATGATTCTGGTCATAAACTAAATTGGACACAAACTGAATCAAATTAAAAGGTTAGGTTCAATGTTGACCTTATGGATAAATTTGATTTTATTATCATCCAATTCCATTTGTGACCAGAATCATGGTAAGAATTGAGTTCATGAACCTAGGTATCACTTTTTTATTTTGTAATTGGGCTCTATTCTGAAAGTACTTGCCTGTGCTAATATTTATTAGAGTTTACCTGTTTTATTTCACAGCAGATTAAGTGTTTCTGTTTTAGCATTTAGATCTTTTGATCTATCTTAATATTAGTTTAGTACATGGTGATATGGGTCTAGGTTCAATCTTCTGTATGTGGATAGCCAGTTTTCACAATGCCATTTGTTATAGAGGCTATCTTTCCTCCAGCATAACTTCTTGGCACTTTTGTTAAAGATTAGGTAGCTGAAGGTGCCTAGCATTGTTTCTGCATCCTCCATTCTGTTTCACTGATACACATACCTGTTTTTGCCTATCTCATGCTGTTTTTATCACTGTAGCTCTGTAGTATAACTTAAAGTCTGCAACCATGATGCCTTCTGTTTTGCTCTTGTTGCTTAGGATTGTCTTTTGCTCTTCTAGGTCTCTTCTGGTTCCATATGAATTTTAGGATACTTTTTCTACCTCTGTGAGGAATTCAAATTTTGATTAAGATTGAGTTAAATTATATAACAATTTTGGAATTTTAGCCATTTTGACAATATTGACTTTGCCAATCCAGGAATATGGAATATATTTCCTTTTTCAAATTTCCTCTTCATTTTCCATTTTCAGAGTACAGTTTTTATTGCAGTGGTCCTTCACTTCCTTGGTGAGGTTAATTCCTTAGTATTTAATTTTTCTTGATGCTCTTGTGAATGATATTTTCCCCAAGTTTCTTTCTCAGTAAACTTATTACTGGTGTACAGGAATACTCATGAGTTTTGTTTGCCAATATTATATCTTGTTATGTTGTTGAATTTGTTTATTAATTCTAGCAGTCTTTTGGTGGAATTTTTTGGGTCTTCTATGTTAAAGACCATGTCATCTGCAAATAATGATAATTTGACTTCTTCCTTTCCTACACATATACTTGTCTTTCTTTCTCTTGCCTGATTGCATTGCCTAATGTTTCAAGAACCATATATATATATATTTTTTGGTTAAATTCTTTTATTGATACATTTTAGGTATACAACACAATTACATTTCTCATTGGGAATTGTACCTTTACATAATGCATCTTGGTTTTTATTTTTTCCCCATTCCTAGCCCTCCCTTCACCCCCTCCACCCTTCCCTATTTACAAAGGCTTTATTTCCATTTTTTTCATTTCTCATCATTTTTCCTTTCTCTTCTTTTCTTTCCCCTGCCTCTCTAACTACCCCTACCCCTTTGGACCTTTTCTTCCTATTTTGCATTATCAATTATTCATTCTAATCATTGGTACATTTTAGGTATACAATATAATGACATTCATCATGGGAAATTTGTACCTTAACATAATCTCTCTTGGTTCTTATTTTTCACCGTTGCCCAGCCCTCCCTTCAACCCATCCAGTCCTCCCTATTTACAAAGATTTTGTTCCTATTTGTCCATTTTCTCATATTAATCCCATTCTCTTCTATCCTTTCCCCTAGCCCTCCCACTTCCTTTCCCTTTGCCCCTTTTCTTTCTATTACACATTACCTATTATACATTTTAGTCTTTATTTACACTTTCAGTTTCTCACACCAGAGAAACTATTCGGTATTTATACATGTGTGTCCTATTTATTTCACTTAAGAGTATCGCCTCAATGTGCATCCACTTAGCTATAAATATCTCTAATTTCTCATTTTTGATGGCTGAGTAGTACTCCATTTTATAAAAAAACCACATTTTCTTTATCCAGTCTCCAGTTGATGGCATTTGGGCTGTTTCCAAGTTTTAGCTATTGCAAACTGTGTTGCTATGAACATGGGTGCACATATATCACTGTGGTATGATTCTTTGAATTCTTTGGGGAAGATCCCCAGCACGGGAATAGCAGGGTCAAATGGGACTTCCAGTCCTAGTTCTTTGAGGTATCTCCATACTGATTTCCATAGTGCTTGCACCAGTCTACACTCCCACCAGCACTGGAGCAGGGTTCCTCTTTCCCCACAGCCCCGCTAGTATTAGTTATTGGTTGATTTCATGATAGCAGCCATTCTTTCTGGAGTGAGGGGGAATCTCACCATTATTTTCATTTGCATCTCTTGAATGACCAGTGATGTTGAACATTTTTTTCATGTATTTATTTGCTATTTTTACTTCTTTGTCTGAGAAATGTTGGTTCATTTCAGATGCCCATTTTCCGATTGGGTCTTTAAATTTGGGAGGTCTGATCTTTTTAAGTTCTTTATAGATTCGAGATAGTAGACCTTTGTCTGAGGAAGAGCAGGTGAAGATTTTTTCCCACATTGTGGGTTGTCTCTTCACACTGCTGGTGGTTTCTCTTGCTCTGCATTATTTTTGATAAGAAGAAATCCCACTTGTTGATTGTTTGTGCTAGTTAATGGGCAACTGAGGTTTTGTTCATAAAATCTTTTCCTACACCGATGTCTTCAAGAGTACTACCTAACCTGTGTTCCAACTGGTTCAGCGTTTCTATTTTAATATTTAAATCTTTAATCCATTTCAATTTTAGTTTAGTGCATGGTGAGAGATATAGGCCTAGTTTTAATCTTTGGCAAGTTGAAACCGAATTTTTCCAGCACTATTTATTAAAGAGGCTATTTTTCCTCCAGTGAAGGTGTTTGGTTCCTCTATCGAAGATGAGATGGCTGAGTGTGTCTGGCATTGTTTCTGCATCTTCTAATCTGTTCCACTGGTCCTCATGTCTGTTTCTTTTCCAGTACCATGCTGTTTTAATCACAGTAGCTTTGTAGTATAGTTTCAGGTTGGGGATTGTGATACCCCCTGCCATGACTCTGTTATCTAGAATTGCTTTTGCTCTTCTGGGTCTCTTCTTGTTCCAAATGAATTTTTGGATTGTTTTCTCAAGGTCTATGAAGTATGCTGCTGGGATCTCAATTGGAATTACATTGAATCTATATAGCAGTTTTGGAAGTATGGCCATTTTCACTCTATTAATCCTTCCTACCCAGGAGCAAGGGATGTCTGTCCATTTTCTGATATCATCTTCAATCTCTCTTTTCAGAGTGCTATAGTTTTCAGAGAAGAGGTCTTTGATTTCTTTTGTTAGGATGATTCCTAGGTATTTCAGTTTTTTGGATGCTATCATGAAAGAAATTATTTGCCTTATTTCTCTCTCAGTGAGTCTGTCATTTTTGTAGAGGAAAGCTATTGATTTTTGTGTGTTGGCCTTGTAACCAGCTATTTGACTGAATTTGATTAACAAGTCTAGAGGACTTTGGGTGGAGTTCTTGGGGTCTTCTATATAGAGTATCATGTCATCTGCAAATGATGACAATTTGACTTCTTCATTACCTATCTTTATTTTTTATTTCTTTCTCTTGTCTAATTGTTGTGGCTAATGTTTCCAAAACTATATTGAACAAAAGTGGTGATAGTGGACATCCTTGTCTTGTTCCTGATTTTAGTGTGAAGGATTTCAGTTTTTGACCATTTAGTATGCTATTGGCTGTTGGTTTTTCATAGATGGCTTCTATCAGTTTGAGGTATAGACCATCTATTCCAATTTATTTTGTAGGGTTTTTATCATAAATGCATGTTGGATTTTGTGAAATGCTTTTTCTGCATCTATGGAGATAATCATATGGTTTTTGTCCTTGGCTCTATTGATATTGTGTATTACATTGATTGATTTGCATATATTGAACCATCCCTGCATCCCTGGGATGAATCTCACTTGGTCAGGGTGTATGATCATCATAATGATCTTCTGCATTCTATCTGCCAGTATCTTATTAAGAATTTTGGCATCTATGTTCATTAGTGAGATTGGCCTATAGTTCTCTTTTTCAGTTGGGTCTTCCTCTGCTTTGGGGATCAAAGTGATGCTTCTAGGAATGAATTTGGGAGTATTGCTTCTCTTTCAAGTTGATTGAAGAGTTTCAACAGTAGTGGCAGTAGTTCCTCTCTAAATGTCTTGTAGAGTTCAGCAGTGAAGACATCAGGGCCCAAGCTTTTCTTAGTCGATAAGTTTTTAATTACATTTTCAATTTCATTGGTTGATATTGGGCTTTTCAGAATTTTTAGGTCTTCTTCGTTCAACTTTGCTAATTCATATGTATCTAGGAATCTGTCCATTTCTTCTGTGTTGTCCATCTTATTGGCATAAAGGTTCTGGAAGTAGGTATTGATGATCCTCTGGATTTCTGCTGGGTCTGTTGTGATTTCACCCTTTTCATTCCTAATTGCATGGATTTGGGCCTTGTCTTTCCTTTTTCTGATAAGGTTGGCTAAGAGTTTGTCAATTTTGTAGATTGTTTCAAAGAACCAACTCTTGGCTTCATTGAGTTTTTGTATTGTTCTCTTAGTCTCCATTGCATTAATTTCTCCTCTGATCTGTATAATTTCCTCCCTTGTGTGAGCTTTGGGTTTGTCCTGCTCTTCTTTTTCTAGAAGCTTGAGGTTCAGCATCAGGTTTTTTAATCGGGCTTGTTCTGTTTTCCTAATATGCATATTCACTGCTATGAATTTCCCTCGTAAGGCTGCTTTCATTGTGTCCCATAGATTCCGATATGTTGTATTGTCATTGTCATTTAATTGAAGGAACTGTCTAATTTCTTTAATTTCCTCTGTGACCCATTGGTTATTCAGAAGTGTGTTGTTCAATTTCCATGTGTTTATGAAATTTTTTGAGTTTCTTTTGCTATGGATCTCCAATTTCATCACCCTATGATCTGATAATATACAGGGGATGACTTCAACTTCTTTGCACTTACTTAAACATGTTCTATGTGTGTGTATGTGGTCTATTTTGGAGAATGACCCATGTGCAGCTGAGAAGAATGTGTATTCTGATTTTGTGGGGTGGAAGACTCTGTAAACATCTGTTAAGTTCATTTGTTCAAGAGTTCGATTGAGTTCTACTATTTCAGTACTTATTTTTAGTCTAGTTGAACTATCTATTTGTGACAGTGGGGTGTTGAGGTCCCCCACTACAATTGTATTAGTGCATATATGACTTTTCATGTTGTTAGTATTTGTTTTATATAGTTGGGCACACTAGTGTTTGGTGCATAGATATTTATGATTGTCATCTCTTCCTCTTGGATTGTTCCCTTTACAAGGATGTAGTGTCCTTCTTCATCTCTCTTGATCACTGTTGGTTTGAAATCTACTTGCTCTGCCAAGAGGATAGCTACTCCTGCTTTTTTTCGGGTTCCTGTCTCATGGAGTATTGGTTTCCACCCTTTAACTTTCAGTCCATGAGTTTCCTTTTGAATTAAGTGTGTTTCCTGTATGCACCATTTTGTTGGGGTTTGCTTCTTGGCCCAGTCTGCCAGTCTATTTCTTTTGATTGGTGAATTGAGACCATTAACATTGATGGTTATAACTGAAACGTATTGACTTGTCATTGCCATGACCTTTTCTTTCTGTTGGGTTCTCCCCCTTTACATTTAATTGCTTGTCATGCCAAATGGGTTCATTCTGTTTTGGTTCCTGGGGTTTTGTTCCTCAATGTCTGTTCGTAGGATATTGTGTAAAATTCTTGGGAGTGCTGGTTTGGTATTCACGAAGTTCCTAAGGTGCTCTTTGTCATGAAAGTATCTTATTTCTCCATCCATTTTGAAAGATAGTTTTGCAGGGTACATCAATCTAGTTTGGAGGCTGTTTTCTTTTAGGGCTTGGAATATGTCACTCCAAGCTCTTCTTGCCTTGATGGTTTGTGTTGAGAAGTTTGCTGTGATTCTGATGGGCTTTCCTTTGTATGTGATTTGTTTCTTTTCTCTAACTGCTTGGAGAGCTTTGTTCTTCTGTTGAGTTTCTGGAATCTTAACAGTTATATGCTATGTGTAGATTTTTTTGATCAAGGCTATTTGGAGTCCTATAAGCCTCACTTATCTGTATGTCAAGTTCTTTTCCTCTGCTTGGGAAGTTTTCTGCCATTATTTCTGTGAAGAGTTTTTTTAATGTCATCTGCACTCTCTCTTGTTTCTTCTTTGAGTCCAATCAGTCTTATGTTATTCTTCTTTGCATGATCTAGCAGCTGCTGGATTGATTTCTCATGTTCCCTTATAATTTTAAAGCAATTTTTCTTTTCCTGGTCACTAATTGCAATCTTATCTTCTATATCTGAAAGTCTGTGCTCACATTGGCTCATTCTGCTGTGTAGACCTTCAATGGAGTTTTTCATCTCCTGGAAATCTGGTTGCATCTGTTTTATGGATTCCATTTATTTCCTATGTTGGCATTCCATCATGTTCCTGAGCTCCTCTCTAGATTTATTAATCATGTCTTGCACTAAGAGCACAATTTCTCCTGTTATCTGAGAAATTATTTCTGATTTTATTTTTTCCAGATTCCTCATTGTTGCCATTTCAGTGGGTCCAGGTGGTTGAGTATCAGAGTGTTCCATCTCATTTCCCTTTGGGGTTTCTGTAGGTGATCTGCAAGTCTGGTTTTGAGACTTATTTACGTGTTTTCTCATTTTGACTGCTGGGGGGTGGAGTGGGGAGTGCTGTTGGCGCCGTGTGGATCACCTCCTCTGATCCGGGAGAGGTGTGACAGGGGCCAGGAGTGGCGGTAGGGATGGTGACCCCGAAGCCCCTTCCTCTTGGCCGGGAGCAGTGTGATGGTGGCTCAGAGACCCCTACCTCTGGGCCAAGAGTGGCAGGAGGGATGGTGGCCCGGAAGCCCCTTCCTCTGGACCAGGAGCAGTGGGATGGCAGCTCAGAAGCCCCTACCTCTGGGCTGGGAGCCTCAAGAAGTATATTTAACAGGAATGGTAATAGCAGACATCATTGTCTTCTTCCTGATTTTAGAGAGAAAGCTCTAGGCTTCTCCCATTTAGTATGATGCTGGTCTTTGCTTCCTCATAAGGGGCTTTTATCATATTGAGTTAAGGTTTTTCTGTAGAGTACCCATTTCCTTCAGGGTTTTTATTGGGAATCAGTATTACATTTTGCCAAAGGACTGACTTTTCTGCATCAATTGAGCTGGGAAGTTTGCTGTAATTATAAAGAATTACCTTCATAAGCAATTAATTGCTTTTCTCCAGCAGCTTTTAAGGTTCTGTCCCTGTGTTGGATTTCTGGGATTTTCATTATCCTGTTCTGTGGAGACATTCTCCTTTGGTTGTGGCTATTTGGAATCCTATATGCCTTACTTATCTGTATATTTGATACTTTCCTTATATTTGAAAAACTTTTTGGATTATTTTTGTAAACAATTTTTATGCCATTTTCTGATTTTTTTACTAATGCCAGTTAACCTTAGATTAGTTTTTCCTTCAGTCATCTGGGAGTCAATGGATCAATTTATCAAGTTTTCTTATTGTTTTTAAGGTATTACTAAATAACTGGTCTCTGACAATAACCCTGTCATTTTAATTTTTATTTTTTCGGTACTAGGAATCAAACTCAGAACCTCATACTTGCCAGGCAGGTGCTGTGTTGCTGAGGTACATCCCTGGCCCTCTAATTCTGACACACTGCTTATTTCTGCTGCTCATACTTTCAATAAAAATTTTAATCACCTGGATTTCCGCTTGGAACCCTTTCATCATGTTTTGTATCATCTTGTTTAGCTCAACTAGCTTTTTATTAGTGTCATCAGTGTCATAGTCATTTTGTTTATTACATTTATTATCCATTTAATTTTATCTTCTGTGAGCCTACCAAGCACCTTATTGATCCATTTTTTAATATTCCCTGTTATCCTTTTGGATCATTCAGCTGAGTGGTTGTTGCTGCACCCCCTCTTCAGTAACCTTTGCATCAGTTTTGCATGAATTGGGAATTTTGTGAGGCATATTATTCCCTTGTCTTTTTGTGATTCTATTGTTTTATTGGTTTCTTTTATTTTGTTTTGTGCTGAGGTTTGTGAAATCTTGTAGTGGAAAGACATTGCTGATAGTATAAAGATCTCTTTAGTTAGTGTCTGCTTTTCAGTGTGTTCTAGGCATGGCTAACTACAGTCCTTTGCCTCTGTCCCAAGATCCAACCACCTTTCTTTTTTTCTTTGGTACCGGGGATTGAACTCAGGACCTTGTGCTTGCAAGGCAGGCGCTGGAACCATTGAGCTAAATCCCCAGCCCCCAACCACCTTTCTTAATTTGGGAAGGGAGGATGCAGTGTAATTGGTCAAACACTCAGTTCTCTGGGAATGGATTAAAATATTGTTAATGAAAGAAAGGCAGTTTGGATACTAGTATAAAGAGAAAATCTACTGATAACAACCACTATTCAATCCTGGCAATAGCAGCAATGATAATATTGTCTAAAACAAGCTGATATTGATAAGGCATAAGAACAAATAAAGTACCACCCTTAAGTATAGGAAAGATACTTATAATTATAGTATAAGCACTAAAAAACCGAAATACTGACATTCAGTGAATATCTACTAAATATGACAATTATAACTCCAATAACAATAGAAAAGAACTGAACAGTAAAACATATAGTTAGCTATCTAAAGACTGATAAAGCTTAATGGTTATACTAGTAAAGGTATAGGGGGTTGGGAATGGGAGAATTAAAGAAAGAAAATTTGAAAAATTAGACAATGGAAGATGAGAAGGAAAATAGAAACATAAGACAATAGATCATATTAAAAAGGAGAAGAATATTTACAGAACTAGATTAAAGTAACAGAAAAGGACAAACAAACAAGATTAAGAAAAAAGGTAGAAAAAAAGAAAAAATATGGAGGATAAAAAAGAAAAAAATTAACAGTAGAAAATTAAAAGGAAAAAAAGAGAGATAAAAAAGAAAAAAGGAATAAGGAGAAAAGAATATTTTCAAAACCCTCATAAACAAGTGAAGGAGAAAGAGAAAAAAATGAATCAAAACCAAACACTACAATTACCTCTGTATTTTTGAATAGTTTCATTCCAAGACCACCAGTTGCGGAATCCAGCAAGTCGGTTTATATGCTTAGGTTTATGAAGTACCCCTGTGTTCCAGAGGCCCCTCTGTTTACCCAAGGCTGTGGCAATTGTCCAAGGTGAGGCAGGTCCTTGCTTACTTTGGTAGTTGGGGAGGGCAGTCAGACCTCAGATCTGTGCTGGATATAGGCAGCAGGGCAAGGTTTTAAGTTTTTAATGTCAGGACTTTCAAACCCAGCCATTTCTGTACACAACAAAACCCTGGCTTGGCTTTTCATGGTGGAAGACAGGCCCCATGTCCTTCCTGGACAGAGCTTAAACTTCTCAGGGGTTCTCTGTCTAGTGCACTCCCTGTCTGTGATAGTCTCCCCGGCTGTCTCTCACCCAGTCACTATGAGAGGGTTACACTGGAACCCCTGAAGAAAAAATGTTTTCCAGTTGTTCTGAGTCCCAGACTTAAGTAACCAATCCTTTTCCAAAATGATGCCTGACTAGGAACTCTTTGGCAATATGTCAGGCAGCATAGCGGATTCTCCTTCTTGCTGTTGTTGGCTGTGTGAACAGAGTTGTCACAGAGAAAACCACTGCACTGCTTTTCAGGTCACAACAGCCATGTGTTCCTTCTGGGGCCTGGTCCACAGGCCTGGTCTGCCATTTCTCTCTGGAGCTGCCAGCCTTGGGCATTTACCTTGTGTCTATGATGTCTTCTCCCTCTCGAGCCAGGTAAGCTTCCAAAATGCTTCATTTTTTTTTTTTCTCTCTGCACTGTGGTCCATATCTCTAACTTACCTATAACTTCTAATTTTCTTTCAGTTCCTTCTAGATTCCCAGAAATCTATTTTTTTTCTCTTCACCAAGTTGTTATTTTCCAGGTATCTGGATTCTGAAATAAGGAGTCTGAATTTTGCTTCTGATCACAACTCTGCCATTTTTTCTCCCCATTTCTTAAGAATAGATTAAATGATAGAGCCAGTGTTTGAATCCAAAGTTGTTTCAGTCTGAACGAATTTGTGTCTGGTATTTTATGTATGTTATCCAATCTTGTTTTTAAAAGACTTCTTGCTGTTAGTTTTATTAGTATCATTTAATAAGGGAAAAACTATGGCTTGGAGTAACAAAGTAGCGAGTCCAAATTCAGGCATTAGTCAGTGGTAGGGAAAGAATATGAATCCAGATCCTTCTGACGTGGATCCATACCCAGCTCATGGCACTATTTATCCACTGGGCTGGGTACTGCAACAGGTTTCACCTTCAGAGGGTCTGGAATCTCATGAATCCCCTAAGAAGCCACCATTGTAGGAGAAAAATCACTGAAAGCAAGGTAGAAGAGAACATACTAAATTGCCCAATTGTGCAATTGTAGTTGGGGCCCTCGGGTCACAGGGCATAGTGATGCTGCCACTTTCTTTTTTTTTTTTTTGGTACTGGGGATCGAACTCGGGTCTTTGTGCTTGCACAGCAGGTGGCGAAACCACTGAGCTAAATCCCCGGCCCAATGCTGCTACTTTCTAAAGTCCCTGAGTCTGTCCTTCTCTTCAGATCCACAGCATCTGCCACGTGGGCTGAGGGCTCCCACACCATAGATGACACAGAGAATGTCACACGGTGGGGAGCAGAACTGCCTTCCTTCAATTTCAATCTTTTCAATTCAAAATAAAAGCTCACAAACTAAGTTTCTTTTCTTTTGGAACCTCATTTAGTCAATGTTATGGCTTGCCTACACATATTTTCTCCCTGAATTCCCTAGTCAGTAGAAAGAATATGCTAATAGAAAGGAGAAAAAGAATTCAAAAATTTTTCATGCTTGGATTTCTTGATTACATTACCCTGGTCACTGGTTCAGATATGTAATTTTGCACACTTGTCTCTTTCTACAGTGTTTGTGTCCTATCTTTTTCTGGCTAAAATTCTGAAAGTGGGTGAAAATTTCATTTTACTTGCTGTGAATTAATTGTTACATTCTTAGTTTGTAAAACAAAAATATGGAATTTTAAAAATGAATTCTAAAATAAAAATGGTTAAAAAACAAATAAATACAGCAGAGAGAAAAATCAGATACATGGTATGTTGAAAACTAACACCTTAGCTCTCCTGCTTGCTGTCTGGCTGTAGTTTTCATTTTTCAATCAATTTTTTCTACATCTGCTAGGCACAACCTTGAATTTTTTCTTGTGTTTATGGGAATGCTAGTAAGATTGCTTTGGATGAAAATGCAGGGGCCAATACTCAAAAAGTTTTCTGGGATTTTTTAAATGTACCATTTAGATAGGAGAATAGCCGAAGAGATCAAGGATATAAGTAAAAGTGTGAATGACACAGGCAAGAACTGTTTTTCAAAAAGGGCTTAAGACTCAGGCAAAAAAAGCATCTGTTGGTTTATGCCTTTCCATATTCTTGCTACAATCATTGTCTCAGGAATGAATTCATATTCTGCATCATTTTCGGTTACCTTTATAGTCTTTCTTATAAGAATGAGGAATGAAAATTTTAATGCCTCATATATTCTATGAATTACTGTAGATGACTAGACTGCACTACTTTGATCTTTCCTATATTCTGTGGTTTGATTGGATCGTGATGTGAATGGAAAACAGCACAAAACAAATCAGTTTCTCAGAGAACGACTTTAACAAGAAAAGGGGAAAAAGGTACCTCAGTCCACTTTAGAATATTACATATGTGGCGGAGAGAGTCCAGATAACTGCTCCTGTGTCCAACACAAAATGATCTCAGTCTGTCTGGTTGCTACACATTCTGACCTGAGAATTCATTACTAAAAATGGTGATCAAGCTTTGGAACAAATAATCTATTATCATTTAGATTTATGTTTTTGTTTTCCCTGAGCCTCAGCACAGCACATTGCAGGTATGTGGCACACACAGAATGTGCAAATGAATGAATGAATTCAGCGTTAGTGTGCTGAGAGAAATGGGACAGCGCAGATAAACTCCCTACTCCTATGCATGCTTCTCTAATGCAAATTGGCTCATAGAAAATAGAAGAATCATGTTGTTATAATGGAGAAATTGTGTTGCCCTATAGGTAATTTTTTTTGCAGAACTTGAATGATTTGTATCATCAGATAATACGAACCAATCTAAATATACCAGCACAGCAGTATTTAGCATGCAGGGCAAGAGCACCCATTGTTCACAGTGTCTTTGGGACATCTCTTAGAGCAACTCTGTGCTGTGTTTGGAAGTACATCCTTGTTTGAGTTTTCAGATATAGGACTTTTTCACTTCAACTCCTCTTCCTGCTCCCTTCAATCAAGCTATCAATACCTTTATTTAAAAGTAAAGTCTTAAGCTCAGCTGGTCCCAGCACCTGGAAGGAAGCTCCCCACCTCCATCCCAGGCTCCTAGGGCAGAGAAGGTGAGTCACGTGGGTGCCGGAACCCCCCCCCCCCCCCCCGTGGAAATGAGAAGACTCATAAACAAGCCTCAAAAACAGAGTTCCGGATCACCTACACCAACCTCAAAGGGAAACGAGATGGAACAATCTGATACTCAACCACCTGGACTCTCTGAACTGGCAAAAAAGGAGGATCTGGGAAAAATGAAATCAGAAATAATTACTCAGATAACAGCAAAGATTTTGCTCATGGTGCAAGACATGATTAATAAATCTAGAGAGGACACAGATAAAAAAAGAGAGGATCTGAAGAACATGATGGAATCCCAACATAGGAAACAAATGGAATCCATAAAACAGATACAAATAGATTTCCAAGAGATTAAAAACTCCATCAAAAGTCTGCACAGCAGAATGAACCAATGTGAGGACAGAATTTCACATATAGAAGATAAGATTGCAATTAGTGAGGAGGAAAAGAAAAATTGCTTTAAAATTGTAAGGGAACACAAGAAATCAATCCAGCAGCTTCTAGGTGCTGCAAAGAAGAATAACATAAGACTGACTGGAGTCAATGAAGAAAGAGGAGAGAGTGCAGATGACATAAAAAACTCTTCACAGAAGTGATGGCAGAAAACTTCCCAAGGAGGGGAAAAGAACTTGACATACAGATAAGTGAGGCATATAGGACTCCAGCTAGCCTTAATCAAAAAAAATCTACACACAGGCATATAATAGTTAGGATTCCAGAAATCCAACAGAAGAATAAAATTCTACAAGCAGTGAGAGAAAAGAAACAAATCACATACAAAGGAAAGCCCATCAGAATCACAGCAGACTTCTCAATGCAAACCCTCAAGGCAAGAAGAGCTTGGAGTGATGTATTTCAAGCCTTAAAGGAAAACAGCGTCCAACCCAGACTGATGTACCCTGCAAAACTATCTTTCAAAATTGATGGAGAAATAAGATACTTTCATGATAAAGAGCACCTCAGGAACTTCATGAATACCAAACTGGCACTCCAAAAAATTTTAGACAATACCCTAGGAAAAGACAATGAGGATCACAACCCCAAGAAACCCAGCAGAATGAATCCATTGGGTGTGACAAATTAAATGCAAAGGGGGAGAATCCAACAAAAAGAAAAAGTCATGACAAGGCTTTTAAAACTTTTAACTTCATCTCCCTAATGAGTGTATAATTCAATCTTATTATTGTACTAATTAGTATTTTTCTGATTCTAGAGTTGCACACCATTCCTTGTGCTATATTGGCTATTTATCATCTTCTTATGTCTACATTTTAATTGGGTTGTCTATTAATGAGCTCTAAGAATTCTTTATATATTCTAGTCACAGGTTATATGCATTGTAAATATTGTCTGTTTAAGGACTACTTTTCATTTTAATAATGTCATTTAAAGTTCTAAATTTTGATGGAATCTCATTTATCAATTTTTTTCTTTTATACATCACATTTTTTGTATCCTAGGTAGTTCTTGCCTACCCTGAATTCATATATAATTTCCCTTATAATTTCTTCTTAAAGTTTTACACTTTTAGGCTTTCTTATATAGATTCATAGATCCCTTCAAGTTATTTTCATGTATGGAAAAAAAAGGTTAATGTTAATTTTTTATATACAGATACCAGGTGTTCCAGTGCTGTTTGCTGAAAACACTGTCTCTTCCTTGGCTCTTGAATTGAGTTTATACTCTATAAAATGCTAATGTTAAATAACTTTTCAAAACTCAGTGGACCATATATGTGTGGTTCTACTTCTAGATTCTCTGTTTTATTCAAATGATCTATATGTCTTTCCTTATACCAACACTGCCTTGATTACTGTAGCTTTAGAAGAAGTCTTAAAATTAGGTACTAAACATCTTCCAACACTGTTTTCTTGTTGTTGTTCTTGTTTTAACTTTTCTAGGTCCTTTTTACTCTACATAACTTTTAAATTTCAATATCCAATTCTTCATTTATAGCAAGTATACACTGACCTGAATTTTTATATATACCTTCTGTTTTCTAATCCTGCTAAATTCAAATACAAGTTCTAGGGGCTCCTAGAGATTTCTTAGTATTTTCTCTGTAGATGATCATTTCATCTACATATAAAGATTTTGCTCCTGCTGTGCCAATCCTATCCTAGTTGTGTCATTTTATGGCCAGACTATTTTGGTGGGGACTAGGTTTCAAAGTTTAATGGACAGATAAAGAGTAAGCATATCTGCCCTTGTTCCCCACCTTAGGGAGAAAGCATTGTATCGTCTCCATTTATATAAGGTGTTCTCGCTGGAAGTATGGAGTACATGTCTTTAATTTGTTGAGAAGGTTCTGTTCTACTTCTAGTCTCCTGATAGCTTTTACCATGAACAGCTGTAGATTTAGTCCAATACTCTTTCTCCAACTAGTGACAGGATCATATGGCTTTTTCCTTTCCTCTGTTAAAATGATGACTTTTGGGGGTGGATCTTCCTTCCAATGCTGAACCAACACTGCCATCCCTATAACAAAACCACTTTCTACATCCTGCCAGATCTGACTTCCAATAGTTTATTTTGTTAAACAAATTTCTATCTATGTTCATACTTCTTTCTTCTATTGTCTTTATCCAGTTTTAGGATTAGCACAATTTTGAGTTCCTAAAATGAGGGGAGAAGGATTCCTTCTTTTTTCTGCTTTAATTGTTTGATATAATTTATCAGTTAAAATGTTTATGAGCCTGTTGTTGTCATATAGGTAGATTTTCAAGCTAGGAATATACTTTCTTTAATAGGTCCTATTCAAATTTTATATTTCCTCCAGAGTTAGTTTCATTAATTTGTCTTCCAAGGTACTTCTTAGAAGTTGTCAAATTTATTTCCAAACAGATTTTTGAAATATGCTTTCTATATCCTTTTAAATTCTGTAAAATCTGTGGTAATGTCTCCTAAAAAAATAAAAGTAAAGTCTTGATTTGTCATAGTATTTCTTTAAATTAGAAATTCAACATGTCTTCTTCTGATTTGATGTTATTAGTGCTTTGGTTACAAAATTTCACAGGTTGGAGAGTGCTCTCACTCCACCCCAAAACTTATTGGTAGTGTGTAATTTTTAAGAATGAGAGATTTTCTTCAGCAATGCATGTATTTCTTTATAATCAGAAAAGCTTATATTGGTTACTAAAATAAAACAAAGGAAAAGTTGAGGAAAAACATTAGCCCATGAAGATGGGGGACATGGTTTGATATGTGTCTGGCTATCTTGAAAAAAAAATGTAAGAGCCTCAGACCTATGTAAGGTTTTGAAGATCACATTTTCCTACTCACTCCTTTTGTAGGTGAGAAACTGTCACCCTGAACCAGTAAGTGAATTAATTGCCTATCTTCTTCACTTCGTATTGACAAACAAATTAGCTTACATACCTTGCAGTACACTACCTCTCAAAGTTGTTGAAACTGGATCTCGTTCTGGTGCTGTCCATATCTCTTATGAGCCTTGAATCATGTCAATGCCTTAGATTTCTCATGTTTAAAGCAAAGATTTCTTTATCACTAACTTGTGTTTTAAGAAGATTACTATGCCTCTCAGCTTGCTTGGGTTGTTCCAATACGTACATGTTGTCCTGGTTGCCAATTTTTTTTTTTTTTTTTTGAGACAGGGTCTTACTATGTAGTTCAGGCTGGCTTCAAACTCACTATGTAGCCTGGGCTGGCCTCAGATTCATGGTGATCCTCCTGCCTCAGTTTCTCCAGTGCTGGGATTATGGCTTGCACCATCACACCTGGGTCTGGTTGCTAATTATTAATAGATCTTCTTCTCTAAAAGTTACTTGGTTTGGGAGATAAATTGCATAGCTGCCCTGGTTGGAGGCACTGTCAAGTCTCTAGAAATCTGTGCCTTTTCTTCCCTTTCTTTGTATATCCAAATCCTATCCATTCTCAGGACAATGCTTAAGTTCAGGTTGTTGCACAAAGTCATTCCAGGGTTGTACACTGAGGAATTACCTTCAGTGTTTGAATTTCCTGCTGTATCATCTTGAACTTTGTGTTTCATAGGTTATTTCATTGTTTCTTTGAGGGAGCACACTGTGTTTAGCAGGGAACTACTCTTTCAGATGCACAATCTTCTCTAATGTTTGAGGAGGCTTTGTATGGTGGATGCTCAGTACATCTTTGTCCAATCCCAACCTACTCAGGCCCTTCTATTGGACAGAACTCACATTCTCCCACTCCAGTTATAACCCATAGACAGGAGTGAGGGTTCAATGAGGCAAGAACAAGTTCATTTTTGTTTCCTTTCTTGATCCTCACTAACCTTCCATTTATACAGCCTCTCCCCTTCACAAAAATGATGGGATAAATACTCTTGGAATGAATGACCTGGAAGTTTACTGTAGGCATTTGATATGATTTAACATTTCTGTCCCAAACTGAGAGAAATTGAGAAAAAATGAAGATGCTGAAGTTGAACTGAGAAAAATGTCTACAACATTTTAGCAAATTTTCCCCCCTCTACACTTTTGTCTTTAGTAAATACAAATAGCCAAGTACAAGTGGGGTCTTGGAAGGAGATGGGACTGACTGTCCTCACCTCCTCCATCCCAAATACTGAGATGCTAGATTTGAGACAGTCTCATGCCCACCCCATTGAACAGAATATCCAGTGTTATCATCACTGCTCTATCTACTTCTACTGCTACAAAGTGTAATTATAGCAGCTAATTTACTCTTACTGGTTTCTTAGGGGCCAAACAGTTTTCTAATTTTTTATTTGAGTTAAATAACTGAATCCTCACAAGACAACAAAAGTAAATGTAAATGTAAGTGTTATTAAATTTTGCTTTTATGGATAGAACAAATAGGCTCAGAAAGGTTACATCATCTACCTGAGTTCAGATAGCAAGTGTAGTGTACCCAGGTCTAAGTCAGGCAGCCTGAGTTTGTCACTCTCTGTCACCACAAGAAATGCCACCTCCATGTACTTCACCTCTCTCCTCCTGAGGCTCACAATCTGGCCACAGTGTTTGCTGACTTTGGAAAACTGCTTTCAGTCTTCCTGTCTTTGCACTTATAGCATAGACATGTGTTATATTCATAACTATGTATATACTATCATTCTGCAGGGAATTTTGATGACATTTATTTATTTATTTATTCATTTATTTATCTTTGAGCTTAGAGAGGTAAATGTGGTACATATGTATACACACACACACACACACACACACACACACTCACCCACACAGGGAGATAAGATGTAATCCCCAGAGAGGCAAAATTTGAAGGGATTAAAAGCATTGGGCCCCCAATGCCAAATTTTGTGGTTTCAAATCTCAGCTCTACTCCTTACTAGCTATGTGACCTTATGTGAAACTTTGCCTCAGTTGTCAAAAATGATATAAAAATGATATTTAGATATCAAAATGTAGGTAATATTAATATTTGCTTTAGAGGGTTGTTGTGGGGAGTTTCCTGAAATATTATACCTGAACACTTAGAATGAGGCTCATTTCAAGAAGGCTCTCATGAATTGTAGTGATTTTAATGATGATGTTGTTCATGAGCAGATTCTTAGAGAAGAAAATGTAAATGTCTTTAGTTTTTGCTATAGCTGGAGAAATCTAAATACACAGCAAAATTTTCTCTGAGTAGGTGCTGGAAGCAGTTCCACTCATGCTTGAGCATGGATTGGGAATCTGGTGATCCAACCCTGGTCCTAGATTCCCCTGTGTTTGTGATATTAGCCAAATAGTTTAGTTCCCTCTCCCTGGTTGTCTTGTCCACTAACTGAAAGAAGAAAGAATGTTCATGCCTATAAAAATCCTTAAGAAAACATATAAATAAATAAGGTCTAAGGTTTTTGTGTTAAGGGAAAGATAGTAGGTTTTCCTCAGGACAAGCTATATGATCATTCAGGCAACCTCTCCAAGGACCATTCTACTTCATTTTTCTTGGGGAAAAACATACAAATGGAACTTTGAGGAATATACTTTTGGAACAAAAAATCCTTCCATTACAAAGGGGAATGTAGAGCCGTTTAGTTTCCCTCTGTGACATTCAACTATTAAAGGCAAGGATACTGTTTTATTGGCTTCTTGTAATCAAGATGAAGTGCTCTTTACAGGATTAATATCTCATTCTTTTGCTAACTAATTTACTCTAATAATGCAAGAAGATGCTTTATAGTGTGAAAAATACCTTGGGGTGTTAGGATTGGATATAATAGCCAGAATAAAGTCATTATAGTTGGATACATAGTATGAGTAAAATTTTAAATAAAAATTTGCAATCACAGGATATGGAAAATTTCCTGTTTTTAATGTTAGAGTTTTGCTTTTATTAGTTGTTTGTTCAAAGAGCTGCTCTATTTTTGCAGGAAATTTTGGGGGACATTTGCATTTAGTTTGTTTTTGTAATCTTTACTTTTATTATTCTTGTATTTCTTCATTTAATACAAAGGTAAATTAGAGAGTTCTATCACATGCTCACTATTAATTTGTATCTAGGCATAGAAGAGAAGCCTCCAATGACATATCTGCTCTATCTGCCTCATTAGACATACCTCAAGTAGGGGTCTTTTGAGTGTCTTTATTCCCTGGGTCAGAATCAAGTGGCTGGTCCACGGAAGATGAATAGACAATGTGTGATAAATTAATAGCAATTTTCCTCACCTCTTGAACCAGTCCATATTTACATTTCTTAAAATCCAGGTAGGATAGAACTCTGCAATTACCAGGAATATCTTTGTGATGTCTGTGTATCCAGTGCATCAGTCACAGCTGCAGCCAGCCTGGTAAGTATGACATCAGCCATTCTTATTCAGTTTCTAGGATATTCAGTCTGCTTTGTGGTTTCTTTTGTTCCTTAATCTTCAGATAATAAAATAAGAACAACAACATGATTACACTTCTCATATAAGTTACACACTGTCCTAAACATTTTAGATACAGAAATTCCAATGCTCATAACTGTACAAGGTAAGTATTAGGACTGATTGATTGATTGATTGACATTTTTACTTTTATTAGTACGTTTGCAGTACATAATGAGTACTTTCATTGTAGGAGATTGTTACGTATACATAATACATTTCAATTCTTTTCTTTTTTCCCTTTCCTCCAGCCCTTTTTTATTTATTGATTGATTGACCAGCCCCCTTTTATTTATTGATTGATTGATAAGGATGTTGAGTGCTAGAAGTTGGATTTTCTTTGAGGTGGTTTGGGTTCAAACGTAACTTACTGTATACTTCTATTTGCTACATCAAACATCCTAACAGAGGGAATTTGAGCAGTGCTCCCTTCTATTCTCTCTCCATATTCTGTTTTAGAGATTTTTTTTTTCTATTCAGTATAAAAACCTGCCTCTAATTTGTATTTTCTGCCTTCTGAGCTCCTCGTTGCTTATTAAACTGCTTGCTTGATATCTTCATTTATCTGCCTCAGACATCTTAATTTTTCCCAGATCTCTTCCCTGTCCTGTTAACCTCCCCTCTCCCGAGTAAGAGCACCAACTCCCTCTAGGTGTTAGGCTTGAAACCTACCGCTCGCTACACTGAATCCTTCAGTAGGTCTTAGCCATCTTCTTTCCAGAAATGTATCAAGTTACTTGTTTTCTCCATCTTCATGGCCCAACTTTAGTTCAGACCCCCATTTGTTTTTACCTGGAGGTTCCTAACAACTCTTGTTTTCACTGTTGCTTCTCTCTAGCTCATTATACACGTTGAAAAAGAGCTTCTTAAAATGTGAAGTTTCTCATTCTTGTTTAATCCTTAAATAGCTTCTCTGAACTTAGAATAATAGCCAAACTTTTGCCTTGATATACTGAAGACCTAGGTGACTTGATCTCTACTTATTTCTGTGGTACTGTTAAGACTTTGAATTATTTTGTTTGTAATATGACTAATTTTTTGTAAAATCTACCATTCTGTCAGGATTTCTGAGGGCTTAAACAGCATTAGTTCCATTTATTATATCTTTACCACCTAGCATTCTTTTGTCACATGGTAAGTACACAAAAATATTTGGTAAAAATATAAGAATACCTTTTTATTCTGTTTTTCCCACACATTTTCTACTTGAATCTAATGCTCTATTGCATTCTACTCCATTCTTTGCTTTCTGCAAATTATTACATTTTCAATTTTTAAAGAACATTAAAAGTCTTCAGATATTTCCGCCTCTTTGACTGTTCCTATTTACATTTTTAACTATTTTTGTGCCGACATCTGTGTTTCTCATTTTGTGCAAAAAGTGATTCCTGTTGCCTGATTTATCAGCTTCCCACAGACATTTTAAATCTTAGATTCTACTTTCATTTCAGGACCCAGCTCCTTCATCCATTCTCCCTCCCCATAATCACTGATCTTTTCTCTTCTGAACCAGTTACTTTCATGGCTCCCTTCATTTCAGGCGTCCTCTGTGCTTGGCTGCCTGCTTTGGCTAAAGTCTCATTCTTTGTTTTGTTTTATTGCCAAATATTGGATGTGCTGCTGTATCCATTTCCTCTCGTTTTTCAGGTCTTGTTCTTTTATTTCCTTATAGCTGTGCAAGATAAACAAGTTTTTCTTCTGTTAAAATTTTTTTCATGTCACTAATGATTTCCTAATAGATAAATTCAGTTAAATCTCAGCACAATAACCTGTGTCTATGGTTGACCACAACTTTCTTTTTGAACCTTGCTTATTTTGATTGTCAACATTCTAGATTAGCCTGGTTCTTGCTCTTTCTAGTTTTATAATCAACAATTTTCTGACTCCTACAAGGGGTCTGTATTGGCTTGCTGTCTCTTAGTGTATGTTCTTTCATAGCTAAATCTTACTGATTAAATTCTCTTTGCAGAGTGTTGCTCCCCAAAAGCCTATTTCCTTTCAACACAGTTTGAACTTATCTTCTCTCTAGCTCAGTTCCCACTGATGTCCTGCTTTTGTTTATCTTGTCATCATCTTTCCAAATGCTCAAACACAAGATTTCAATTAGTCTATTTATTGTCATTATCCTCCTTCCTATTAGTTCCCAGACTGTAACATGTAACTTAGCACACAACAGACACTCTGTGAATATTTGTTGATTTAACTAAATAAGAACCCTTATCATCTCATCTCTAGATGGTATGATAAATCATTAAATATAGTATCTGCCATCTTCCCAACCAGGATCCTCTCCAGTTGATTTCTCACCCTGCCTTACAATATCTTTCCATTTTCATTGTTTAGACAAGTGCAGGTGTGGCAAGCTGGTTTTGTCATCTGAGACAAACCAATTGATTAGTGATTGGTCTCTACAGTAGTCATCTAAGAAGGATTCTGAGGTCCTATGAGAGAATTTGACAGTTGATTAATGAGAACTGTAATAGATCTGAGAAGAAGAAAATAGAGTTAGATCTAGAATGTGTGATAACTTTGTTCATCCCTGGCCTACAGAATAAACCCTTTCATTGTGAACCTAGTACAGTAAGAAATAAGAGCCTAAATTTTGGGCTTATGGCTCTTGGCTCATATTTTCTTTTTGACTAACATCCTTGGTTATTTATAGTCCCTGATATTTTAATTCAGCAAAATTCATTGTTCTTCCAATAAATCTCCCATTCTCTCAGGCTATAGTTGCTTATATATTTCTCCAACTTAGAAATTTTGCTTAAAAATGATTTTATCCCCTTTTCTCTTTTCCTTTTTAATCCATTTATTTCCAAAAAGTCCTCCCAGACAATTTCAATTCAGACCAGTATCTTCTGAAATTTTACAACACAAGTTATATGAACTGTTAATTTATCCTTTAAGTATATACTACCTGAGGATATATCTTGGGATATTTTTATGGGAACTATTAAGTTCTTCTTATAGTATTAGTTTTCTTGTTCTAGCTTCAGTTAGCTTTTTAAGGACATTTATGTACTTGTGATGTAAGAAATGTGTTTGTACTTGCCTATCCTGTGTAGTAATCTCCTGGATTATTGGACTGTTTATTCAACAAATTGTCTTTCACATAGCAGGTACTCATGACATATAATTGACTTAAATTAGATATTTCTTTGTTCTTTATATATTTTTTACTCTGTATTTATGATTTATTTTTGCCATTCTATTGTCCTTGTAAAAAATCTTACAAAGCATTACTATCAAATATCCAAATGTTTGAGAAGCTATGAGGTTTAGAAATAATGAAATTAAGAAACTTGTTCAGAGTAAGTAATATTAATAGTATTTGGTGGATACTGGTTCAAATTGATATAATAAGACTATCACTGGAAAAATGCATGGAATAGAGTTCCTCACTTTAAAATAAAACCCAGGAAATCTATCATAGTGTGCTAACTGTATCTGGTCACTGGCTATTGTAACAAAATTCTACCAGAGCTTCTGGATATAAAATTAAATTCTCAAATGTTAATATATCTGTTAGGAGAATGAAGCCAGAGTTTTGTCAGATAGCTCTAGTCCAGAACCTCTACTTACAGAATGCAAGGTATGGATTAGGACTTAACTTTTCCAGAGACAATTATTCCATTTTTTCATTATCTTGAATACAAGGAGAACTAAATAGCTCTAGGATCCTCAGTTCCAATAGAATCAGATATCTGAGAGTCTACCTCACAAATCAGTTTGGACTTAAGGAGAACGTGTCCAAGGCAATTGGGTTCTTTGAAAATAACACAGGCTCCTGAAGCTATTCAAAATGATCTCTCCTTTTAAAAAATTTCAGGCTGCCTGTGCTAACACTGAAAATCTCTGCAAGACCTTGTAGAAGGAAGACAGTCACGAACAGTGCAAGTGAGCCAACGTTCCCATTCACTTGGCTCCAGAAGGGCCCTCGGTGCTTTAGGGTGTAATATAACTGCAGCCATCCTAGATTCCCACTTGGGGGCACCAAAATGATGCCTGTTTTTAATCTTGCCTCTTGGCAAGATTATTCTGCAATGGGATGAAAAGAATTCTGTATGTAATTATTTTAGAATAAGGACAAATTGGTAATAGTTTATATTTATCATTTACTCACACAGACTGCTTTTAATGCTTGCAATCTCTCTATTAATGAACTAGAAATTGGCTACTTCCAGCAGGAGGAGGTAATGACCTCCTGATGGATAGGGCATTGGGCCAGGAGTCAAGAGACCCAGCAGCCAGAACAGGATCAGTTAGAAGGGACTTCAGAGGTTATAATCTGACCTCCTGCTAACTCATAAAATCCCTCTACACTGCCCCTGACAAGTGATCATCCATTTCCAGTTCAGGAGGACCACTGAGTAATTGTGTGATTAGGCAAACCACTTAGCTAGTACATTATAGGATCACAGGATGATTGAGCGGGAAAGAACCTGAGAAATGAGATAGCTAACCCCTTATCTCTGAAATGAGGGCTCGTGAAATCTTGTGACTTACCTCTGAAGGTTAGCAGTAAAGCTAGAGCTAAGCGAAGTGATGGGCAAGTCAGAAGGATCCCTCCACCACCACCATTTCTCTGTTGGTTAAATGCAAGTAGCAACAACTATTTTCTAGATGTCAGCACTTTAGGAAAACATTACAAGTTGATGTCACTGAATATTCTGATTATAGAGTTATAGCAAAATGTAGAAGGGCAGAGGGAGGTAGCAATGGTTGTAGGACCAATTAGAAATTAATTCAAATCAAGCAGCATACCCTGGTCTCAGATGCTGTCATTTGAGACCCAAATAACACGATTTTCTTAAGCACCACTTTCAGGAAGGCTTCTGGCAGCAACCATCTGATTTAACCCGAAATATTTATCATCCCAGGGTCTTGACTTGCCCTCGGGCTTAGAGAAGTTCACTGGTGAATCTATTCATATTTCACTTTTTAGTCCATATTTTCCCAGGCTTATCTCTAAGAGATAAGTAACTTTTAAAATACATATATCTTCTCTTCAAATTGTGATACTTTCAGCCAAAGCTCCTTAGTTGAACAGCTTGAGGACTAATTTGAATCACACTTCACTTGTGGGTGCTCAGAAAGTGTGTGGTATCTTAGGGAGTTGCCTTACATAGATTTTAAAGATGTTTTAAAAAGAAACACATCAAAATTCCCTAAAATGCATATGGTTTAATCTAGGAAAGGACAATTGAAGCCTTTAGTAAAAGAGATTTATTCCAATTTCATTTGTGAAAATAAATTTTCTTGAGATAACTCATTATATGCCTATCCAGATTGTAGCATTTCCCTGCTTTCTAAATTAAATGTTGGTGTATGTGTATCTTGGCGCTGTATTGGAACATATTAAAAGGCTTAGTCATCATTATTGTAAATAACCCAGAATTGAGTCAGGTTTCATTGGAGCTTAGAAGTAACTTCCACTTTTCTTCTTTTTTTCCTTCATTCTGATTTTTGTTTTCTTGCATTTACCCTTTACATTTGCTTGCTATTTGTTTCTATTTCAGCCATTGTCTAGAACATATCTTTCTGTATAAAATTCTAATATTCTCTGTCTTAAAAGGACAGTATCAGGCCTTTACATAGAAAGAAAACATCTGTACTACATAGGAAGTAATTTATATTACTATGTTATTTATTACTTGAAAAATCTTATAAGGTTTAGATCCACTTACATATTAAGGAAAAAGCTCAAAGACATTCAGTATCTTATCCAAATTCCAGAAATAGTAACTCGTAGAGCTAGGATTTTAACCTGGGCCTTTCCAACTTGAAAGCCTATATACTTTGTGTCACATGAGGCCTCTTCCATGCATACGATCAGTCAATAATAAGAGTACTTCAAAAATCAAAAAAACAAACAACCAAAACCATACCTGTCCTATAACTTGCTATTAAAAGTACAAAACTATGCATATATTTTACTTATGTGGGGCTACTGAACATTTCCCTTTTTTGGGAGGTAGTTCCATTTCTTGAATCATCCAAAGATATCATTATTGTTTCTTTCCTTCTACTTTTGGCACTAAGAAAGCATGATAATTGCTAATGACAGCAACAACAATAACAGCAACAAATCAACAAATACATCATCTATGCTCTGTTAATCTAAGCTTGTTTACATCAGTGTAAGTGAAGAAATGAAGGATTTAAACAACATGAAACAAAATCAAGATTCATCCTTTGCCTTAACTTCCCTATGAGAATGACTAGAACTGGATCTACCTTCACTAATTTTCTAGTCTTATTCTTATTATGAATAATATCTGAGGGGCTGGGGATTTAGCTCATTGGTGCCACTGCCCGTCTCGCAAGTGCAAGGTCCAGAGTTCGATCACCTGTACCAAAAATAAATAAATAAATAAATAAATAAATAAATAAATAATAACATCTGAGACCCAAGGGGGAAGTTCTGGATGTCAAAACACCATCAATTATCTTTCCTAGAAGATTGTTTTGAGAAAATAATCCAAAATATGTATCATATTGATAATGTATTATTCAACAGTTTCATGTTCTTCTACCATTTAATTCTACCTTCCATCATTCATTCATTTATTCAGTAAAACCTCTTCAGTCTGCTTGGTGCCCTGAAGCCAAGATCCCAACTTAGGCAAGTTACACAGATATTTTCTCATCTGTGAAAATGTGAAACATAACAAAATAATGTTTAAAATTATGGAGCACTAACCTTAGTGCATAGTTAACTAATTAATGGTGGTATTCTAGAGTATAAGCACACCGAGAGCAAGAGACATATATAAAGTACTATTGTATCCTTCATGACTTCAAATATGTCAAAAACACTGAAGACATTGAATGAATTGTATTATTCTGTTGTTTGACACATGGGGAAAGGCTCAGTGGGCTCCAAAGTACAACCATTAATAGTTATCAATTGACACTGATTAATTTTATTGAGAAGTACATAATTATTTAGCTTTGTCCACATAGGGAGCCCCTGGGTACAGAAAAAGTACTTTATATTCTTTCTTTTTAGAGAGATCAGAATGTCTCAACATTTTTACAAAAGCAAAGAGAGATATTTCAGTGGACGACTTTCAATCTGCTTGATTTTAAAGAAGAGGATAGAAAAGTGGAGAATTTCCCACATGAAAGACTCTGATACCTGACATGATTCAATTTGCTATGTTATTGGAATTCTAGCTAGAAAAAGGGTTGGTCAGATAAATGATATAATACAAAATAAAATACGCAAAATATTTTAGAGTGGTGCTACTATTATCATATTTAATGCAGTGTTGAGTATAACCCAGGGACCTATGTTTTCAAAGGCATCACCAATAAAAAGCATTAAGCTGATCAGCTGGAAGTTTATGGTAGTTTGTGGAGTTGAGATGATTTTGTTCTCCTCTATGCAAGTTCCTGTGGGCTCTCTACCACTGCCCAGCTGGAAGTAACAAAGAGGACAACCAGGCTACCACAAATTGCCTGACACCGAGTACACGTCAACTTATCCTTCACCTAAGGAGGTATTTGCTGAGCTTGTTTTAATACAGAAAGCCTAGATCACAATAGATGCCCTCTTGTTATTCTCCCATCAATCAATCATTCAGGAACTATCAGGCTGATTCATTTCCTGTTGTAGGAAACAGCAGACATTTTCTCTGCCTTGTACAAAATTCTTTTGGTGGGAGGGAATAGAAATCATATTGAACTATTTTTTATTTTAAAGAGATTTCACTGAAGTCAAAACAAGAATAATTGGTAGGCTTCTTTTTGCCTATTTTAATGGGGAACAATGTTCTATCTCATTTTAAAGATCTATAAATAGCTCAGCTAATAGGAACAGGATGGGCAAAGAAAAAAGCATTAACTTCTGAACTTTAACAGAAGACTATATGTTGAAATAAATAAAATGATTCAGAAGAGCTTTTTGGTATTTTTTTCTGCTACAACAAAATGCAGTCCTGCTTGTCAGCCCATCTGTATTTTTCCCTTCATCTAATAAACTGGCTAGGCCGGAGCTGCAAAGGAACATTATAATATTGACAATGTTGCTGGAAATCCATGTGCTTTAGAATGAATTAACTTTTGCTGCACTGCTGAACATATGAAGAAAAATTGGTTCAGCAGAAAAAAATCACTTTAACCCATTTTTTGCCAATGAAACTCAATGCAGCAATCAAAATGGATATGATAAAGCAGAGAGTATATATGTTCACAGTAAAGAAGCCCATCTTTACACATCCTCAGGATATAATCTATTTTAGGAGGCTCAAAAAATATCTAGGCAGGACTTGGACTGATGTGAATGGAATTACAGGTAAAACTATATCTAATTAAGCAGATTAGGTAGGCACTGCAGAGGTTAATGTATAGTAATAGTGCAAAAGCTAAAACTGAAGTGTCACTATAGCCTTACTTATAGTACTTAATGTTCACATTCAGCAACTATAACAATACTACTACATGCTTCCACCGGATTATCAGGTCACTCACTGGATAAATTGCACTGTTGCACTAATTTTCCATTCCATACTTTCAAGGATATCTGTTAAGGAGAAGATCCTGGAATTGACTCATATTCTATTTTTCTGTTTTATACTCAGTCGTATAATAGTTTCATAAGAAAGTCCCTAACTCTTGTCTTATCTCATTTTCCCCATGAATTTATAGGTCCCTTAACAAAGTTATTGTGTAATATATGGTTAATAGAATGTACATATTTATGCACACATCTTACAGTAAATAACAATTACCAGTGTATAAAACAGAAACATTGTAATAACTTTAGGTTACTGTGCAAGGTATTTTGGATGCATCATCTCTTTCATTAATTATTACTGTAATTGTACCTATTTATGTAGTAGATTGCAATAATTTGATACATGTATACAAGGTATAATGATCAAATCAAAGTAGTTAGCATTTCCATCTCCTCAAACATTTTTAAAATTTTTAATTAACTCGATTGTACATATTTAGGCAGTACAGTGTAACATTTCAATTCATGTATCAAGTCAGTCATTAATATTTCTATCTTAGGCTGTACGGATAAACCACCCCCCCTTGTCATCAGCCACTGAGGCTCTAGACTGACCTTTCAGGGCCTCCAGTAGTGACTCACATTGTGCTGTTACAGCCTAGTCCCCCTTTTCTTTGCTCCTGCCCCTTTCTTTCTATCCAAATTTTCCCCTTTGTCTCCCTGCCTCTGTCCTCTACCCCTTTCCTAATGACTGTCCCTTCTTGATAGCATTAGACAAATCACTGTATTTAAGTTTCACAGTGGTAACTGAAATTAATCACTTAAAATTGGGAGAAACTAAGAAATTAATGTTTTGAAGAACAAAAGAGGAATTTGACTTGTCTGAAATGTTCTCAGACTGTACTGCTACTGACTTGAGACTGTAATTCCTGGTAGAGAAAATCTACACAGAAAAAAAAATTGTGGAAACAATGGAAGGAATGAAATCTATAATTGCTTAAAGAAGACAGAGAAACAATCACAGGATGAATTGGCTCCACAGAAATACCTTGAAGTCAGAGAGTACCAGAGTCGTATCCAGACCCCTCATTACTATTTAACAGGATGCAGTCATTTGAAAGTTCTGTAAGTTGTCTATTTCAGGATTTTTTTAAAACCTGAAAACTAGGATTAGTGTTAGTTTTTTTCTTTAAAGAAGTTCAAAGATTAATGAGAAGATATGTATGTAAACTTTGTAAGACAGTGCCGGGCTCATGGCAAGTTACCAAGAAACATTATTGGTTTTCCCTCTTTATCCTGGTGGATATTCCAATCAAGTCCTTCAGCTTTCATGCTGAAAGGCACTAGATTTAAATTTGTCTGAGTAATGCTATTTTTACCCCAGCATAGCCAGAGCTCCCTTTAGTGGGAATTTGGGGAATCTTTTTCTGGCATACACTTTTTACCACCCAGAGAAGCAGCATCAACAGGAAGTCATTGGTTTCTTAGGCTTGGAGAAAATACTGGCTATAGCCATACAAAGTATTAATAAGCTTGAAATAATTTATAAGGGAAATGATGGGAAGGAAGTTTGTCTTCAAGTTCTGTGTACTTTTTCTGGGACTCTTTTATTATGTTTGTGAAAATGGGTTACCCTAAAGCAGTAGGTATGGTTTACCTAGTTTTACTGAGAACTACAAAAGCCTCTACATGAAGTCATCACTCAAAGTCTGTTGAGAATAAGCAAAGGCAAACATAATTAAAGTGGTAAAAACAGATTGTAATCAGTAGTATATCACTGCAATATGGAGGAGGGTTCAGTATGTACTGAATGTTTGAAAAGGAGGATAAGGTAGTAGGGAGAGGGGCAATTGGGGAACAGTAGAGTCATGGAAGTCAAAACTTACAAAAAGGTAGGAAAGGGAGGTTGGTGCATGTGGAACCTATCTGGCTTTGCTAACTGACCCTTCTCAGTGTTAGAATAGCACATAGTCTGGGAGATAGGCCTATCTTCAGATGTTCCCTAGAAATAATAGCAAATTCTTTTGGCAACCTTGAGTTTTCTCAAGCAGACTCCTTTAGGGTATTAGAGTTCTCCTAGGGATGTGGCCTTGAGCTATTAGAAACTATGTTCATGTTTATTTGAGTCTGTATAAGCCAAGGTTGAGGCCTAGTGGAGCCCGGCTGGAGTTTTGCTCAAGGCAGATCTCAATGCTTTGAAGATTACTGGCTGTGTTCCTTTGCAGATTCCACATTTCATTGCATGGGCAAAGAAGCCTGAGCGTATAAAGGCTTTATTGTTTCTCAGGAAAAATAATCAAAGGCAGTTGATTTCTTTAACCATGCTGAGCTTTTCTAACATAATGGAAAATTCCTTAACTCGATCCCTTTTCATTAGTCTATCAAGACTGAATACAATGTTCCATGATAATTTATACTTGTAATGGAACATTAGATAGAATTCAAATAGGACTTCCTGACCACCTAACCCACTGTCTCCTCTTTGTATATGACGAAATTGAGATTGAGTGGAGGCAACTTCACCAGTCTAAAGATTGGGCTACTTAGGGAGGAGGAAGTCAGACTGTATTTCACCACCTGACACCATCTAATTGTATGTGTTCCCTGTCATGTTTTCTATAGTAATGTAAGACAGGGTAAAATGTCTATTTTCTTACATTCTTAGGAATTGCAGACATCAATTTCTTCCATTTCTATAATGACCTTTTTTGCCACAGTAGATTTTCAAGAATATAGAGTCACAAATTCCAAACAGTTTAGTCTGAGATGCTTTCAGACAAGTTAAATTATATTTTTGTTCTTAAAAACATTAATTTTTAAATTTCTGTATATTTAAATAATTTATGTCCATTTCATTTGCTATTGGGGAAACTACAGAGCGTGATTTGTTGAAACGTAGTAAGGACTCTTTTTAAAACTTTGCCACATTGTACCTTGAGGATGCCTAAATTCTATTTTGTATATATCAAATACTCCAAGTAGTAAAAACAACTGCCAATGAGGTACTATTTGATTGATTCTATGCTCTTGGATTTTATTCACTTAGGTAAGTGAAAACACTGGGGATTGAGCAGCGTGTTAACTCACTGAACAATCTTATATTGTCTTAGAATAAATTTTATTGGTCAAGCCATAGATACAGAAAAATGAAGTGCATGGTGCATACTAGCAAGGAAATGGTGTAGTTTCTGGGACTCAAAAATGATTCTTTTATTTTTACATATTAATTGTAATTTATAGGTAAATTTTACTCCTTCTTAACTGATAATTATAATGGTCAATGAAAACTTGTAATCATGTAGCTGTGAGACTTTAAGCACTTTAATAAGCATTGTCTTTGCTAGTTGTGTTTGTTTTACTAAGCAAGCGTAACTAATGATTATATTTGATTAAATCTTTCTTCCATTAATGTTGTTTCTTAATTGATTATTTAGTTAGCCCATAATATTAATGCATACTTTTGGAGCAGGATGCTCATTTCTAGGCAATGCTGAAATAATTTGTCTGTCTTTGCAAATCTTTTTTTTTCTTTTTTAAAATTCTTTTCTTGGTACACTTTAGGTATACAACACAATTACGTTTCTCATTGGGAATTGTACCTTTACATGATGCTTCTTGGTTCTTATTTTTGCCCCGTTCCTAACCCTTTCTTCACCCCCTCCACCCTTCCCTATTTACAAAGGCTTTATTTCCATTTTTTCCTTTTCTCATCATTTTTCCTTTCCCTTCTTTCCTTTCCCCTGCCCCTCCCACTACCCCTACCCCTTTGGACCTTTTATTCCTATTTTGCATTATCAATTATTCATTCTAATCATTGGTACATTTTAGGTATACAATATAATGACATTCATCATTGGAAATTTGCACCTTTACATAATCTCTCTTGCTTCTTATTCTTCACCCTTGCCCAGCCCACCCTTCAACCCCTCCATTCCTCCCTATTTACAAAGATTTTCTTTCTATTTTTCCATTTTCTCATATTAATTCCATACCCTTCTTTCCTTTCCCCTACCCCTTCCACTTCCTTCCCCTTTGCCCCTTTTCTTCCTACTTCACATTACCTATTATACATTTTAGTCCTTATTTACGCTTTCAGTTTCTCACACCAGAGAAACTATTTGGTATTTGTACATGTGTGTCCTATTTATTTCACTTAAGAGTATTGCCTCAATGTGCATCCATTTAGCTATAAATGTCTCTAATTTCTCATTTTTTATGGCTGAGTAGTACTCCATTTTATAAAAAACCCACATTTTCTTTATCCAGTCTCCAGTTGATGGGCATTTGGGCTGTTTCCAAGTTTTAGCTATTGCAAACTGTGTTGCTATGAACATGGGTGCACATATATCACTGTGGTATGATTCTTTGAATTCTTTGGGGAAGATCCCCAGCAGTGGAATAGCTGGGTCAAATGGGACTTGCAGTCCTAGTTCTTTGAGGTATCTCCATACTGATTTCCACAGTGGTTGCACCAGTCTACACTCCCACCAGCAGTGGAACAGGGTTCCTCTTTCCCCACACCCTCGCCAGCATTTGTTATTGGTTGATTTCATGATAGCAGCCATTCTTTCTGGAGTGAAGTGGAATCTCAGCATTGTTTTTATTTGCATCTGTCGAATGACAAGTGATGTTGAACATTTTTTCATATATTTCTTTGCTATTTCTACTTCTTTGTCTAAGAAATGTCTGTTCATTTCAGATGCCCATTTTCAGACTGGGTCTTTAAATTTGGGAGGTCTGATCTTTTTAAGTTCTTTATAGATTCGAGATAGTAGACCTTTGTCTGAGGAAGAGCAGGTGAAGACTTTTTCCCACATTGTGGGTTGTCTCTTCACACTGCTGGTGGTTTCTCTTGCTGTGCAGAAGCCTTTTAATAAGAAGAGATCCCACTTGTTGATTGTTTGTGCTAGTTCACGGGCAACTGAGGTTTTGTTCCTAAAAATCTTTTCCTACACCAGTGTCTTCAAGGGTTCTACCTAACCTCTGTTCCAACTGGTTCTGAGTTTCTATTTTAATATTTAGATCTTTAATCCATTTTGATTTTAGTTTAGTGCATGGTGAGAGATATAGGTCTAGTTTTAATCTTTGGCAAGTTGAAACCCAATTTTTCCAGCACCATTTATCAAAGAGGCTATCTTTCCTCCAGTGAGGGTGTTTGGCTCCTTTATTGAAGATGAGATGGCTGAGTGTGTCTGGCGTTGTTTCTGCATCTTCTAATCTGTTCCACTGGTCCTCATGTCTGTTTCTTTGCCAGTACCATGCTGTTTTTATCACAGTAGCTTTGTAGTAGAGTTGGAGGTTGGGGATTGTGATACCCCCTGCCATGTCTCTGTTGCCTAGAATTGCTTTTGTTATTCTGGGTCTCTTCTTGTTCCAAATGAATTTTTAGATTGTTTTCTCAAGGTCCATGAAGTATGCTGCTGCGATATTAATTGTAATTGCATTGCATCTATATAGCTGTTTTAGAAGTATGGCCATTTTCACTATATTAATCCTTCCTACCCAGGAGCAGGGGATATCTGTCCATTTTCTGATATCATCTTCAATCTCTCTTTTCAGAGTGCTATAGTTTTCAGAGAAAAGGTCTTTGATTTCTTTTGTTAGGTTGATTCCTAGGTATTTCAGTTTTTTGGATGCTATTGTGAAAGGAATTGTTTGCCCTATTTCTCTCTCAGTGAGTCTGTCATTAGTGTAGAGGAAAGCTATTGATTTTTGTGTGTTGACCTTGTAACCAGCTACTTGACTGAATTTGGTTATTAAGTCTAGAGGACTTTTGGTGGAGTTCTTGGGGTCTTCTATATAGAGTATCATGTCATCTGCAAATGATGACAATTTGACTTCTTCATTTCCTATCTTTATTCCTTTTATTTCTTTCTCTCGTCTAATTGCTGTGGCTAATGTTTCCAAAGCTATATTGAACAAGAGTGGTGATAGTGGACATCCTTGTCTTGTTCCTGATTTTAGTGTGAAGGATTTCAGTTTTTGACCATCTAGTATGATATTGGCTGTTGGTTTTTCCTAGATGGCTTCTATCAATTTGAGGTAGAGACCATCTATTCCAATTTTTTGTAGAGTTTTTTCATAAATGCATGTTGGATTTTGTCAAATGCTTTTTCTGCATCTATGGAGATAATCATATGGTTTTTGTCCTTGGCTCTATTGATATAGTGTATTACATTGATTGATTTTCATATATTGAAACACCCCTGAATTCCTGGGATGAATTCCACTTGATCAGGGTGTATGATCTTCTTGATGATCTTCTGCATTCTATTTGCCAGTATCTTATTAAGGATTTTTGCATCTATGTTCATTAGTGAGATTGGCTTGTTTTCGGTTGGGTCTTTCTCTGCTTTGGGGATCAAGGTGATGCTTGCTTCCAGGAATGAATTTGGGAGTATTGCTTCCCTTTCAATTTCATTGAAGAGTTTCAACAGTAGTGGCAATAGTTCCTCTCTAAATATCTTGTAGAATTCAGCAGTGAAGCCATCAAGACCTGGGCTTTTCTTAGTTGTTAAGTTTTCAATTATGTTTTCAGTTTCATTGGTTGATATTGTGTTGTTTAGAATTTTTAGGTCTCTTCATTCAACTTTGGTAATTCATATGTATCTAGGAATCTGTCCATTTCTTCTGTGTTGTCCATCTTATTGGCATATAGGTTCTGGAAGTAGGTATTGATGATCCTCTGGATTTCTGCTGGGTCTGTTGTAATTTCACCCTTTTCATTCCTAATTGCATGGATTTGGGCATTTTCCTTTCTTTTTCTGACAAGATTGGCTAAAGGTTTGTCAATTTTGTTGATTCTTTCGATGAACCAACTCTTGGCTTCATTGATTTTTTTGTATCATTCTCTTAGTCTCTGTTGCATTGATTTCTCCTCTGATCTTTATAATTTCCTCCCTTGTATGAGCTTTGGGGTTGTCCCACTCTTCTTTTTCTAGAAGCTTGAGTTTCAGCATCAGGTTGTTTAATTGGGCTTGTTCTGTTTTCCTAATATGCGTATTCACTGCAATGAATTTTCCTCGTAAGACTGCTTTCATTGTGTCCCATAGATTCTGATATGATGTATTGTCATTGTCATTGTCATTTAATTGAAGGAACTGTCTGATTTCTTCTTTAATTTCCTCTGTGACCCATTGGTTATTCAGAAGTGTGTTGTTCAATTTTCATGTGTTTATGAAACTTTTCCAGTTTCTTTAGCTATGGATCTCCAATTTCATCACCCTAGGATCTGATAATATACAGGGGATAACTTCAATTTCTTTGCACTTACTTAAACATGTTCTGTGTGTGAGTATGTGGTCTATTTTGGAGAATGACCCATGTGCAGCTGAGAAGAATGTGTATTCTGATTTTGTGGGGTGGAAAACTCTGTAAACATCTGTTAAGTTCATTTGTTCAAGAGTTCGATTGCGTTCTAGTATTTCCTTACTTATTTTTAGTCTAGTTGATCTATCTATTTGTGATAGTGGGGTGTTGAGGTCCCCCACTACAACTGTATTAGTGCATATATGACTTTTCATGTCTGTTAGTATTTGTTTTATATAGTTGGGTGCACTAGTGTTTGGTGCATAGATATTTATGATTGTCATCTCTTCCTCTTGGATTGTTCCCTTTACAAGGAAGTAGTGTCCTTCTTTATCTCTCTTAATCAGTGTTGGTTTGAAATCCACTTGATCTGCAAAGAGGATAGCTACTCCTGCTTTTTTTTGGGTTCCTGTCTTATGCAGTATTGTTTTCCACCCTTTAACTTTCAGTCTTTGAGTTTCATTGTGAATTAAGTGTGTTTCTTGTATGCAGCATATTGTTGGCTTTTGCTTCTTGACCCATTCTGCCAGTCTATTTCTTTTGATTGGTGAATTGAGACAATTAACATTGATGGTTATAACTGAAACGTATTGTCTTATCATTGACGTGACTTTTTCTTTTTGTTGGGTTCTCCCTCTTTACATTTAGTTTCTTGTCATGCCAAATGGGTTTATTCTGCTTTGCTTCCTGGGGTTTTGATCCTCAATGTCTGTTTGTAGGATATTGTGTAAAATTCTTTGCAGTGCTGGTTTGGTATTCACGAAGTTCCTAAGGTGCTCTTTGTCATGAAAGTATCTTATTTCTCCATCCATTTTGAAAGATAGTTTTGCAGGGTACATCAATCTGGGTTGGAGACTGTTTTCTTTTAGGGCTTGGAATATGTCACTCCAAGCTCTTCTTGGCTTGATGATTTGTAATGAGAAGCCTACTGTAATTCTGATGGGCTTTCCTTTGTATGTGATTTGTTTCTTTTCTCTAACTGCTTGTAGAACTTTGTTCTTCTGTTGTGTTTCTGGAATCTTAACAATTATATGCCTATGTGTAGTTTTTTTTTTGATCAAGGCTATTTGGAGTCCTATAAGCTTCACTTATCTGTATGTCAAGTTCTTTTTCCTTGCTTGGGAAGTTTTCTGCCATTATTTCTGCAAAGAGTTTTTTTTATGTCATCTGCAGTCTCTCCTCTTTCTTCATTACTCCAATCAGTCTTATGTTATTCTTCTTTGCATCACCTAACAGCTGGTGGATTGATTTCTCATGTTCCCTTATAATTTTGAAACAATTTTTCTTTTCCTGGTAATTAATTGCATTCTTATCTTCTATATCTGAAATTCTTTCCTCACATTGGCTGATTCTTCTGTGTCGACTTTCAGTGAAGTTTTTCATCTCCTGGAAATCTATTTGCATCTGTTTTATGGATTCCATTTGTTTCCTATGTTGGGATTCATCATGTTCCTCAGCTCCTCTCTAGATTCATTAATCATGTCTTGCACCAGGGGCACAATTTCTCCTGTTATCTGAGAAATTATTTCTGATTTCATTTTTTCCAGATCCCCTTTTGTTGCCAGTTCAGTGGGTCCAGGTGGTTGAGTATCAGAATGTTCCATCTCATTCCCTTTAGGTTGCTGTAGGTGATCTGGAAGTCTGGTTTTGAGACTTATTTATGTGTTTTCTAATTTCAACTACGGGGGCAGGGGGGTTGCTGTTGATGTCTGCATGGCTCACCTCCTCTGATCTGGGAGAGGTGGGCCAAGGGCCAGGAGTGGCAGTAGGGATGGTGGCCTGAAAGCCCTTTCCTCTGGAACAGGAGCAGTGGGATGGCAGCTCAGAAGCCCATACCTCTGGGCCAGAAGTGGCGGGATGGACAGCAGCCCAAAAGCCCTTTGTTCTGGGCTGAGAGCGGCGGGAGGGATGGTGGCTGGGCATCCCCCTCCTCTGGACCAGGAGCAGTGGGAGGTTGGCTCAGAAGCCCCTACCTCTGGGCAGGAATTCTTTAAATGCTGAGAACTTGATTAGCTCCAGTACAGTGGTCTGGTGGTCCAGTGTCCTCTGCGTCTTTGTAGTGTGGAACCAGTTGGCTTTACAGAGAAGAGGCCAAAGGAGCGGAGGGGAGGTCAAGTGGATTGCTGCCCGGGCTTGAGCTGATTCGGTGTTTTCTGCATGACTGGAGACCTCGGGACCATGTACGCCAGACCTGCCTGTCTGCAGGAGGCTGATTTGATGTTTTCAGCATGACTCTCTTTGCTAATCTTACCAGTTGGTTTGATACTATTTTGAAGGTTGTGTCTCTAGTTTTAACTTCATTCTATAGTTTTAAGATACCTAAATACATTCTTAATTTGATTTCTGCCCCAAATAAATACTGTATATTCAACCCTGTTCCTTTCTGAGCTCCTTTTCTTTTAATGATATCATCATTTCTCCAGATACAGAATTAAAATAATTGCAGTCATTGCCATCCTCCATATGGTGAAGTGGCTAATTCTGCAGACTCTAGACAGATTCCTTCGTGTTGAATTCTGACTCAGCCAACTACTGATATAAAGAATGTAAACAGTATAACAATTGATGTGTTGTTTTACAGCTACATATGGGCCCTTATTTGTTATTCTAAACTGTGACTCTGTAGGCACAATGACTATGTCTTACCAAAATTTGTGGGTTATATAATGTACAAATGGCATGGTGTTGTCCATACAATAAAAGTTCAGTAGTATGTGAAAGAATGAATTAATGAAATAAAATATAGATGCAAAGCTTAATGTAAAATTTGAAATGGAAATCAATTCTGGCATTTACTTTTGCATTCATTGTATCATCTCTTTGGGTTACCATGAGTGCTATATTTGATGAAATCTTAGAAGAAAAGTCATTCTGAAATTGGACTCCTATTGAGATAAAATATTTTCAAAATATTTCATTGCCAAGCTTAACTTTGGGAACTGGCAGACATGATTTCCAAAAGTAATAAAATTATAACAGGAATTTGATTACTCAAAGGGTATAGTTACTTTCACTGACTGAAATTATTAACATTTATAAACATAATTCAATATAACAAAGAATATAGTTTTATAGAAAAATTACATCAACAACAAAATTTATTTACTTTGAATCTAGAGAGCATCTGAATACCTTAGAGTATGAAGACATTTGCATAAAAACAAGTGAGAAATGGCTTATTGCTCATATATATGAGATTTTTAATGTCATCACCTAAAAGCATGGATATCAGAAGAAATAGAATAAATAAAAGTTAATCACAAAAGATATTACTTTTTTTTTATTTTTGGAATATGCAGTCCACATTTGTCTGGAATAATAAAATATTTCATACAATATATTGTAATAAAATTTATGTGAAAGTTGTCTTTCTCAAAATAGCTTATTTTATTGTACACACCATTCTTGTGATTTTATAAGTTGATACAATACTTGCTTGATGAGGTAAAGTGAGATGAATGACAAGCATTTTGACAATGTGTTAGGTTATTTCATAATTATAGGTTACTTGAACACAGGCACTGTCATCCTATACCAGTCTACCTGCTAATTGAGATGGCAAGTAAATGACAGGTAGCTTATACAATGTGGATACATTGGGCAGAGATAATTCAAGTTTGGATGAAGCAAGATAGTACAAGATTTAGTCATATTGCTCAGAATGGCATGAAATTTAAAACTTGTGAATTGTTTATTTCTGTAATTTTCCATTAATATTGTCAGGCCATGGTTGATCATGGTTAACTGAAACCACAAATAAAAGAGGCTACTGTACCTAAAAATTCAAACTTGATTGAATTGTAAGTAAGTAGAAATGTTAGTCATCCTTTTGGTTCTTTTTATTATCATTTATCATTATCCTTTTTATTATCATTTAAATTAGTTATGGATTCAAATATACCTATCGATTGCCTTCTATGTGTTAGAGTACCAAAAGCTAGTAATAAATGAATAAATCTCTAATATAATGAAATGATGAATTCATAACATATTATTACTTGTATAAGTTATAAATAGAAACTATATTATATAAGTATATATACATGTATATTTATAAAATATATAGATATATAAACAAGTAAAATATAAGATATAATAGGAGAGATTGAAAAGTTAAAATAGTTACCAAAAGTATTTTAGAAGAAAATATGACTATATTCTACATGCTATTATTAGACAATGACAATTTTGATTCTGGTGCTATGATTGACACCAGAGTTTAATAATGAATGGAAATACATTCAATTAACTGAAAATTTATCTACCATGTTCTAGGCATTGTGGTATAAGAAAAAAAAATGAAACATTTTCTCTTAAGGACCTCACAGTAAAGCAAGACAAATAATATAAGTACGTATGAAACTATGGTACTATGTTAAATGTTATATAAGAGGTATAGATTACATACATTACGTTAGTTCAAAGGAATGTTACTGGGGGATGAATCTTGTATGAGATAATGAGTTAAGGAAAAGTAAAGACAGAAGTTAAATACTCTTTGATAATGGTGCAGATACTGCCCTTGGAAAATAAAATCTGCATTTCATACCCTTAGAAGCTCTGGTCCTGAACATATGTCAATGAAAAAAAAGTGTCAACATTCTTATTAAACACAGGCAAAAATAGCAAAGTTCACAGGAGCATGAGAGATTTTAGGCTGATCTAGGTGGGAGTGTCTAGATTTTTGTATGTGCTTGTGGCTCCTGTTCCTTCTTTTTTTTTGGTACTGGGAATCGAACTCTGGTCCTTGTGCTTGTGCAGCACGCAGCAAAACCACTGAGCTAAATCCCCAGCCCTCCAGTTTCTTCTGTAGCAGCAGAAAAAGCTACTCCTTGGTGGCAATCACAAATACTACCCTGTGGATGTTCTGGCAGCAGAAATGGTCTTGGGAAATTACATCTATTAGTCAACTAACTAATAGCAGTTTGAAACAATAGGCTGAAGATTTTAAAATGCTAATTTGCAGTATATTGCCCTTCAATTTCTTCAGTGGTGACTGATTGAACTTAGTGGCTATATTTTTTTAGTTAATAATAATCCTCATGTCCAAAATGCTCTGTACATTGGAAACAGAATTTGGAATTAAAAGTAGGGTAGTTTTGAGGTGAAGGAAAAAGAAAAAAGGAACAGATAACCTCCCATGGAAATTCTAATTTCTTTAATGTTTCTATTAATTTTCTGTGGGGCTGGTCCCATGGATTTGCATTTACCTGGACCTTAATATGTCATTTATGATAACATTTTTACTATTATTTCATTATCTCATCACTTAATTAAAAATGTACCTAGAAAGTATCAAGTACTGATATTATTTCACTATTATGTCTTTGTACTTTAATAAACTTTATGAGATTAACTATTACTTTTAAGTTGACCTACTGGGACCCTGGACAAATGACCTTTGGTCTCAAAATATTCCAGTAGTGAAAAGATATATTCTGTGTAGTTTTCATTTATATTACTTTAAGAGACTCAATGTTGGTTTTTACCTCCTTCATTTGTTTGTTTGTTCTACAGGACAATAAACTCTGGGCCTTCACACTGTGGTACATTCCTAACCCATTTTTACATGTTTCTTTTTTAAAAATTTGAAATAGGGTCTCATTAAGTTATTAAATTGCCCTGGTAGGGCTTGAACTTGCAATCTTCCTCCTTCAGCCTTTCAGAGTTCTGGGATTATAGGTATTCATCACCATGCCTGCCTGTTCTTCATCCTTCTTGATCCAGATAACAGCAGACGTTTTCTCCACCTATCCATCAACCTATGCAATAATGATTCTGAAGCCTACCCTTGTTATAGGGTACAAATCTTTCTTGAAAATCTTTTTCATCTATAAGTAGTTCTTAAATTTCAGGCAGATTTTTAAACAAAGCCCCTTAGGGAAATGTGCTTTAAAAGATTTTTGTAGGAGATTTTGGAGAACTGATAATGTGGAAAGCTTTCAGTGAAACTGAAAAGTATGAAGAATCACTGGGGTTCTTGTTAAAAGATACGTGAACAAACAAAAACATACACACAAATATACATGCACATACAGCACAGATACAAACACTACTCAGACAAAAACAAGTACTTTTTATGTTTACTTTAAAAGAATTAGAATCTCTCAGTGAGGGCCTGGCCATTTATGCAGACTTTTGTGTACTTTTCATCTGGTTTCTCTATGTAGTAACACCTTACATAGCTGTAGAAAAATCTTAAAACCAGAGAACTATTATTATTATCATAAAACTATTATTTTTATCATTATTATTAACTAGAGACATTATTTTATTTTCACCATTTAAAAACCTGCATTCATTTTGTATGTTCACATAAACACTTTCATAGTTCTTCTATGGAGTTTTTTAATTTTGTATTTTTGATAAGCCCTCCACTGAGTTATAATCAGACAAGATGGATAAACACTGATTTGATGTAATTATTCACAAACAGAATACTGAAGAATCAGCTGGTGACCTTTTAAAAGTGCATTTCCCTAGCTTCTGATTTAGGAGGTCTGGAATTGGTCCCAGGGATTTGCATTTTAACAAATAGCTGACTGATTCTAATGCTGCCGTTTTACAAGTGGAACTTTGAGAAATCCCATTTGATATATTCAGCAGGTGGATCTGGGCTTCTGTGGAGTTCCATTCATGAAGAGTGTGGTGTACTAGCCATGGAAATGACTAGTATGACTAGAATGACTAGAATGTAGGAGACCTGCATTCTAGAACCAGCTTCTCCTAATTACCTATATCAAATGACACAATTTGATTTGCCGTGTTGGGATTCAACATCCTCATCTATAAGATAAAGTTAATGGATCATACCATCCTTAAGACCTTCAAAATTAAAAATCTTCTGACTTCTGGTTTATATTCTCTGATTCTCCAATTTTGACAAAATTCTAATATATCTTCTTTCAGGGTATGCTGTAAAGCTCAGGCATTTAATGGAGGTTGGCTTGATTGAAAGATATCAAACTGATTTCATAAATCTAAGGACATCATCAATTGCATTAATGCTGCTGATATATTGTAATCCCTAGGAGTGGTGGTTCTTCTGTAGGTAGAAAAAAAAGGTAAATTAAGCATTAACCATTTTAAAATACAAAAGTTCCATAAGTAGTTAATGGAAATAAATTGTTTTGAGTAAACTTATCCAATTAAATTTAGTACCTGTGACTTTCTAGTTTTAGTTAATATTAAATTTTGATAGATATCATTTCCTCTTCAATTCAGTGTAAATTCTTTAAAGAAATCATTTCTCTTCTCATTTACTTTGTTAAACATCTGACATAATTGTTATGAACCACATTTTGTAAGCTCTCAAATAAAATCTCATTCAAGCTAGTCAAGTAATTTAGTGTGAGTTTGCTGAAAGCATTTTTCTACATCAATAGAATTAGACCAACAGCTGGAACCACTTCTATCACTCAGAAATATAATAGTTTATTTATTATTCTTTGTCTGTATTATATCCATTCACAGCTGAAGTTGTTTGACACAATTTAAGATATTCTAAAATGAAGACCAGTCTCTGTCTCTGTAACTTTTGACTGAAACAATGATGAAAGAATATAGAACTCACAGAAGGCTAGAAAATACCCAAGTCTCAAGTTTTTGAAGAAATCTCAATCTTGATGAAAGCAGAGATGTCAGCTGCCAATCAGAACCTCAGGATTGAATTTCATATTGTCACCATGTTTGATGACTTTGGCCCTTTTCAGTGTTCCTTACTCCAACTTTAATTCCACAGAAAAACATTCCATCTTGATTTCTAGCCCTCTGATAGGGGAAAGTTGCTATAAGCATGCATGACGAAATAGGAATAGCCGTTTCCAGGGGCTGTACATAGTCAGATATTCTGGAAGTTGAATGCTTCTATTTAAAGTTATTTTTCTAGTTATAAAATTTTTTCAACAAGATTTTGAATCTCTAATCTTCATACAGTTGAATACTTTATTTGGTTGTTTTAAATACTATAAGTTGAGTGTATGAGAAGAGCCAAGTGAGATAGGAATACAGGTGACAGATGAAGTACCAAAACAAACCACAGCTCCTGTGTTGTCATTCATATGTCACATTCCCTGGAGGAAGGCACTAGATCTCATAGTCTTAGTCACCATCTTCCTAATTCCAGCTTCAAGAGTGATGTAAATATCTGCTGTGCCCATTCCACTGTGCTATAAGATCACACACACACAGTAATAATTTGCAAATGTAAAATGTAAAAACCATATTTATCTTCTGTAATAAGAACCGGGATTGGGAATACCTCTGGATTGAGGACAATGAAATAAAATTATAATTTCTCTGTCATCAGTGTATATCTTCTAAAAAGTATAACTGTTTTGAAGATGATATTGAGAATATCCTAAATATGTTTGGCGAGTTGAACAAAAACATTTAGGGAATTATATCTGAGAGGAGAGGTGACAACAGCTACCTATAATCTGCATATGAATTTTACTTTTTATTTAAATTTTAAATTAAGTCTTAGATATATAAAAAAATTGTGAAGTAAGGACAGAGAGTACCCTACTCTGTTTCCACTGTTCTTAACATTTTACCCCAGAATGGTATTTGTCAGAATAAATAGATCAAGATTAATACATTTTTATTAACTGAATTCTAGAGATTTTCCAGATTTTCCCATTTTTCTTTTTTTTCTTTTTTGGTATCAGGGATCGAACTCGGGTCCTTGCACTTGCGCAGCAGGAGGCGAAACCACTGAGCTAAATCCCCGGCCCACCCAATTTTTACCTGATGTCATTCTTCTTTTCCAAAATCCCATCCAGGATACTGCAATGCAGTCAGCTGTCAAATCTCCTTAGCCTCCCCTGGCTCTAAGCATTTCCCAGGCTCTTCTTGTATTTGGTGACCTTGACAATTCTGAGGAGTCCTGGTCAGATATTTTGAAGACTGTCTATTATTTAGGATCTGTGCTACTTTTTTCATATTTAAGCTGGATGGTGGTTTTCCAGAAGGAAGATCATAGAAGTTACATATCATGCGCATCACATCTGATCAATGGTAAATGCTATAAACACAACTTATTACATTGCTGTCCATGTTGACATCTCACTGAGGGAGCATTTGCAGGTTTTTCTATTCCTCCACATTGCTCTTTACTGTGAGAATCTAGTGGAATTTCTGGAAGGAAAGCCATAAGAGACCATAACCTTCAGGAGTTTCTTACTTTCCTGCTAGTTCACTCAATCTCCAGAAAAAAAACTGCCTCCAAGTGTTCCTGCGATTATAGCTCTAGTGGTTCCTCCTTAGGTATGGACATCTCAAGAGTGATTGCCTTGAATCTTTTTTATTTTTCTTGCTCTTCTTGGTGTTGGTCTTGGTGTTGGCCTTGCTCTTCTTCCTCCTTCTCCTCCTCCTCCTCCCCTCTTCCTTCTCCTCCCCTCCTCCTCCTCCTGTTCTTCTTCATCTTCTTCCTCTTTTTCTTCTTCTCCCTCTTCCTCTTCATTTTTTGAGACAGAGTCTCTGTATAGTTCAGGAACTAACAGTGATCCTCCTGCCTCAACATCCTAAGTGCTGGGATTACAGGTGTATGCCAGCCACCACAGCAGGCTGGAATCACTTTTTTCTCCTTTTTTTTTTTCTGGCTACTCCACTTCCCTGTAGGTCTGTGAAAAGGCACTGATTTTTAGTTTGTCCTGGTTTTTACTGTAATGACAGGAACAACCACTTTCATGCTATTTCCATGTCAAGGAGGAAACAAAAAGTTAGAACCTTGGATTTTATATTGTATAAGTTTGTCCAACCAGTTTTCCATAATAAGCATGTGTTAATGTTATTGTTCAATGTTTTAAATATATTGCTAATTTCTCTAGTTTATGGAGAAGAAAACAGGTCGAAATAAATCTGAAGCATTAAGATTTTAAAAGTTTTATGAAAGAGGGGCCAGGGATTTAGCTTTGTGGTTCCAGCATCTGCCTCGCAAGCACAAGTTCCCAAGTTCTATCCCAGATACAAAAAGAAAAAAAAAAAGAAGTTTTATGAAAGAACCAAGGATGAAGGTTGAATTTAAATAACCACATTTTTGTGAAATTCTCTGATTTCCTCATAGACACTTAAACATTAACAAAATTCCATATGTAGTGGTACTACATATATGTGTGTGCGTGTACATATGAGGAGACAAGTTAGCATATAGCTTTAGCCTAAAGACTCTGAAGGGAGAATCCCTAAGTTCAAATTCAAACTCATCAAGTTTGTCAGCTTAAAGCACAATATAGTAACAATGAATGGCTACTACATTCTAGGGACACGTATAATCTATACTATCATCCTTTGAAAAGTCTATTTTGAAAGCCTGTTTTCAGACCTGAGGAAACCTGGGGATCAGAAAGATTATGAAATAGGTTGCAGGTTGCATAGGAAAGAAGTGAGAGAGCTGTGATTTGATTCCAAACCCGCTGTCTCAAACCAGTGCCTTATCCACTGTGCTACCTGCTTCCGAGAAACATTGTGGTTATCTGGTTTAAGTATAGTATCAGATGTGGAAAGAAGGTCTAAGGATCCAAGGCATGTGTCCTGCTGCCTTTTTTAAAAGTTGCATTGTCAGTAACCAGATCTCAGCCTTCTCTATGTCCTCTCCCTGCCCTTGCCTGGCATTTTTGTAAGACCAGTACAAGTTATTCCTCTTTGAGGAGCTCATACACCCGATTCCCAGATCTCTCTTGTCTCTCATCCTACATAATAGTTTATCAATTTTCCTGACACAACCAGATCCTACTCTTATACTTTGATATTAGGCTAATAAGGAAGATTTTGAAGTCAAACTCCCTGGGGTCGTAGCCTGAGTGCATGACTTATCTTGAAAAATTTCTGCCTCCAATTTCCCACTAGTAATTAATGATGTTAGTAAGTCTACCACTTTTGTGAACTGTAAGGACTAAATGAAGCATATTCTATAAAAAACTTAACAACCAAGTGCACTGGCAACTATAGTATGTCTTAGCTAATCTGCATTCTGAGCATTTGAAAGGATAGTCCAAATAAAAATGAGTTGTACCTATAAAGTGTACAATGGATTTAGAAGACATGATGCAAAATACAAAACAATATAAATATGTTCAATACTTTTAATATTTTCTGTTTACTTTCTTTAAGGTAACTATTAGAAAGTTATATATAATATGTACCACACATATTTCTATCAGAATATGGAATATATGAAGTAATACTTGCTTTTATTATTATTATTTTATACGGCCAGTGAGTTATCCTCATTATGCTTCATTTGTTGTGTTGAATTTATTTATTCATATGTTTAGTAGCATGAATGTGCTTAGCCTCAAAACTGGCACGGTGTAGTCCATTTCCCAGGTTAAGTTGTTATTCTAATGTTAGGAAAAAGTAGACATGGCAAAACAAACACTTTGGATCTTCTCCTGACATACAGTAGGCCATGATGATGATATAGAAGGCATGAAATTCATGTGTTTACATTATAGAAATAAATGAGACTTAAAGAACGACACTTGATCTTTGTCTTGATTTCACTTCTACAGAGCACAATGATTATTAGGGTTGAACTCTTCTCATCCATATGCAGCTCCGTCAGCAATTTGTGTTTTCTCTGCCTGAAGTCATAAAATGGACTAATGAAATGTGGTAGGTGTGACTGGTAAAGTATAAAGAAATACAAATCTTAAGTTTAAAACATAATTTAGGAAGGGTTCTGTTCCCATCAATGTGGTAAGGTAATAATAAGCTTTATTATTATTAATCTAGCTTTATAAGTTTGATTGAAAGCTATTTGCATTATTTAGCTTTACCATCACTAAACAAGATCTTGACACTGATAACTGAAAAGAGCAGAGATTTATTTTGGCTCATAGTTTGGTCTACAGTAGGCTGGTTTTACAGCAGAAACAAAATGATGGAAAAACATGGTGTAAGAAAGCTGCATACCTTGTAGCAGTCAGGAAGCAGGGAGAGAAAGAGAAGTGAGAAACTAGGTACAGAAATATTCCCTGCCAAGTCACACACCCGGTGAGACCTCCCACCAGACCTCACTTCTTAACATCGATTTTAGGTACTGAACTCATCAATAGATGAATCCACCAATGAGCACAGTGCTCCTATAATCCAGCCATCTTCCACATGCATGAGATTCTGGAGGACTAGATCCTTATTCCACTTTTTTTAGCTAGACTTTTCTAATCTCCTTAATGTTCTTGGAGTTAAATCTTTTTCTGTATTTACCATCTATACTTTTCAGGCTGAGACTGATTTCATACCCAGTTTTTCTTCCACTGTCACCAAGAGATAAGCTATCGATTTCACTCAAAGAATACACATTTTTTACAGCTGCACATGGGTCATTCTCCAAAATAGATCACATGCTAGCTCACAGGATGTTTAAGTAAATGTAAAAGAACTGAAGTTACCCCCTGTATATTATCAGACTGTAGTGCAATAAAATTGGAGATCAATAGCATAAGAAACCACAAAAACCCCACAAACACATGGAAATTGAATAGCACTCTCCTGAACAACCAATGGTCCACAGAGGAAATTAAAGAAGAAATTAGATAGTTTCTACAAGTAAATGATAATGCCAGTACAACATACAGGAATCTATGGGACACAATGAAAGCAGTTCTATGAGAGAAATTCATAGCAGTGAATGTCCATACCATGAAAACAGAGTGAGCTCAAATAAACAACCTAATACTGAACCCTTAGCTCACAAAAAAAGAACAGCAGGAGAAACTTAAAGCTGATAAAAGGGAGGAAATTATTATTAATTTTTTCCTATTAAGTTTATTGGTACATTTTAGGTATAAAATACAGTTGCATTCATCGTTGGGACCTTGTACCATTACTTGATGTACCTTGGTTCTTATTTTTTTCCCCTTCCCTTGCTTTCCCTTCACCCCCTCCACCCTTCCCTATTTGCAAAGACTTTGCTTCCATTTTTTTCCTTTTCTCATTTTTTTTCTTTTCCCTTTTTTCTTTCCCCTACCCCTCCCACTTCCCCTGCTCCCTTAGACCTTTACTTCCTGTTACACAATATCAATTATACATTTTTTAAATTACAATATCAAGATCTAGGAGACATTACCACAGATTTTACAGAATTTAAAAGGATATAAAAAGCATATTTCAAAAATCTTTTTTGAAATAAATTTGACAACTTCTAAGAAGTATCTTGGAAGACAAATTAGTGAAACTAACTCTGGAGGAAATATAAAATTTGAATAGCACCTATTAAAGAAAATATATTCCTAGCTTAAAAACCTACCTATATGACAACAGCAGGCTCATATACATTTTAACTGATAAATTATATCAAACAATTAAAGCAGAAAAAAGAAGGAACACTTCTCCCCTCATTGGAGGAACTCAACATTGTGCTAATCCTAAAATGGGATAAAGAAAATAGAAGAAAAAAGTATGAACACAGATAGAAATTTGTTTAACAAAACAAAGTATTAGAAGTCAGATCTGGCAGTAGGTAGAAAGTGGTTTTGTTATAGGGATGGCAGTGTTGGTTCAGCATTGGAAGATCCACCCCCAAAAGTCATCATTTTAACAGAGGAAAGGAGAAAGCCATATGATCCTGTCACTAGTTGGAGAAAGAATATTGGACTAAATTCTACAGCTGTTCATGGTAAAAGCTATCAGGAGACTAGAAGTAGAACAGAACCTTCTCAACAGATCAAAGACATGTACTCCATACTTCCAGTGAGAATGCCTTATATGAATGGAGAAGATACAATGCTTTCTCCTTAAGGTGGGGAACAAGGGCAGATATGCTTACTCTTTATCTGTCCATTAAACTTTGAAACGTAGGCCCCACCAAAATAGTCTGGCAATAAAATGACACAGTAAGGATAGGATTGGGAAGGTAGAAGCAAAATCTTTATATGTAGATGAAATGATCATCTACAGAGAAAATACTAAGAAATCTCTAGGAGCCCCTAGAACTTGTATTTGAATTTAGCAGGATTAGAAAACAGAAAGTAAATATAAAAATTCAGGTCGGTGTATACTTGCTATGAATGAAGAATTGGATATTGAAATTTAAAAGTTATTTAGGAGTACAAAGGACCTAGAAAAGTTAAAACAACAATAACAACAACAACAACAACAAGAAAACAGTGTTGGAAGACGTTTAGTACCTAATTTTAAGACTTCTTCTAAAGCTACAGTAATCAAGGCAGTGTTCGCGTAAGGAAAGATATATAGATCATTGGAATAAAACAGAATCTAGAAATAGAACCACACATATATGGTCCACTGAGTTTTGAAAGGTTATTTAACATTAGAATTTTATAGAGTATAAACTCAATTCAAGAGCTGAGGAAGAGATAGAGTTTTCAGCAAACAGCACTAGAACACCTGCTATCCATATATAAAAAATTAACCTCAACCTTTTATTTCCATACATGAAAATAACTTGAAGGGATCTATGAACCTAAATATGAAAGCCTAAAAGTATAAAACTTTAAGAAAAAATTATAAGGGAAAATATTTATGAATTCAGGGTAGGCAAGAAATACCTAGGATACAAAAGACATGATGTATAAAAGAAAAAAATTGATAAATGAGATTCCATCAAAATTTAGAACTTTAAATGACATCATTAAAATGAAAAGTAGTCCTTAAACAGACCATATTTACAATGCATATAACCTATGACTAGAATATATAAAGAATTCTTAGAGCTCATTAATAGACAACCCAATTAAAATGTAGACATAAGAAGATGATAAATAGCCAGTATAGCACAAGGAAAGGTGTGCAACTCTAGAATCAGAAAAATACTAATCAGTACAATAACAAGATTGAACTATACCCTCATTAGGGAGATGAAGTTAAAAGTTTTAAAAGTCTTGTCATGACTTTTTCTTTTTGTTGGATTCTCCCCCGTTGTGTTTAATTTGTCACACCCAAATGGATTCATTCTGCTGGGTTTCCTGGGGTTGTGATCCTCATTGTCTTTTCCTAGGGGATTGTCTAAAATTTTTTGGAGCACCAGTTTTGTATTCATGAAGTTCCTAAGGTGCTCTTTATCATGAAAGCATCTTATTTCTCCATCAATTTTGAAAGATAGTTTTGCAGGGTACATCAATCTGGGTTGGAGGCTGTTTTCCTTTAGGGCTTGAAATACATCACTCCAAGCTCTTCTTGCCTTGAGAATTTGCATTGAGAAGTCTGCTGTGATTCTGATGGGCTTTCCTTTGTATGTGATTTGTTTCTTTTCTCTCACTGCTTGTAGAATTTTGTTCTTCTGTTGGATTTCTGGAATCCTAACTATTATATGCCTGTGTGTAGATTTTTTTTGATTAAGGCTAGCTGGAGTCCTATATGCCTCACTTATCTGTATGTCAAGTTCTTTTCCCCTGCTTGGGAAGTTTTCTGCCATCACTTCTGTGAAGAGTTTTTTTATGTCATCTGCACCCTCTCCTGTTTCTTCATTGGCTCAATCAGTCTTATGTTATTCCTCTTTGTATCATCTAGCAGCTGCTGGATTGATTTCTCGTGTTCCTTTACAATTTTAAAGCAAATTTTCTTTTCCTGGTCACTAATTGCAATCTTTTCTTCTGTATCTGAAATTCTATCCTCACATTGGTTCATTCTGCTGAGCAGACTTTCGATGGAGTTTTTAATCTCTTGGAAATCTGTTTGTATCTGTTTTATGGATTCCATTTGTTTCCTATGTTGGGATTCCATCATGTTCCTCAGATCCTCTACTTTTTTATCTGTGTCCTCTCTAGATTTATTAATCATGTCTTGCACCATGAGCACAATGTTTGCTGTTATCTGAGTAATTATTTCTGATTTCATTTTCCCAGATCCTCTTTTGTTGCCAGTTCAGAGAGTCCAGGTGGTTGAGTATCAGATTGTTCCATCTCATTTCCCTTTGGGATTGCTGTAGTTGATCCAGAAGTCTGTTTTTGAGGCTTGTTTACATGTCTTCTCATTTCCACAGGGTAGGGGGAGGATGCTTCTGGCACCCACATGGTTCACCTTCTCTGCCCTAGGATCTTGGGATGGCAGCAGGGGAGCTTCCTTCCAGGTGCTGGACTGGCTCCAAAGGGCAGAAATTATAAAGATCAGAGCAGAAATCAATTCAATGAAGAGTAAGAGAAGAATACAAAAAAAATCAATGAATCGAAGAGTTGATTTTTCAAAAGAATGAAGAAAATCGATAAACCCTTAGCCAACTTTATCAAAAAAAGGAAAAAAAAGGCTCAGATTCATGCAATTAAGAATTAAAAAGGTGAAGTCACAACAGATCCAGGAGAAATCCAGAGGATCATCAATACCTTCTTGGATAACACTACTAAAATGTAAAACACAGAAGAAATGACAGATTCCTAGATACATGTAAATTACCAAAGTTGAACAAAGAAGATATAAAAATTCTAAACACCCCAATTACAGTCAGTGAAATTGAAAACATAATTAAAAATTTACCAACAAAGAAATGCGGAGGTCTTGATGGCTTCACTGATGAATTCTAAAAGACATTTGGAGAAGAACTATTGCCACTATACTTTAAACTCTTCAGTGAAATTGAAAGAGAACCAATACTTCCAAATTCATTCCTGGAAGCAAGTGTTACTTTGATTCCAAAATCAGAGAAGACCCAACTAAAAAAGAGAACTAGAGGTCAATCTCCCTAATGAACATAGGTCAAAAATATTCAATAAGATACTGACAAACAGAATACAAAGGGTCATCAAGAAGATCATACACCCTGACCAAGTGGGATTTATTCCAGGGATGCAATGATAGTTCAACATACATAAATAAATAAATGTAATATACTATATTAACAGAGCTAAGGACAAAAAACATTTGATCATCTCAATAGATGCAGAAAAAGGATTTGACAAAATCCAGCACTCATTTTTGATAAAAACCCCACAAAAAGTTGAAATAGATGGTCTTTATCTCAACCTGATAATGGCTATGAAAAACCAACAGCCAATATCATACTAAATTGTCAAAAACTAAAATCTTTCACGCTAAAATCAGGAATAAGACAAGGATGTCCACTACCACTATTCCTGTTCAATATAGTTCTGGAAACATTAGCCATAGAAATTAGACAAGAGAAAGAAATAAAATGAATAAAGATAGGAAAGGAAGAAGTTAAACTGTCATTATTTGCTGACGATATGATACTCTACATAGGACACCCCAAAACTCCACTGAAAGACTTTTAGACTTAATTGACAGATTCAGTAGAGTAGCTGGATACAAGGCCAACACTCAAAAATCAATAGCCTTCTTGTACACAAATAACAGACTCACTGAGAGAGAAATTAGGGAAACAATTCCTTTCACAATAGCATTCAAAATAATGAAATATCTAGGAATAGATCTAACAAAGGAAGCATAAGACCTCTACATTGAGAACTACAACACTCTGAAAAAAGAGATCAAAGATAATATAACAGAATGGAAAGTCCTACCTTGTTTCTGGCTAGGAAGAACCAATATAGTGAAAATGGCCATACTTTCAAAACTACTATATAGATTCAATGCAATCCCAATTGAAATCCCAGCAGCATACTTCATGGACCTTGAGAAAACAATCCAAAAATTCACTTGGAATAAGAAGAGACCTAGAATAGCAAAAGCAATTCTAGGCAACAGAGACATGGCAGGGGCTATCACAATACCCAACTTGAAACTATACTACAAAGCCACTGTGATAAAAACAGTATAGTTCTGGCAAAGAAACAGACTTGAGGAAGAGTGGAATAGATTAGAAGATGCAGAAATAACTCTAGACATATTGAGCCATTCCTTATCTTTGACAAATGAGCCAACCATCCTCACTGTGGGAAAGATAGACTCTTTAATAAATCTTATTAGAAAAACTAGATTTCAACTTGCCAAAAATTAAAACTAGATGCCTTTCACCATGCACTAAACTAAAATCAAAGTGGATCAAAGATCTAAATATTAAAACAGAAACACTAAACTTGCTGGAAGATAAATTAGGTAGAACTCTTGAGGACATTGGCATAGGAAAAGACTTTGTGAACAAAACCTCAGTAGCATGAATACTAGCACAAAGATTCAACAACTCGTATCTCATCTCATTAAAAAGCTTCTGGACAGCAAAAGAAACCACCAACAGAGAGAGCTAAGAGACAATGTACAATGTGGGAAAAAATTCTTATCAGTTGTTCCTCAGACAAAGGACTACTATGTAGAATATATAAAGAACTTTACAAAATCAGACCCCCCAAATATAAAGACCCAATCCAAAAATGGACATCTGAAATGAACAGACATTTCTCAGACAAAGAAGTAAAAGTATCAAATAAACATATGAAAAAATGTTCAGCATCACTGGCCATTCAAGAGATGCAGATGAAAACAACACTGAGATTTCAACTCACCCCAGAAAGAATGGCTGCTATCAAGACATTAACCAATAACAAATGCTGAAGGGGCAGTGGGGATAAAGGAACACTTCTCCATTGTTGGTGAGAGTGCAGACTGTGGAAATCAATATGGAGATACCTCAAAAAACTAGGATTAGAGGTCCTATTTGACCCAGCTATTCCCCTACTGGGTATCTTCACAAAAGAATTAAAAGAATCATACCACAGCAATATATGTTCACCTATGTTATAGTGGCACAGTTTGTTATAGCTAAAGCTTGGAAACAGCCCAATTGTCCATCAACTGGAGACTGGGTAAAGAAGATAAGTGTGTGTGTGTGTGTGTGTGTGTGTGTTTTATATAAAATGGAGCACTACTCAACCATAAAGAATGAGAAACTAGAGACATTTATAGCTAAATCAATGCAAATTGAGGCCATAATCTTAAGTGGAATAAATAGGACACACATGCATAAATACTGAATGGTTTTTCTGGTGTGAGAAACTAAAAGTGTAAATAATGATCAAAATCTATAATTGATGATGTGAAATAGGAAAAAAGGTCTAAAGGGGTAGGGAAAGTGGGAGGGGTAGGGGAAAGGAAAGAAGGGAAAGGAAAAAATATTAGAAAAGGAAAAAATGAAACAAAGTCTTCATAAATAGGGAGGGGTGGAGGGGTTGAAGGGCGCGTAGGGGAATGGGGAAAAATAAGAACCAATATACATCACGTAAGGGTACAAGTTCCCAATGATGAATGTAACTGTATTGTATATCTAAAATGTACCAATAAGCTGAATGGAAAAAAAAACTTGATGTGATGGCGTGGTGAAGAGACTCTAGTACATGTTTACCAAAGTCTTTGTCCACTCACTAAATATTTTTGTTGCAGTTTATTTCTAGGTGTCTTCAAGTACAGCATGGTCTCATAGACAAGGATTTTGGATGGTGATTGGATAACGGGGGTGGTATATCTAACTTGCTGTCAGGAGGGAGGTGCTTGTCTGGTCAGGAGAGGTCACTGGGGTAATGACCCAGAATTTTCCTTCCCAACATTTTCATTTTGCTTGCTGTTCTTCCTGGCTGCCATGACACGGGCGCCTTTCCTCCACCAGATCTTTTACAATGCCTTCCTGCCCTGCAGCTGGCCAACTATGGACTAATATGAGGACTTGCATTTACCATTGGTCTTAAAAGAGAGAATGAATTGTCCTATTAGTTTTACTCTTCAGATCAAATTTAGTTTTTTAAAAATATAATTAAATACTAGTGTTTTAAACTAGAAAGAATTTGTTTCCCATTCATCCTGTAAAATAAATCAGTAGTTAGTGAAATAATTTTAAAAGGCAAATTTATTTTTCATTATTGAATTACTTTCCTTTCAATTCCTGATGTTCACATTCCAGAGCTTGCCGTATTGCATTACACTGGAAATAGATTCTCCCACATGATGGAGAAAGAATGTTGTTAAACATAGTTATGTGGTGTATTTCATATGACTGGGCATTTTGATCTTTTCAATTAGATTCCATGGTATAGTATAAGCTGTTTAAGGCTTTACATTTAATAAGTTTTTCATTGGGATCAAATCTCATGCAGCTATCAAACTAGACAGAGCTCTATATCCATGCCTTTCAGGTCCTGTGTCCTGTTCTCATCTTGGGTGTAGAGCCTTCCTTTTGCAATCCCCACTTCCCTAAAGAACATCCTCCTGCTTCTCTTTCTTCCCACTTCACCAGCTCCCGTGGGCCTTAGTGAGAGCCAGTGAGGGTGGGGGAGACTGCTGGCCTCTCACTTAAAGTCCTATTTCATTCCAGCCTGACCTCTACAAGAAGCCTGCTAGGAGAGTAATGATTTCTGGTCAAAGATATCTTGGTGTATATTTAAAGTCCATCTATCTCTTCATGCTTCTGGTTATCACAGGACTGTTGAGTCACTATGAGTTGGCCATAGGCAATCCAGGAATTCCATCCATTTCTTGGGTTCCAAACTTGATATTTGAGAACGTTGATCATTTTTGTATCTCACCTGGCACACACACCTGATCTTCAGACTCAGTTATTTGGCCTACCTAAGGCAAATGTACTCTTTTCTTCTCATAATTAGGCCCAGGAGCATTACTCTAAATCAGCCTTTACTGGGCACCACATGTACTGTATCCTGACTTGAAAATGATTCAGAAGCAGGAGGAGGCTTTAATTGAGGCTCTTTGGGAGAAAATAGAGGCAAATAATGAGCTTGACCCTGAGGGAGATGCTGAAAACTCACAGTGTGGCATTTGGACAAAAGTCAGTAGGTCATCAGTTATGATCTGAATTGGAGTAAATCACAGTTGTGTGAGCTGCATTGACCGCATATGACCAATTGGTTATTTCTCTAAGGGTGGATCCAAGTACACTCCCCACTCTAGGATTCTTTTTTAACTCATATTCTTCTGGACAGTTTTGCTGAAGAATTTATATTAGGAGGTCATATACCATTAATGAAATAGTTTTGCTAAGTGTATAATTTCCAACACAGTTTTCTACTATACTTTCAGATGTTAATTAGTTTGGTCAGATGAGTATAAGGAAATAGAAGGAAATGGAGAATAGCTGAATCTTAAAGCCTTAAGAGATGAGTTATTTTCCTTAATTGGCATAGTAAATCTGAGCTTTCTATTTTCATGACAGTTTTTATCATTGATGCTTATGTTCCATACACTAATAAAACTAATAAATATAATCACTACTAGCTTGCCAAACCAGCTACAATGTATTAGCTAATAGTATGAGACAAGGGTCAACATAAAGCTGAATATCTCATAACAGAATAAAATTCTTCCAAAGTTATGTCAAACTTCATATGGCCTGACTAGAATTTCTGTAGTCCACAAAAGACTTCCTCATATCCTCTCTTGTAGAGTGTATTCTGTAGTATTGCCTTACTGGGTTTTTTTTCCTAACTCCAGTAATAATTCATTTTAACTGCTTTCATATTTTAATCTCAAACATAGACTTTTAATAATAGAGTTTTATTGTAGTACACTGTAGATTTTACCGTAGGGATTTTCTTCTTTTGTTAACTTTTTGGTTTTGTTTTACAGAAAATATGATATTGTACTCTACCTTGTGAGAGCATCTTGCCCAGTTGATATAATTCTTTTATCATCCTATTCTGGCATTGTTTTAAAAATAAACATAATTTAATAACATAAAGATACTGATTTATTTTTCATAGCTTCATACATTGATAATGAAATATTCTGAAAACAATCAGTTCTTAAAATATAGCATGATGTCTTTATAAAAATGAAACTCTGGTCTCACAAATATTCCATAAAGTTATAAAGATGCAGTTATAATTTCTAATCAATCAGCAAACTATATTTAAAGGCCTACTATATGAAAATTTCTCGGAGAGACAAAAATATGTAGAGTGTTATTACCTTTACATTTCTTACTAGGAAAATATGTTGAAAAGTCAGTCACACACACACACACACATGTGTGTGTGTACTCTGTTGCATTATAACATTTTACTCCTAAAAACTTCAGATGTAATATCTAAGAACAAGAATATATTGTTGTGATACAAGTATCCAATTCAACAAATTAACATTCTTTCAATAATTATGTAATATACAGTGTACAATCAAGTTGTCCCACTTGTCTTAATTTGCTTTGCAAATTTCCTAATTTTTATTGAGGTATAATTACATATAATAAATTGCAAAAATCTAAGTGCATGTACAGTTGAATGTTTTGATGAGTGCATATACTTATGAAGCCAACACCCTAATCAAGATACAAAAATTTGTTATCCACAAAAAAGTTCCTTCACATACCATTCTAATCCTTTTCTTTTTCTTGGTATTGGGGGGTTCAAACTCAGGACCTTGTGCTTGCAAGGCAGGCACGGCATCACTGAGCTAAATTCCCAGTCCCAGCCCCATATACCGTTCTAATCCACTCATTTTCCTCTGATCCCCCTCCAAGAGAAAACTATTCAGAATTTTTGTTCTTATTGATTACTTTTGTCTATCCATCAATTACATATACATGGAACCATACAGTAGTCACTCTTCTATGTTTAGCTTTATTTCTTTCTTGTTTAGGACTCCAGTAGATGCACTAGTTTAACTGCAATGCAGCTATGCTCAGTTGATTAGATAGTCTATAGATTCTTTCACATTATAACAGGAGGGCTTTATATTTGTGACCAGGATTATATGCCATTGCTGCTTGACTTACTGCAAATCATAGCAAGCAGATACAACTTAATAGCATTGTGAATAGCATGCATCGTACCATGTCGTAACATTTGCTTATTGTTATTATCATGACTATATGCTCACCATGTCAAAACATGAAAAGTAAGTTTTGAATGTTGTACTTTTAAGTCTTAGAGGAGTATAGGTTATTTTGCTATCAAATGAGATAGCAAAGCACTGTTTTTATTATGTAGAGGGACAGTAGTTGCTCTGAAATAATACAATGTTGCTATATTAAACATTATTTATCCAAGAACTCATAATATTTCCACTCACAGAAAAAAACTCCAGAAAAGTTAGGAATCTTAAAAAAAACTATTTCATAAAAATAAATTTTATTTAAAAAAACAATTAAAATGAGGCTCAAATCAGAGTAATTTCCTTGCAGCTCATGTGTTAGCTGTGAAACAAAAACTGTCTATAAGCATTGAATTAATTAAATTGTGTTTGATTGCAGCAGATGAAGAAATGTGTCCTGAGAAAATAAACTTGATTAAGACTATTAGTCTTTTAGTAAGAACAGTTGCTTTAAGAGTTGGACATTGCGGGTAACAGATGGAGTAAACATGCTAAAGTGCTTACCACATTTTTCTTTCTAAATACAGCTAAAAAAATCATTGAATATTATATTAAACAAACAAACATTCAAAGACTCTAAAAGGTGGAAAGAAGAAGGTAGGCTGGATAGGAAGCCTAGGACTCAAGGGATGACAGAGAAGTGTGTGCTCTGACTTTTTATTCCAATTCATATATCCCATATTGCAGACTGGAGAAGCCAACAATCCAATATGGACAATAGGTACAGACAAAAAAAATCTTAGCATAAACCTGCTTTCTATAGCCAAAGGACTAGACAAGGGGGTACCTAACAAGACAGAGGATTCTGAGATAACAACACTCAAATCTAGCCAAATAACATAGTAAAAAACTGTGGACAAACTTCACCTCCACCAATAAAGATAAAGTAGCCTGGATATCCACACTCAGGAGGCTGTAGCAAGGAGCTCCAGCCCCTGCTCATCATTGTCAAAGGCTAAATGGGCAAGAAGGATTTGCTGAGTGGAAGTAAGGCCCCCTCTACTCATGGTGTTGGTGGAGATGACACAGTGAGCTGGGAACTCACCTCCAGCTTTACCACAACTTGGAGGCAGTGAGGCCAGCTCTTCACAGTGTGAGTGAAGACCATATGAGAGAATGAATTTCCACTTTTCCCAACAGAAACAAAAAGCTCTACCCTTCCAGTTGTCCACAGTCAAGAGGACTTTTAGCTCCACTTGGTAATAACATGGCAGCTTGCCCTATCCCTGCACCTAGAATTTGGCAGAGGCACCCTGCTCATACCTGAGATTCACAAAAGACCCAGCCTCTCCTGGCACATCAAAAGGATCAGAGGATACTCTAAATGACTACACACATCTACTTAATACTTAAGAAGAAATGGGCTTATTCCTTGAAAATTACAAACTACTGCAATTCACTCAAAAGAAATAAATAATTTGAGCAGCCCACTAACTATTAAGGAAATTGAATTCATACAACTCATGCATTCTCTGTATATACACATATGGGTTTATATAAACACAGACACATGTATGCACACATGTATTAATAGAACAGAAGAAAAACCCAGAAATAAACTCACATAAGTATAGCCAAATAATTTCTGACAAGGATGTAAAAGCAACTGAATAGACAATGAATAATCCTCTCAAAAACAGAGCCTAGCAATTAGATAATCATATCAAAATATTTAATTTTGACATACCTAATTTTATGTAAATATTAAGTGAAAAATTATAAATTTAGTTTTACAATATAAAAAGTTTATCTGACAATAAAGGAGAAAATTTTTGGGACCTAGTGTTTGTTAAAGAGTTCTTAGACATGATACCAAAGTACAATGTATAAAAGGATAAAATTGTTAAATTGCCCATAATCAAAATTAAATTTTTACTGTATTAAAGAGTGTACAAAATGGATAAAAAGAAAATGTAAAGACTGGAATATAATATTTGAACACCATCACCTGAAAAATATCCTAGAACTCAAGAGTAAAAGGCAAGCAAGTCAATCAGAAAAAAAACACAATCAAAAGGTATGTAGAGATGTATCACTGAAGCAGACATATTAATGACAAAGAAGAAAGAGGAAAGATGTTTGACTTCATTAGTCATCAGGAAAGTGTAAATTCAGACTGCAATGAAATATCATAAACTCACCAGAACAATTAAAATAAAACCAGTAACAATACCAAATGCTGCCTATGATGTGGCCAAACTCAGTCTTTCACACAGTGCTGCCAAGTTTGTAAATGTACCCTCTCTGGGTAGCTGGATACAAGATCAACACACAAAAATCAATAGCCTTCCTATACACAAACAACAGAGTCACTGAAAGAAGGAACTGGAGAAACAACTCCCTTCACAATATCATCTAAAAAAGAAAAGAAAAAAGAAATACCTAGGAATCAACCTAACAAAAGCAGTCAAAGACTGCTACTCTGAAAAATACAGCACTCTGAAAAGAGAGATTGAAGAGGATATCAGAAAATAGAAAGACATCTCTTCTCCTGGGTAGGAAGAGACAATACAGGGAAAATGGCCATACTTCCAAAACTGCTATATAGATTCAATGAAATACCAATTGAGATCCCAGCAGCATACTTCACAGACCTTGAGAAAACAATCCTAAAATTCATTTGGAACAAGTAGAGACCTAGAATTCCAAAAGCATTTCTAGGCAATAAAGACAAGGTAGGGGGTATCAAAATCCCCAAATTGAAACAATGCTACAAAGCCCCCGTGATAAAAACAGCATAGTACTGGCCAAGAAACAGACCTGAGGACCAGTGGAACAGATTAGAAGATGCAGAAACAACTCCAGACACACTCAGCCATCTCATCTTTGACAAAGGAGACAATCACCCTCACTGGAGGAAAGGTAGCCTATTTAATAAATGATGCTGGAAAAATTGGTTTTCAACTTTCCAAAGATTAAAACTAGATGTATATCTCTCACCATTCACTAAATTAAAATCAAAATGGATTAAAGATCTAAATATTAGAACAGAAACACTAAACCAGCTTGAAGAGAGACATTGGCATAGGAAAAGATTTCATGAACAAAACCTCAGTTGCCCATGAACTAGCACAATCAACAAGTGGGATCTCTTCTTATTAAAAAGCTTCTGCACAGCAAGAGAAACCACCAACAACATGAAGATATAATCCATAGTGTGGGAAAAAATATTTACCAGCTGTTCCTCAGACAAAGGTCTACTATCTAGAATCTATAAAGAACTAAAAAAAAAAGATCAGACCTCCCAAATTCAAAGACCCAATCCAAAAATGGGCATCTGAAATGAACAGACATTTCTCAGACAAAGAAGTAGAAATAGCAAACAAACATTTAAAAAAAATGTGCAATATCACTGGTCATCCAAGAGTTGCAAATGAAAATGATGCTGAGATTTCACCTCACCCCAGAAAGAATGGCTGCTGTCATGAAATCAACCAATAACAAATGCTGGCTTGGTTGTGGGGAAAAAGAAACCCTTCTCCACTGCTGGTGGGAGTGCAGACTGGTGCAATCACTGTGGAAATCAGTATGGAGATACCTCAAAGAACTAGGATTGGTGGTCCCATCTGACCCAGCTATTCCCCTGCTGGGTATCTTCCCAAAAGAATTAAAAGTATAATACCACAACAATATATGCGCATGTTCATAGCAGCACAGTTTGTAATAGCTAAAACTTGGAAACAGCCAAATTGCCCATCAAATGGAAACTGGATCAAGCAACTGTGGGGTTTTTAAAAAATAAAATGGAGTACTACTCAGCCATAAAATCACAGACATTTATAGCTAAGTGGATGCACATTGAGGCGATACTCTTAAGTGAAATAAATAAGACACATGTGTAAATACTGAATAGTTTCTCTAGTGCAAGAAACTGAAAGTGTGAATAAGGACTAAAAGGTATAATAGATAATGTGAAATAGGAAGAAAAGGTCTAAAGAGTCAGGGGAAGTGGGAGGGGTAGGGGAAAGGAAAGAAAGGAATGGAATTAATATGAGAAAATGAAAACATGTAAACAAAGTCTTTGTAAATAGGGAGGGATGGAGGGGTTGAAGGGAGGGCAGGGGAATAGGGAAAAAAATAAGAACCAAGAGAGATTATGTAAAGGTGCAAATTTCCAGTGATGAATGTCATTATATTCCATACCTTAAATGTACCAATAAAATTGATAAAAAAATAAATGCCCCACTCTGGAACATGTTTTGATGGTTTCTTTAAAAATTAAACATACACTTACTATATGACTTGGAAAATAAAATTCCTATGCATTTATCAGAGAGAATTAAAAACTAAAGTCCACATAAAACTTATATACAATTGCTTATAACACCTTTATTTGTAATAGTCCCGAACTGGAAATGGCTGAAATAGCCAAAATGTCTCTTAATAGTTAAACAAACTGAATCTTCTACATTGACAGTGAAAAGCTTGATGCATTCAACAATTTGAATTACCTCAAGGGCATTATGCAGTGTGGAAAAAATTATCAAAATGTTTCATGCTGCATGATTCCATTTATTTAACTTTTAAAAAATACAAAATTATAGAGATGGAAAAATTAATCATTGTCAGCTTAGCGATGGTGGTGTGACCTTTAAGGGAAGGCACAGGGAAGGTCTTTGTGCTGATAGAGTAGGTCTTTTTCTTGACTGTGTGGTGGTAGTTATACACATTTGCTATATAACAAAATAGCAAATAACAAGTTGTTATTATTTATTCCAGAATTCAATGTAGAGATTGTGTGATTAAAGAATTAGTTCTATGAAGTTCATATGAAATTATTGCAAGTAAGAAGATTTTCCAGTATCAAAATTCTTGAGAAAAATAATTCAGTACAACATGAAGTATAATCTGTGGAGATGTGTTACATTCAATGATGATAAAAATATGTGTGGAGCAGAAAGATATTTATGTGGAAAAATCTACAAGTCTTTATTAATGCAAAGTACTTATTGTACCACTCACCACATGGTAATTTCTGGAAAATATTTGAACATTTCCAGGAGGTTTTCAGGAAAGTCAGCAATAATGTCATTTAAGGGAGATGGCTCCCAGGAAAGCACCCTATTTTTTCTAATCAGATAATCTGTGTCCAACCAGTGTGAAAATTGAGTAAAAAAATCTATTGAATTATTATATTTTTAATTTCATCAAAATTTTTGTAAAACTTAATTTTCTTTCTTGTTATTTAAATACAAAAATTCAGCTCAATTTCAGCTCTTGGTTATCCAAACCTATTTACTCTGCCTGATCCCGGCTGCAGGTGATTATTGAGTATAAAAGAGTATTGAATTTTGAATGTTAATTTCATACCTTAAAAATTTAATGAATAATTTGAGATAGACTTATCATGCTGTTCTAGAATACACATCCTATTTTTCTTCTGCAATCTTATTTCTATTTTTGTAATAATTAGAATCAATTCATAAAGGTCCAATGATTCTCTCTTGTCTGTTTGATTGCATTTGGCTAATATTGCCAGTTCAGTAATAAATAACCTTAACACTAGTGGACATTCTTATTTTGTTCCTGATCTTGTTGAGAATGCCCGTAGTGTTTTCACATTGAGAGAAGAAGACTGGCTTGATTCAGCTACATCACTCTTTGGTATATAACCTAGGGAATTAAAATCAGACTATTCTTGGAATACCTAAACACCCACATTTATCACAACACAAGTCAGAATAGCCAAGATATGGAACCAACATAGGTGCCTAACAACTGATTAAGAAAATGTGAGACACACACACACACACCCCCACACACAATGGAGTATTAGCCAAAAAGAAGAACAAAATTGTGTCACTTTTATATACACAAGCTTGAATATCACTTTCACTTATATGAAAAACTCAATATATATACAGTAGGAAAAAAAGACCAATAATAAGAAAAAAGAGAGAGAAAAAAAGTACTGTAATCCAGTGTGGATGATGTATCTAAATGTGTACTTTAACTTAATACAATTTTCTTACATGTTTCATTTGTTGTTTGGCCTATTAGTCCGGTTTTCAATTTGTACATTTGATAATTTTATAAGGTTTTACAAGGTAAATAAATGAATCTGATATGAGAATAATGAAAGGGGGTGGAGGGAAGGGGAGAAATGAAATGTGTCATGTACATGTACCAATTCTCTATAGTGAATGTAATCATTATGTACTGTGAACATGTACTAATAAAAATAAAAAGCCATGGATGGAGCTGGAGATCATGGTAAGCAAAATAAACCAAAGTCAGAAAAGCAATTCTTCCGTGTTCTTTAATATGTAGAACCTAGAAAAACCCCAAAACAAAATAAAGCAAAACAAAGATGATAGCACTGTATAATGGAGACCATTTTTAGACCAAAGGAGAGAAATAAGAGGAAAGGGAAGGGGTGCAGCCAGGGTAATGGGAGGATGAATCTGATCAAAATATGTTACATTCACATATGAAAATGTCACAATAAAACCCAATGTTTTGTCAAATTAATATGCACTAATAAAAATATTTTTAAAATCCTGGTTTAGAGAAAGAGATAAAACGTTTATTGTAATAAATATGTATCTATAAATTTGTTTGTCAATGTATTATACCAATTTGAATTTTATCAGATTTTTTATAGATATGGAGAATTATGATTTTACCCTATTAACATGAAATGTTTTAACACTGAACCATTATATTATTAGAATAAAAATGACATACATTATTTTTAGTTGGTACTGTTTTAGTTAGACTTTTTCCTACGCTTATTAATGAGTAGCATGGATCTGAAAGTTTTACTGGGGGGAGATATTTTTCTTAGAATTAGATATAAAATTAATTCTACATTAAAAATTAAGTGCTACATTAAAAAGGGTTTTAAAGGTTTCTTGGTAAGTTTTAGAAATAGAAATTATTTATTCTGTACAGTTTTGGGAAAATTCATATACAAAATTCCCTAAAGATTTATTTGTTGTTTTGATCAGGTCTTGTATATTCTAATCACTTTTTAGCTCACTTAACTTATGTTAGGTGTATATTAATATAATAAAGTCTATGTTATGACTTACTATTTTTTCTTTGTTTATATTTCATTTCTGTTTTATAAGGAAGATTGTTGTGAACTTTTGATGAAGAGACATTCATAGCTACTAGATTTTTCAGTGTAAATTTTGGCTTTTCTCAATATGATGTGTTCTTTCTTAGTGTTCACTGGGTTTGGCTCTGAATTTTACACGGTCTGAAATTCCATTTTATTATATTTCCAATTCACAGTAATAGGTCTGCCTATCTCAGCTTTAAAAGTTACTATTTTAAGTATATCTCTTATGTAAAATGAAGCTTTGCATTTATTTTATGAAAATACTTGAAAACCCCTTTATAGTAACAGATATACTAAGTACATTTGTGTTAATTGAGATGGCTGTTATATTGGGCCACAATTGTGCAATGCTTTTATTTTACTTATGTATAATGTTGTATTTACTGCATTCTCTTTCTTTTGATGTATTTCTCTGTTTGAAAAATTCTTTTGATATTTAGAAGTTTTGGAGTTTTATTGCAGAATTACATTTATACTTGCTTCTTATTTACCCTTCTTAGTTTTCAACTTTAAATTTTGTACTTTAATATTTACCTCTTTATTTAACAATCAACTTACTCTACTTTTTCTTTTTTACTTTCATTTCTTAAATTGTACTGCTTTTGCTTTTTCAACATTTAAAATATATTTTTCCATAGTTGCTACACTTTTTTTCTCTTAGAGGTATATCTTGGTCAGTTTGGGTTACTATAACAAAATGCCTTATAAACAACAAACCTTTATTTCTCACAGTTCTGGAAGCTGGGAAGCCAAGATTAAGGAAGCAGGTAATTTGGTGACTGGTGAGTGCCTGATTTCTATCTCACAGACAACTATAATTTTGCTGAGTTCTCCTGCAGTGGAAAGGGCAAAGGGATTCTTTTGGGCCTTACTATCTATCTATTTACCTATTTATTTATAAATATATGTTTCTCATACATAATGAATACATTCATGCTGAGGAATTGGTTCATATACACATTGCTTCTTAATCCTTTTTACTTCCCTTTCCCCTCAAGTCCTTCTCGTTTCTCCTCCCTATCCCCAGACTTCTTTTCCATCTCCAGAAAATCTACTTCCTTGTTTTCTATCATCTATCTCTCACTTTTTAAAAAATTATTTATAGTTTGAGTTTCCCATATAAGAGAAAGAAGTGATATTAAACCTTCTGTGTCTGATTTACTTTACTTAGTACTGGTCTTAGGGTACATCTATTTTCCTAAAAATGGCTCAAATTTATCCATTTTCATATCTAAGTAGTACTTCATTGTGTGTATATAGCACATCATAGTTTCTTTATTCATTCATCTATGCATGGCATATAGGCCAATTCTAAAATTTATCTATTATGAGCTGTGCTGCTATCAACATGCTATCAAAGTATCATTGTAACATGTCTTCAACTCTTTTGAGCAAATGCTCAAAGGCATAGCTGGTCTAATGGAATTTCTACTTTTAGTTTTTTGAGGAATCTCTGTATTGATTTCCATTGTGGTTGTACCAGTTTACATTCCCATCAACACTGTAGGGTGCTTATCCTATTGACAAGGGCCCACCCTCATGAGCTAACTACATCTCTTAATATCATCACTTTGGAGGTGGAGAATTCAGCATATAAATTTTTTGGGCACAGAAACATTCACACTATACCAAGGTTTAAGTAATTAAATTCATTAGTCCTTTGAAAAAATTTTAGTAATCACTTGGTTAGACAAATGTCATCCTTTAATGAATTTATTAGTAAAGATTTATGAATAGAGTACTAAGATCCTGCAGGTTCATGACTATTTTCTATAACATTGACATTTGAAGAATAATATAAAATCTGTGGTATCAACTTTGTTCTTGAGTTTCTGAAAATGTTCTCCTAACTTTTTTTTACCCTAACATGTATATCAAGAAGTTAGTCAATGATATTGACTCTCATTTGTAAAGAATAGCTGTGCTAGATCGAATATTTGTTGGTTTTTACTTTGTTTCACAGAATTTGAATAAAATCCTGGTCCACTACTTTCATACTTTCTATGTGGCTATGGAACATAAATATTTTTTCAATAAAATTTTCTTCTTTTACTGAAGGGCTCTTTTTGATGACCTAAAGATTTTTTTTTATCTTTAAATTCAAATAGATTTTTCAGTATATATCAGTTTTCTCCAATGTTTAATATATAGATTTAGGTCTTTTATTTTCAAAGAGATTTTTTTGAGTAATAGTATTAAACATTAATTATAGTCCTTTGATTTCTTCTGAACTACTCTTTAAAATCATTAATTTATCAGTAATTAAATGTGTATTTGATTATTATAGAGAAGTAGTAGCCGTGAGCATGGTATCAGCACAAGGCTAGACATATAAATCCATGGAAGAGAGTAGAATTCAGAAATTTACCACAATAATAAGAACTACAGCTAAAAATGTCATTGCATTCAACAAGCAATGAATATACTTTCAAATAAGTGATATTAGAACAAGAAAGAAAAGAACATTTACTGTTATATCATGCCCTATGTAGAAATTAACCTCAAGTGAATCATGGGCCTAAATATAGCATTTAAAATAATGAAGCTTGTAAAAGAAAATGTAGGAAGAAAAACCTTCTCAATTTTACATTAGGCAAATATTTTATAAGTAATAAAGGCACAACCATTAAAGAAAAATAATTGGTCAATTGGAATCCATGAAAATTTTAAAAATTTGTTGTCTGAAAGATTTAATTAAGAAAATGAAAAGGCAAGCAATAGAATGGAAGAAAATCTCTGTAGCACATATTAACCAAGGACTTGGAGCTATGACTCATAGAATTCAATAGTGAGTAGAAAATCAACTCAACTACATACAGCAAAAATGTGAACATTTCCTTCCAAAAAAGCAGATCCCTAAATGGCCAGTACAAACATGAAAATGTACATCATTAGTCATCAGGGAAATGCAAATCAAAATAAGAATTGGATACTATTACTCACCTACTAGAATTGTTAAAATTAAAAACAGCAGTAAAATACATGGCCTTGGAGCTTTTACTTATTTGTAGGAGAATGTAAAATGATACACTTACATTGGAAAGTTACAGTTGCTTACAATATTAATCATACACTTATCAAATTGTCTAGCGATTTCACTGTTAGATATTTACTTAAGAGATGTGAAAATATATCTTGACATAATTTGCATGTGAATATTTATAGTAGCTTTTTTCATGAGAGCCAAAATTGTAAACAAACTATGTTCACTAGCCTGTGAATGGATAAATAAATTGCAATAATAATGACACAATATGATATGACTCAGCAACAAAAAGAAACAAACTCCTAACACATGCAGCTACATGGGTGGATCTCAGCGACGTAATGCAAAATTAAAAAGCAAGACTAAAAGAACATACTGTATGATTTTGTTTACATGGGAATTTAGAAATGACAAATTTAATCCATAAAGATGGAAAAAGCACATCAGTGGTTAACTATGGCCAAATATCGGTAGGACTGACTGGGAAGATATACAAAAAAGATTTCTGAAATAATAGTCTTGTTTTGTATCTACTGTTGTGGTTACATATGTCAAACTCATCACACTCCTCACTTAAAATTAGTTCAACTTTTAAATATAAGTTATGCTGTAAATGAGTTGATAAAAGTGTTGAAAATATGTCCTTCAACCATCAGTTCCAGTTATTTATTCTTTTGAAGAAGTAGGGTACTACAGAAAATTGAGTAAAACTATGCTTCTGAATAGTGAGATCTCTTTGCCTGATGTATTTTAAAATTGCTAATACTGATAAAATTCAGAAATTATCACTTACATTTACTATTAAAACTATTAGTAAAAGTATATTTTAATCACCTGTCTTGCCTAAACATTTTACCAAATACAATCTGCTTACTTTTTGGAACTGAACCCAAAGGCAAGGACAGCTTCCTCTGATCATTTTGTAAATCTACTTTATTTGTGCAATGATTATTTTCATGCATATGTTACTGAATCACAAGTCACAACCCACCTCCTTTAAATATGCTTCTTTCTCTTTCTTTGTATTCATTTTTAACTGTTGGCAGACATCTATCTGTCTTCTACATCAGAGAAGTTAAAAGTCAAAAACCTTTCCCTTCTTCGAGTGCTCCGAAGCTTCATTTTCTTGTGATTCTTTCACTCCTTCAGTATTTTGGCACACTATTGTTTTTCCCTTGGGGAATACAAATCATACCCTTCTAATAGTTCTTGGTTTGAAAACATCACTAACCTTAATCATCTGCTTCCAAATTCTAAAACCTGACCATCAATGATCTTCAGAAAAACAGACATTCCACTGATAGAATATGATTGCTTCTTTCATAGGATTCAATAACCATTTTTGTCAGGGATTCATACTTTTTGTTAAAGAGTAATGGATTTTTATCCATATCCATATATATGACTAGACATGGTTGTTGTCCTTACATCCTAAATGTCAAATATACATGTATTAGTTTGCTGGGACTACCATACAGCATACTATGGAGTTGGTTACTTAAGTAATAGATATTTGTTTTTGTTCAGTATTGGAGGGAAGACATCTAAGATCAAGGTGTCAGAAAGATCAGTTTTTCTGAGACCTCTTTGCTAGCTTATAGATGGCCATTTTCTCACTTTGTCCTCCCATGCATGGTATTTCTTCTCTGTGTATGTGACCTGGTGATTCCCTAGGTGTCCAGATTTCCTCTGCTTTTGTGGATATTAGTCAGATTGGAGGAAGGCACACTTTAATAGCCTCAGTGCAACTTAATTACCTCTTCAGATGTCTTATCTCCATAGTCACACTGAGGAACCGGGGGGGTTAACACTTCACCATATGGATTTTAGCCCATAATGACACACGACCCATCTTCCCCTTCCACAAGCTTCTGTCACTCCATAAGACATGGATGGACCCCCTCTTCCAACACCGGAAAACTGCTGACTCACCACTATATTACAGTGGACCCATTATGAATGGTGATCTAAGTCACCTTTTTTACTTAAATTTTCCTCAAATTTGAAGTATGCGTTGATCTTAGAGATTACCCACTTTGGCAGTGTAGACATACCTTATTGCACAGAGTTCAACTAACTCTGTTATGTGAATAATATCTGAGAGGAAATTACTAGCACTTTACATAAACTCTTCATAGAGCTTAACACTTAATCTTATTTCAGAAGTTATCCTTACTTGGGCTTGTCAGTCACCACATCTGGTTCTCTCCAAGGGAATTCTATCTCTATAAGGGCTGGATCCAGAATTCAAGCCCAGGATTTTTTTTAAAAGAACACTCACCTTCTGAAATTTAAGTTCTTGTAAGCATGTGGTTTACATTTGAGTTAATCTTCTCATCCATCTGCCCACAAGAATGGATATATTTTATTACGTATTTCCTGAGTTCACAGTGCAAAAGTATTATTATCGAAATATGGACAAAGGCAAGAGAAAAAATTGCATTTTAGTTCATAGATGAGTACTTACTTTAAAAATGAGCATCAGTAATCAGCTGATAGAAAAAGTGAAATAAAAAATGTATTTTTTTGTGTTTCCATCCTCCTGTCCTTTATGTATCACCTCCAAAATGGTAAGAGGCATATAGAATGTAACTGATTTAATCATAAGTTTAAATTTAGACAAAGTTGTCATTGTCACTAAAGTAGCTAGCTTTCTATACACAAAATAAATTAAATGGATGGAACGAAAGTGGTTTACAGAAACCTTCCACAATCACTAAGGACACTGGGTCTGGAAGGTCTGCAGCATTTCTTATGTAGTGAAAGCGTATGGCCAACTCCTTTGTTGGAATGTACTTCCCATTACCTGTTCCTCACCTGGCTTTCTAATACTTTGTTCTTTTGGGAAAATTAAATGTATCATGATATGTAAACAGAGGCCACATTCATAGAGACCTTAACCTGGTATTTATTTTATAGTCCAAATTTCCCCTGTGAGACATTTGTTTTCATCCTATAGTTTTAATGCTTTAACTTATCTTCTATATACTCAAAGAATAGTCCCCAAAAAGTAGAATTTTCATTTTTTCCCCAATTTTTTCCCCAATTCACTGTTGTAAGATCAACAGTGAATTGCTATTGAAGTTAGATAATAAATTTGTAATAAGGAAAAAAGTCATTAAGAGTAAAAGTAAAATGTTATTTCTGGAGTAGTGATTCATACAAAGGGAAATAATCATGACTCCACTGACTATTGATCTAAGAAGTATAAATCATCATGTTAATGAAAGGGAAGCAGTGAATGTAATGTACTTTGCAAACTTCTGTATATTTCCACACTGAAATTATTATAGCAGGTGCAAAAGGATTTGGGATGGTAGCTAGGTAAAAGCAAGCATTGGTGTAATGATGGACTGCTTTGTAGGTTGAAATATCAGTGAAGCTTGAATATCTTTGTGAATGCAAATGGTAATGTATGGTGCAGGTATGCTTATTTAATGTTTTAGTAAGAACCTTGATGAGAGACTATGTAATAATATGTACAAACAATATAAATTTTATAATATTTTGTGAGTAATTAATAGCACGGAAGGGCCCAATTGATGTAACACCTTATGAAACTGGGGAAGTTATCAGGAAAATGAGACATCAAATAAAGTATCAGCAATATGAAGGCTTCACTTAAAGTGAGTTCTATAAAATTCTGTAGGACAAAGGACTCTAAATAATTCAATTTTATTCAAGAAGTCAATCAAAGATCCATTTTAGACTACCAACAACCCCAGTGGGATATTGACCATACTCACCTGTAAGGTCACTAGTAGCATTTGAAAGTATAGACTTAAAGTTATTGGGTGATTTCTCTGCATCCCAATGTTTGTGAATTGTTACATTAATGAACATTATCTCAGAACAGGGAGTTAAAAATGCATGCCTAACCTTTGGTTTCATCACCTTAGAAGAGGATTTGCAATTTTTCCATAAAAATAAATCTAAATAGCTTTTTAAAATTTTTTGTAAGTTCTACTAGCCAACATGTATAAGAAACATTTGTAATTCACCAAGTCTTATTAATATGCTTTCCTCTAACTGTGGGGGATTGGTTTCAGGATCCCCCTCAGATATCCAAACCTGTGGATGCTCAAATTCCTGTAAAAATGGCATAGTATTTGCATATAACCTACACATAGCCACCCATATACTTAAAACATTACTATATTACTTACAATACCTGATATAATACAAATGATACACAATCAATTGTTTTACTATATTATTTAGAAAATAACGACATAAAATGTAATATTTTCAGTACAAACAGAAGTTGGAGGGAATAATTTTAATCCACAGTTGTTTGAATCTGCATATGTGGAACCTATGGATGTGGAAGGTGGAATGTACTTCAAAAATTGAAATAGAAATATAGCCCTATTAATTTGTAAAACCTTTCCAATCTTTTATTCCATCCTTTTATTCATGCATCCATCTACCCCTCCTTCCATTTGTTTTCTCTTAATAAGGCAGAAGTTCTTCTGTCTTATGTAAAACAAACTGCTCAATCTATATTTCATGAAATAGAATTGGTAGTGGAGAAATTTTACATGTGTGTCATGTTGGCTATATGCCACTATGCTTAGTGGAGAAGACACTTTGGTGCAATAATTAACATGTATCAGATAGATCCAATACACAGATACATACACACACCTCTAACTAGTGTTGCTGTGTGGGAATTCCTGACCAGCATATTTTGGAAAATTTGTTTTTAAAAATCCGAATCTTAAGGAAAACTAATTGAAAAACTGGGAACTGAAGGAATGTATTATAGTTTTGGCTTCAGAATTAAGTCTTAACCTGCATAAAGATGTTACTGGTTAGAAGGAATCTATCCATGTGATATCTAATGCAGGAACAAGAATTGTTGATCCTGCGAAGTATAAGGCCAACATACCCAGGAACCAGCACAGGAGTCAGTGAGTGATAAATGGTTTTGGTGTATCTGTCAGCTTTATTTGTATCTGAAGCTATGTTATAATTGTATGTTTGTGGTCCTGTCTGGGTAATGATGAGTCCTTGAAAAAATAAAACAGATATTAATAAGTTCATATAAATATTTTGTAAAGATCCTGTTAGTAACATACCAAGAAATAACAAGTTTTAGAAGCAAAATGTGTCCTTAATTTGGCAATTTTAACACAATTGTTTGACAGTGATATAGGAGAACTATATCACCCAACCTGGTAGATGTCAGATGTTCTGAGTTTGTGTTCCTTGAAATCAAAGCGTACATTTTAAGATACAACAGAGGTTAAGAGTAGGAAAGTTTTATTGAGAGATAGCTCTTGAAAGACCTGAGGGTTTCTGAAAGTGGGTTGCAACTGAGGCCCCTTGTCAGAGGCAATTTATACAGCAAGGTCACAATGCGAATACAACAAACTACAATCAACCTCTAAGATTACAAATATAGCACTTAGCTAATATTGATGTAATAGGGAAATGAGTCACATAGCAAGAGTATATGGAAAGAACAATGGCATTTTTTGGGAAGGGATGGGTCTGGATGCTCTGGTCACCACTTGGGTTACTGATACCTATCTGGACTCACTGGACCACATGATGCTAATTACAGAATAACTTTAAATTACTCTTCACGCCTTAGGGGGTATGCAATCCTGGTCATTGTAGCCCTATCTTGAGGCCAGATCTTCTTCAGATGCACCTCCAGTCATAATTCTGATGTCTTTATTTTTCACTGACTTTTTTGAGTGCCCCGTCCCTCTCTGACTGTATATTAATTTTTGTTTATCTTAGCTGCCTAGAGTAACAGGAATCTGAATGTATTATTATTTAAATTCTACCTAATAATATTTGTGGAAGTTTTCCATTATTTTTAAGTATACCATAAGCCATTGTTCTTATAAATATGACTTAACTTTTTTTATTTACTAAGTGCTTTTAATAATATACCTATAATAATGAGGAGAGAGAATAGATAGCACTTGAGGTATCTAACGAGTGTCTTTTCTGTTTGCAGTACTACATCAAAATATTTTTGAATGGGCAAACTGTGAACAATGAAAAGGTATTGCTCACAGTTCTGGAGGGTCCAGTATCACTTCTGAAGTTCAGTGTCAAGGTACCCGCAGATCTGGTGTCTGGTGAGTACATAGTCTCTCCTTTGAAGATGGCACCATCATGTTGTGGCCTTGCATGTTGAAAATGACACAGCAGCGCTCTTCAACATCTTTTAGATGTCAGATTCCTCATGCTTAATCACTTCCCCTCAAATTCCCACTTTTTAATACTGTCACATTGGTATTAGGTTCCAATTTATGAATCTTTGAGGAATATAAATATTCTGATCATAGTATTAACTGAGAGTTCAGAGATTCATGATAATTTCTAGGAATTCCAATTGCTTATCTCACAATTTGGAAGACTGATATAAGTTGGAAATTTGGAAACACTATTTCCACTAAATTCAGGAGTTGCATGGATGGAGTGAAAATTTCTGTATTTAAAGCATTTAAAATGTATTTTAAATTTCTATATCAAAGTATGTAATCCATACTTTGATGGAGCATGAACTAATAGTCTAAGTGGGCTATTATAGACACTGTTTAATTATTTGTTTCTGAGATAAATAGAAAATCATTTAAGTGCTAAATATGTGTGCAGGTTTGTATGCATATGTGTGTGATATGAACATGTGCATATGCTCATGCAGAGAACATTAAATGGACAGCTTTTGGTAAAAGAGAAATGATGTGAATTGGCTAATAATTGAGAAATAATCTAGGATACTTTCTGCTTCCTCACAAAATGAATTAATCCACATTTTTTACAATGCATTACCTATTCATATATTATTTAAGAATAAGTAAAGCACTTTTTAATATTTTACTTGACCTTCCTCTCTTGTTCTGTTCACTTTGTTAAGGAAAGTAATGTTGTGAATATTGATATTTGTATTAAGGATTTCTGAAATCACACACAAGTGTAGTCTTAAAGGAGTTTAAAAGCCCAATTTTTCACTCTTTTGTAATAATGTCTCATATCTTATAAAGCTGCTTTGACAATCCACAGATTTTTCTGTAGTTAAAAAATGTAAATGACTTTTTTGCCCATGGGGAGATTAATAAATTCACTAAGGTGAAAAAAATGAATTCAGTCTTCCTCAGTGAGAAAATTGCTCAAAGATTAATTTAGCCTGCTTAATTCAGCTCTTAAATGTTTCTCAGAGCTCTAAAATATTTTTCTATGTTTGTTGCACCTGGGGCACCAATTTGATTATTTTTACTCTTGATTTTAATGTGTCTACTTTTTTCTATATCAAGTTATTTTACAAGTTATTTTCATTTTCATTCAGTTTATTTTACCCTTAGTTTCTTTTTCTCTTTTTTTTTTCCAGAAGATTATTGCTATCAGTATTGTGTTGATGATTTTTCTTATGTTATGTTGGGCACAGAGCTGGTAGGACATGTAGTAGCACATTCTTCCCTCTCTTCCCTATATTCTCAGTCCTTGCCTCCTGTATCCATAAAGTGCACATCCTCAATCTTGATAAACCTGTAATTCTACACCTGACACTGTACTTTTTCAAGAAAACTAACATTCTAAGCAAAAAGAGCCCATAAAAAAGCTTAGCAAAAGTTTAATAATAACCTTCCAGTCACTAAGACCCTACAGTACTTACAAAAGTGAAATCTGACTTATTCAAATTCTACATTCCTTATGGATGTTCTTCATACTTAAAATGAAAGTAGGTTTGACAGTCACATACTTTTTCACTGCCTGATTTAAACTAGGTAAGGTTGCTTTGTGACTGTTGTTGTTCCTGAGGTCAAAACTTGGTGATGTACTTCTAATACAATAATCTTTGACTACAAAATATCATGTGCTATATAAAAGTAAGATTCTTTTATTGCTCTTTTTTCTTCCCTAGATATTACCCTTAGATTTTTTAAATAAAATATGTCTTATTTTTTATTTAATTTGTATTTCATATATAAATTCATTTGCTTTATTTTTTCTTCATATATAGTGAGAAAGAGAATGATGAATAATCTCATTTTGTCTTGAAATAGTAGACATTTTTTAAAATGAGACAATACTTTTTCTGCTTAAAGCAATGAATCTTAATGGAAATATTTACTTTGGTGAAGGTAGCACTAGAAAATAATTGATTTGCTAATAAACCTAGTATAATGTTTTGGCATTTTGGCTTGACTCTTTTTGCTTAAGAAAATATACTACTGCTGGCCAAATGTTTAACTTTAGAGAATTGCTTAAATTCTTTGATAAAATTTTGTTAAATCCAGCACACTAAAGTTGAGAGCACTGCATGTGATTGTTACATGTTCCATTTCAGGGAATGAAAAATGTCAATGGGATTTTTAACCTCAGATCTGTGACCTTACCTAGCTGCTGGAAAATACAGAAAAGACAGTCATTAAATTATAGCCCATTAAACCTGTGCTTCAGCTGTGCATTTTTCCTATTTCATTGATTGGTTGTAGGATGGTGGGGAAATGTGGTTAAATCACTAAGGACTGTCACAGGGAGGCTATTCGGTGTCTTCACCTTTCTGAGTGGCACAGGACTGCTGATCATTACCATTAAAACCAAGGATGGGGTGGAACACGACATCAGTGACACAGCTTGGCCAGGTGCTTCTGTTTATAGGGCACAGGATCCAACTTTAACTCTCTTAATGAAAAATGAATTCAAATAGCAAGAAGATACTATTTCAATAAGACCAGGAGAAAGATGCAACCTATAAACTGTCTCCAGACTGCAGCATAAGTGAAATGTTATGACAGGGGAAAATATCTGTTGGCAACATTGTCTGACTCATATTTCATGAACAAAATTGAAACCATACTTGGGGAGGGTACAGATGGTGACATCCGGAAAGGTGTTCTGAAATACTACTATGAATCCCTGCCCAATCATTTTCATGTGTAAAACAAATATATCTCAGGAGGATAAAGCAATCTCATTCCTAAATTCTGGGTTGGGCAGCTGATTAGCAGAAGGGTTGAAGAAAGAGACAAAATACCAAAGAATATGTATATTTCTTTTTTTGCTTTTTTGAGACAGGGTCTCGCTATGTAGTTCAGGCTGGGCTTGAACTCACTATGTAGCCCAGGCTGGCTTGGAACTAACAGCAATCCTCCTGCTTCAACCTTCTGAGTGCTGAATATATTCTTTAAATCACCATTAATATTATAGTAATATATACACAAAAATAGGATCAAAATAACTGCATGAAAAGTGAATAAGGAGAGGTCTATTATTGCCCCACAGGGTAGAATATGCATGGAGAAATTAAACCTAATTGCTACATAGTCTGGTATTTTGCATCCTTTAAAGTGTAGTAAATTATTTTAAATCAAAGTCATTTTTTGTTAATGTAAATGTTGAATGAATTCACAGAGAATTAAATACTTAAGCAAAACTAAGGGTAAGAAAGCCTATTTTAGATTCCTTTTCATTTTTTGTTTTAATTTCTTTTTAATCTTTTGCATTTCACTAAAGGCAAAAAGTGACATGGGAAGAATACACTATCATATTCACTTTTCAGGTAAAAGTCTCCTACAGGTCTTCTACAATGAAAAATTTTATGACATGATTTTAGGAAATGAACCTTGGATAAAAACTCAAATTCTCATATAAGTGTCCTATTAAAGAGTTCAAGGTTCCAACTCAACTCATTCTTCATGAATTTGGAGGTTGTATTGAGTGTCAAATAACTTTTAAAATACTCTGAAATTGATCTGTGAAGGTTCTTTTTGACTTAAAGGAGGTAGGTAAATATACAGAGTGTTACTTACCATGAACTAGCTGTGCTCCAAGAAGCTCATGTCAAATATATTCCAGGGTATGATGAGAACAAGGCTTTTTTCCCTGGCCCCCTAGTATATGCTGGCTCGCTCCAGGTGTGCAATAAATGCGTGTTTAAAGGAAGGAATGAAACACTTTCTCTACTTCCTTTGGAAATCTTCCTTCTTTTTTCTATTATGCCGGTTGTGTCTGGTTTTTCATCTAACTTCCTGGGTCTTCCTTTTTAGTGCATCTGTAGAGGGAGACAACAGGAAATGCATTTACTTGTTTCCCCCTCCTTGCCCATGGGTGCATTAAATATCTTTGATTTTTAAAGCTCAGTTTTGTCTCTTCTTGGCCTGTACTTACTAAGCAAGGTATTCACCTGAAGGTACTGTTGGATAGTGTCACATGTCAAATATTCTTCTGACTTCTGAATATGTAGCTGAAATCTTTTTCAGGGTCCTAGAACTGTACATCTGTATGCCAAGTGGGTATTTCCACTTAATGTTTCACAGGTGAATCACAGCATTCAGGATTCATATGAATGTAATTTTCCAATTTGCTCTGCCTTTTATATTCTCTTTCAGGACCCCAGACCATTATCATCCTAGATTTATTTTGTGCTTCTCACCCAATTGTATACCAAGTCCTGAAATCTAGTGCCTTAATATCTTTCCCATCATCTGTGTTTTTGTCTTTCTCCTTGGCACTATATTACTCTTTCTGTATTGACCTCCCAACTGTCTGGACTTCCATATTGTTGTCAAAGGGATTTTTTTGTGAGTACAATGGGACTATGTTACCCCTCTGATCATCTCTGTATTATTTTCCTTTAAGACTTCCAAGGAGGATTTCAACTCTTCAATACTCATGACTTTCCACAAACCAGGCCATCTCCCGCTCTAGCAGCTCTGCTGTTTGCACCCCTTGCTCCTGTTTTACATTCCTACTTACTTGAAATTTCAAAGTTCCAATTCTTTCATGAATCTATATCTTCATATTTCCTGAAACTTCTGCCTAAATTACTGAACTATTTGACCAAGACCCTTGTCTTTTCTTCTGCCTAAATCTCTATAGTTTATTCCCTCTAAATGTATTCAACATTGCTTCTTGGAAAACATTTCCTTTTCCCAAACTCTCCTGTGTTCTGTATGGTTTATATGTACCCCTTTTATTCTCATGGCATTCTAAAGGCATAACATTTATAACACTGTATGATAATTTTTTCCTACTTTTGACTCTTTGAAGAAAATATCCTTTTATCCAACATTGTGTGCTTTGAGTATGTCACAGTGCCTAGGACATGGTAGGCATTCATTATTGTTTATCAAATGGTTGGATTATAGTTTGAACATGGAGAAAAATATGATTCTGATAAGGGGCAATTTGCCTCTGACATACTGTTAAATTTCACAGATCATTCCTGAATCTGGATTTCAATGATATGAATAAAAGCATACTATTAAAATAGCTGATAGTAAAGTTTTGCCTTTGGATTTGATGTTCCAATTTTAGTGATTGTTTTCAGTAGTCTTTAAGTTTTATGCTCATGTGAAACTTGGACTAACCTGAGCTGCTTGAATTTCATTATGAAACTAGAGCTTGTATCTCCTCATGTTAAAACTTCAGTTTAAAACTCAGCTGTTTCAGGGGATCATTTCATAAAATGTCAATTCTTGTAGCTTTGGTATTGAGTGACAGCCAAAAATTTTAGCAAGACACTTAAGCAAAATTACTCACCAGTGCTTTGCAAGTGGTGAATAAAACATAGTAAGGAAGAAAAGCAGACACACCAGTAACATTATTTTAGCTTTAAATTAAATATGTTTTGGACAAAAATTCTCATTTCAGGAAATTTCTTAAAAATATTCACAGGGTCACCTGAAATCTTTGATCCACCTCTCCCATTCCCGTTCCTTGTTCCCCTCAACTTTTAAGAGAAACCCACATCCTGACCCTAGGTCTCCTGAACACTCTCATTTATTTGTGATTTCTTTCCTTTAAAAGAAAACTGATTTGAAATTACTTGGAGCCAATTTACCATGAGAAAAATAGGAAAATCACTTAACCTCCTGGTGCTTCATTTCTCACTCACTGGAACTCTGATGGAAAAGTTTATACTCTGTTTAAGGTGCACTTCTATGTGAGTTATTTCAAGCTGAAAACTGTATTGATTATTCAATGGAAAGCATGGATGCAAAGGACAATTTTAGCATTAGGCTAAAGACTTAATATCTAGAGGACCTCATCTGTCAAATTTTACTGTGAAATTTTATAAGCTTCTTATATTTGATCCTCCATGAAAATATGCCCACAATTTTAATGTCAGTATTACTATGACATAATTTTCTTGAAAAAATAAATTTAATATTTTTTATCTTCTGACACATTTTGATTTGTTCTAATTGTTTCTTTTAGAGTGCTTACTATTTTTTTCTTATCCCATAGGAAATATATCATAATGTCCTTATGGGGCATGTTTTACATTGTTTCTTTAGTTTTACCCCATCTCATTTATTAAATGTTGTTGGCACTGGAAGCATGCTGGGCAGTACACCAATGTAGAAAAGAAACAATAAGAATGTTTTCAAGGAAGCATAGTACCTGCTATATTATGTTTAAAAATCACTACTTACATTCTGTTCTTTCATTTCATTTATATTATTATTATTATTATTATTATTATGGTGCCTGGGATCGAACTCAGGACCTTGTGGCTGCGAGGCAGGCATGATGCCACTAAGCTAAATCCCCAGCCCATTCTGTTCTTTTATTAAAAAATGCAAGGTCATTTCCATATAAAGAACCTACATGGATACCTAATTTAGATATTGTTTAATGTCTTGGAAATCACTTATTCTTACTTTGGATACAGAAGCTGTACAAATAATTTCCAAAGATGAAATGTAATACATATGTAGTCATGTTAGTGTGCAATAAAACTCCAGAGTTCATTTCTCTCATCTCACTGTAACTTAGTACTTATTGATCAACATTTCTTCCAGTTCTCCCCAGCCTCTGGGAACCACTGCTCTCAACTTCTATGAGGTCAACAAATACAGAAATATTATGTGATAACCCATAAATATATATAGTTTTCATGTTTAACTAAAAATCCTGAAACAGAAAGGGAAACATCATATAAAGGAGAAAGAGGAGAATGGACTATGATGAAGATCTCTGTGGACCTGTTTGCTGTTGAAACTGGGATAAAGTATTTTAGAAACACCAATAATCAGTTAAAGTCTCTTGAAATGGCATTCATGTCATAATAAATGAAGAAACATCTATTTTTAAAAAATCTATAAAACTTGTAGAAAAAGCAAGGATCTGCAGTATTTCAACCAAGTCCACTTTCTTCCTTCTCACAGCTCGGAAAGTGAAAACTGCACTTCAGACTGCCAAGGCCAAGAATACAAGGCTCCTTCTTCCCTCCGATCCAAGTTGCAGAGCTTTCCTGCTGGGAAGAGCAGGGTGTCAGCATTTCTCGTCTTGCCATCGATTACGTGTTCCTGAGGCTAAGTTCTTGGGAAGCGCAGTTAAGAGGTAAGGCTCCAATTCTCTTCCCAGCCTCCACTCATTAAACATAGACTTTATTTTGTGCAGGAGGTTGCAGAGACTGCTCAGTTCTTGACTGCTCTTGACTTGGCCCATATGACAATGGTTTCTCGTTAGAAGAAGAACCCCAGAAGACCTTATCCTGGTGTTGTCCATCCTCTCTCGCCGAGTACTCAGATTCTCCAGTGGATTTGAGACTCAAAAGAAAGCTTGCTGTTATTCCCAAATCCCCCTGCAAAGTTCTGGCTCAGAATTTTTATCTGAGGTGAGAAACAGGCTGCAAAGCAGACAGCACCAAAACTATTTCCAAAGAAACTGACATTTTCATAAACAGTGGAAGTTGTGGTATGGAACAACTTTAAGGACATTCAAGATATGGGCTAAAGTGTAGGCTGGTTAGTTTCCAGTAGAGAGCTGAGTGGAGAGTTGAGACCAGAATATCAGACTGAGCTAGGTGACTGTTCCTTCTAGTGATGCCAGATTAGGTTGGATTGGGTAGTAGAACAATGTAGCACTGTATGCTGTAGAACACTGTTGAAACAATAAAGTAACCAGCTTGCAATTGAGTGGAGATTAGTAGCTGGGCATGTTCAGGAAACAGAAAGATGGGGCCCTGCTAAAAGCCACTGTCTTTATAGAGTGAATGTGAGCAGGCCCAAAGCTGAGCCTCCTTTAGAAGCAACATCATGAACTTTACATTACAGAAAGAAAAATAGGCTACTAAAATAATCCAACCAGTCACTAAACTACCAAGGAAATAACAGTAACAAGCTGGTAGGGTAAAGAGGGACCAGCACTCAGAGGTGCTGTATTGTCTAAAATGTCCATCTTCTAACAAAGAAGAGACATGCAAAGAAACAAGAAAGGTGACACTACAAATAAAGTTGGGGAGCAGAAACTCCCCATGAGGTGCCCAGATGCAGAATTTAACCAAAAGATCTAAAAATAGCCACTGAAAATACAGATGCTCTTTAATTGATGACTTACTTCCCTGTCAACCCATCATAAGTAAAAACCTCATAAAACAAAAATGCAGTTAATAACCTAATCTATTTCATATCATAGCTTAGTAGCACACTGCACTGTGGACAGTGTTTTCCCTCATGATCACTTGGCTGACTGGACAACTCAAGCAAATATATTCAGGAAACTGGAGTGATCAGAAAGAGATTCACAAACAGACACATCATAAAAAAAGACTTAAAACACAGGAGAAAATTCTGAAAACACTAAGAGAAAAAGAACATTTTAGTATAAGGAAACTTGAGTAAAATAATAATAAGCCGACTGCTCAGCAGAATGATTATAAGATTTGAAATACTTAAAGATAAAAACTGTAAAACAAGATTCCTATATCCAGCAAAACTGTGTTTTAAAAAGTGAAGGTGAAATAAAGTTATTCCCAGATAAATAAAAAAATGAAAGAATTTGTTGTAAGAAGATATCATAAGAAATAGGATAAAAGAAAATTTTCAGATTTAAATGACAAGTGGTAACTTGAATCCACTTGAAGAAACAAAGAGCACCAGTAATGATATGATTATAAATAATAGTATAGATGTACTCTTTTTCATTTTTTTCTTTTAAATAATTTAAAAAGCAATTGTATAAAATAACATGTACATATAGGGAGGGATGGAGGGGTTGAAGGGAGGGCAGGGGAAGGGGGAAAAATAAAAACCAAGAGAGTATGTAAAGGTGCAAATTTCCAATGATGTATATCATTATTTTGTATACCTAAAATGTACCAATAAAAGGATATACAGTTAAAAAAATAACATGTACATAGTGCATTGTTAGGATGGTGTATAACACCCAACTGTAGTAATTTGTAATGACGTTGCCAATAAAACACAAAGGAGATGGGTGGGAAGTAAAGCTCTGTTTGGCTAATGAAATGACTACAGATGATAAATTAATAATTACACCAGTAATTCTTAATTATTGGTATAATTACTAAGTTTGTAATATTAACAGATGGAACATGTAAAAGAGCAATACAACAAAATGGGAAAATTGTAGGAGGCATATTTTTGTATTTTATGTTATGCTGTTACTAATACAACACCAAAATAAGAGAAGCAAAAGTGACAAAAATAAAAGAAGAAAATAACAGTTGAATAATAAAAGTCAGAGTTTAAGATCCTATTTTCAAAAATGGTACTACACAAAAGATCAAAAAAGGAAGAAAAAGCATAGGAAGAGATAACATACTAAAATTTATGAGACGTAGCTAAAGCAGTTTTTACAGTGGAATTTATATCTGTAAATGTTTAAATCAAGAAAGAAATAAGATAAAAAGATTAATAACCTTATATTTCCCCTTCGATACCAAAAAAAGAGCAAATTGAACCTAAAGTAAAAGGAAGGAAATAAGATTAGGGGATGTATTGATGAAATACAAATAGAAAATGAGAGAAAAAAATCAATGAAATGAAAATCTGAGTTTTTGAAAAGGTCTACAGAATTGATGTATGTTTAGTTAGATTATGAGAATGAAAAGCCAGGAGTAGTGGCACAGGCACATGCATATAACCCCAGCACTTGGAAGGCTGAGGCAGAAGGATCACTGAGTTTGAGGCCAGCCTAGGCTACACAGTGAGACCCTGTCTCAAAGAGAGGGAGAGACAGAGACAGAGACAAATACTTACAAAGATAGAGACAGAGATGGAGAGACAGAGAGAAAGAGAGAGAGAGAAAAGAAAAGAGTGGAGGGGAGGAGAGGGGAGCAAAGAAGTATTAGAAAACACTAGAATAATATAAAGCAATACCATAAAAAAGTTGCATGCAGATAAATACTTGTGATAATTTTGACATCAGCTTGATTAGATTAAAAAATGGGTAATGGATTACTGGAGCACAGTTCTGGGGGTGTCAGTGGATGCTTGCCAGGTAGGCTGCAAAGTGAGGAAGGAAGACCCACTGTAAACACAGGTGGTACCAGCCACTAGAATTATAGGCTGGATGAAATAAGAAAGGAAAGAATAAAGAAGTCTGCCCTTTTGCTTTTTTGGATGAACTATGAACTTTGCCATCACCTTTGAATGTTAGTCTCCATTTTCTTCAGACATCCAGTGCAGATTCTCCAGCCTGCCAAAGTAGACATCTCAGCTTTCTGATACAGACTCATGGCAAACTATGCAGGCCTTTGACTTTCAACTGGATCCTCCAGTCTCCAGCACACAGATGGCCATTTTGGATTGTTTTCCCCTGACTCTGCAGGAGAAAGTAGACTGTAAGTCTACTTTGTAAATTCTTCATATATCATCTATGTTTACATTATATGTTTATATAAAATCTGTTTATATTAAATCTGTTCCTGTAGTGAACTCCAATACAATACTTTAGATGAAAGGACAGGTTTCTAAAAAGACACAAGCTACCAAAACTGACTTGAGAAGAAATAAATAGAGTAGATTTATTTTTATAGTAAAGAGTTTGATGTAGTAATCAGAGAAATGCCCTCAAAGAAAATCTCAGGCCCAGATGCCTTCTCCACAGAATTTTACCAAATATTTAAAAAGGAATTAATGCCCTATTCTTCATAAACCCTTTCAAAAAACAGAGGAAGAGGTAAATTTTGCTACTTATTTTATGAAGTTAATATCCTGATACTAACACAAAGTTAACACAAGAAAACTATAATCAATATCTCTTATGAATCTGGATGCAAAAATATTCAACAAAACACAGTTAAATTGCATAAAAAGTTATACAAAACTTGACAAGTGGGATTTATCCCTGAAATGTAAGTTTGGTTTAACATTTGAAAATTAATTAATGTAATATATAAGTAGGATAGAAACAAAAAATAATATGATCATATCAATTGACACATAAAAGCACTGAAAAAATTTAAAAACATTTCATAATAAATGTACTCAAAAACTAAAAATAAGAATTAACTTCATCATCCTAATGAGGGACATTTATGAAAAAATTCACAATTAATATCCTTGCTAAAAGACAGGATGCTTTTCCCTTAAAATCAGGAAAAAATGAAGTTTGCTCTCATTTCAACATTGTGTGTGAGATTCTAGGCAAGAAATTAAGCAAGAATAATAAAAACTATTCAGCTTGGAAAGAAAGTAAAACTATTTGTATTCACAGGTGATATTTATATCTAAAAAATTCCAAGACATCTTTTAAAACCAACTTTGAACTAAAACATAAATTCAACAAGATTGCAGGATATGATGCATATAAAAATTTTCATTGTATATCTGTACACTTATGATGGACAACTTAAAACACAACAAAGAAAATAATTCCATTAAAATAACATCAAAAATAAAATACTTAAAAATTCATAACAAAGTACAATCTCATATTGTAAAACTTATAAAATATTTTCTCACAAATCTAAGGAAGATCTAAGTAAATGGCAAAAACATCCAATGTTTATGGATCAGAAGAATTTTTACTATAGTCACAATATGCCAATTTACTTATAAATTCAACCCAATCATTGTCCGAAACCCATTTTATTCTTTATAGTAATAAATGACTCAAATTCATATGCAATTGCATATTACTCAGAATATCCAAAATAACCTGAAAAAATAAAGTAAAAAGTCTCATGTTTCCTAATTTCAAAATTCGGTGCAAAGCAATGGTATTCAAAACAGTAGGTTATTGGAAAAAGTTAGACAATGAAATCAAATTTAGAATCTAGAAATAAAATCAGGAATTTCTACTCAGCAGATTTTCCATAAGGGTGCCAAGTTCATTCAATGAAGAAGCAATAGTTTTTTGAACAAATTGTGGTGAAACAACTGGATAGCAACGTGCAAATAGTGAATTTGGGCTTTCACCAACACAACACATAAAATATGACATTAAACGGGCTAAAGATTTAGTTGTAGCACTAACCCTGAAAATTACAGAATAAAACATGAGTATATCTTTTTAATTATGGTTATGGCAAAGGATTCCTAGATATTATACCAAAGACACAAAAGAACAAAAAACATACGTTGTATTTCATCAAATTAAAAACATTTTTACTTCAAAGACCATCACTGGTTAAAATGTTTGCAAGTCATGTATCTGTCAAGGAACTTACAACCAGAATATATATTAAAAAATTTATAACTTAATAATGAGACAACCTAATTTTAAGATGAGTAAAATTATAGAGTTTTATGAATAATGATGAGTTAATGTAGGTTTATTAGTTGTAACAAATGTGTTAGTCTTGGTTGAGATGTTGATAATGGGAGGACGTGGAAATTCCTATGCATCCCGTTGAATTTTTCTATGAATGTATAACTGCTATAAAAATTAAGTCTGTAAACATATATATACAAAATGTGCAAGGAATCCTAATATGCATTTTTTGAAGACTACATACAAGTAAACAATAAGCACATGAAAATATTCTCTAAATTCTTAATCATCAGGAAAAGTCTAGTTATACATATGATGTGTGTGTACATGTGCATGTACAGTAACCACAAATATAATATAAAAAAAGGTTAAATAAACTTTCAGCTTGGAACAACAGAAATTCTTTCTTTGGTAATAAAAATAATATATTGAGGAGAAGATAATAGTCTTGAAACTTGTTTGAAAAACTGCCAGATTAACAACATGCAGAGTGAAAATGATATGGGTTGGAATTCATTGTTGAATAAAGGATACTTTCCATGGACCTAGGGCTGCTGGTATTTATTAAGCAGTGTCCACAGAGAGCTGCTATGTGGAAGAGATAAATAGTGCAGTCATTAATGAAGTTCACTATATTATGAAGCAGAATGATTTGAATAAACTTTTCTTGAGCCTGTAATTAATATATATGTTCATAAAGTAACTTTGGGCCTCATAATTTTTATGTTCCAATAATTTGAAGGAGCTCAGTGTCAGTCAATATCAGTAATCTACTCTCCAGCAGAGTGTATATTCTGGGGTAAATGAATATGTCAGTGTCTTGGCTTATGTATTAGTTTCCTATGACTTCATTCCCTGAAATATATTGCATAGCAACAGATTGGGTCAACCACATTTGCAACTCAGGAATTTGGCAATATCCAAAGGAGTCTGCCAGAGCAGGTATAACAATCCCTTGCTACCACTCTTTAGATGTTAGAAGGATCAAGACACAACTTTATACGGAATTTCTTTGGCAAAGTGATATTACATTAGTTTTTAAAACATTAAAAATATATATTAGTGGATACTTGTTTAGTATTAAATATAGGCCAAGCACCTATACGGATGAGGTTAATTCCTCAGTGAATGCTACAGAATCTTCACAAAAGTCTTCTAAAGTAGACAAGATTATTAAGATTGGCCAAGACTAAACTGCTACCATCACTTGTATTACAGAGATGAAGGAGGGGACACTTAGGCAGAGTTATGTCCTCAAGATCTCACAGCCTGAAGGTGGGAAGCCTGAGATGTAACCTCAAGTGGTCTTACTCCCAAGTCCAAGTTCTTAACTACTAATGAATGTACTTGAGTTCCTATAAGCCTATATTTTACTCACTTTTAAATCTATTTTCTTGTCAAAGATGAGTAATTCAAATGTACCTCTTCACTTATATAAATAACTTCCCAAAATAAGTAAAGGAAAAAAAAGATTTAAATAATTTGTCTATCCATATCTGTGCATTCCACTTCTGGGGTTTCAACCAATTGCAGATTGAAAATATTTGAGGAAAAAAATAGCATTAATACTAAATATGCATGGACATTTTTTATCTTGTCATTCTTTAAGCTATTTAAAGTAGCATTTATATAGAATTTACATTGTATTAAACATTATGAAGAATCTAGAGATTATTTAAAATATACAGAAGATATGAACATACTATGCCACTTGTTATAAAAGACTACATTATCCACAGATTTTGGTATCTACTTGGATCCTAGAAACATACCCTGCATACTGGGATTATGCAGCCATGTAGTGAAGGGAAAGAGACCTGGGAATGTGGAGTTCTCTCATTAAGTCTTCGTGGGCATGTGTTTCTCCTGGCCTGGATACCCCTGCTGCAGAGTCTATTGTTAGAAGATAAGTATTTATCTTAAAAACCACTCTGAAAGAAAGCTGAGTTCCTCAAATCACGCACAGCACAATCATCATTATTTGAACATATGAAATTTTCACATTTTCTGAGACACATGCTTATACATTTACATATATTTGCAGTGTAGAAATGAACAAGTTATATAGTATCAATTGCATTAGTCTGTACATATATTATGGCCCATATCAAAATAATACTAGCAATATCATAAATTTAAATTCACAATAATGTTGTTATAAAAGGTAACTATCAGCCTAAGTAAGACATTATACATTGATTACAGGTTATATTAGGTGGATACTGTTGAGTCTGAATTTATACTCTGTAATGCAAGGAATGTATTGATAGGCTCTAATGATATAGTGAAGGTACAAAATCTTAGTTAAAATGGAGCAAAGATTATGTTGACAAAAAATAATTCCTCTTAGTTGTGAACAAGGTCTAGTGCTTAGTTTTCAGCTACTGACTATTTCATATGAAAGGCTAGCACTTTGTTTCTGCAGTGGTTAAAAGACATTATTTACATTAAAATTAATTGTAACTTAATAATATAGTTTTCATTTTATTTAGCAATTCCAGAAACAATCAATTGTTTAGTTATTCATTCTTACTACTTTTGATTTAGATCTAGAAAAACTTAACACTTTTTATAGAAAAATTAGAAAGATAGAAAGATAGAACCTGCTAGTGAGTGGAATAGGCAAGAGTCATATAGCAGTATTAATAATAACAATAAATAGTAAATCCTAAGAAAAGAAATTAGACAGTGATTTTTTTTACTCTGTGCCAAAGATAGTCATTGTCTTATTTTATTCTTGGCCACTGACATAGGGCCTGATTCGCAAAGTTTGGAACACACTTCAAGATCACACAGCTAATTAAGGACAGAATCAAAATCTAAATTCAATCTCTGTGGCCCAAAGGTTATGTTTTCATTGCTACAACCCACTCAATTTGAGAAGAATCCTTTATTTAATCTCACAAACTTAATTACATAATCTTTAACATTTTTTCCTTAAAGCAAGGTATTTTAAGAGGAGAGAAAATGATTTTGGGATAGTCTAAATTTAAAAAAAATAGCAAATATAATACAAAAGATATTTTAAAATCCAACGTTTACTATTTATGGACCGAGACAATACTAAAGATGATGACAAAATTTTAACAACACGTGCAACTGACACACTGAGATCAAAGGCACAAAAATGTTAAATATAAAAGAATAAAAACATGTATCAGTCAGATAGTAGCCAAAAGAAAGTTGAGGTAGATATAGTAATTTTAGAAAGAGCCACCTTTAAAACAAGAGCATTAGTGTTAGCATACTACCTACATGATACATGGTATAATATTTGAGATGATAGAATAATTCTAAATCTGTATTTATTTGATAAAAGATTAAAACTACATAAAATAATGCCAACATCATGAAATTTAAAAAGACACTGAGAAATTGTTCCAGATTTTATGAAAGTAAAGAAACAGAAAACTAACATAAAGGATGACCTTGTTTTGATCCTATATCAAGACAGAAAAATAACATCATTTCAAAAGATGTAATTGACCAATTGGTAAAATTTGAACATGAATTTGTTATAGGATGATGAATTTAGAAGGTATAATCCAGGTTCTTGTGTACATCTGGCAATGAATTACAAATGCATACTTGACAGCAGGTGGAAAACAGCTACATTTATTGAAGACCATGAGAAGTTGTGCTCTGAGAAAGTCCATGCTGACAAAAATACAGCAGGAAAAGAGAAGTGGTGCTGGGGCAACAGGACAGCAAAAGCACTGCGCACAGAGCATAGAATGTAACATCAGCCTGCAGATAAATCAAACTTTCCGACTTTAAAGGACATGCACCTCAGCTCAGATGCCTCCCCTGAATCTCTAGGTGTGATTGACAGGAATGATTGACAGTGTGTTAAGTCATCTCATGTTTCTCCTAGAATTCACTGTTTGTAATTACATGTATGAACATGTAGTATTTATTAATGAACCCTTAATAAAGTTATAATACGGGAAAGGTGACTAAAGGTCAGGCTATAAATCCAACATGCATGTGCTCTTCCCTAGGTTGTCAGAGATTATCTAGATTTTTAAAAAGTGATTCACTACTTCTTGGGCCAGAGATTTAGCTCAGTGGCACCATACCTGCCTCACAAGTGCCAAGGTCCTGAGTTTGATTCTCAGTAGCAAAAAAGAAAAAAGAAAAAAAAGTGATTCACTACTCCTTTAAGGACAGTGGAAGGAAGAATGTCTGTAGGGTGTTGTTAAAATTAAATGGGTAAGGGCTGGGGATTTAGCTCAGTGGTTCTGCTGCCTGCCTCACAAGCGCAAGGTCCCGAGTACAAAAAAAAAAAAAAAAAATTAAATGGGTAGAAGGGAGTGACTTCCTCAGCACCATTGTTTCCAATTGTACTAGGTTTATATACCTTATTTATTGAGTTTGATTATATTTCTGTGGTTATGTAGATTATTTTTGTTTCCAAGGTATATATGCATGCATAATTAGAAGCAAAGAGGATTGTAGTTGCAAGTAATTTGTAAATGGTTTATACCCATTCAAGGGGGAGAGGGTAAGATGGGATGAGAGGAACAGATGCAGAGAAATAATGAAGACATGTTAAAATATTTGAAAAGGTGCAGTTATGTTATAATGAATTGAGTAGTATCTTCTGACATAATGTGTCCAAATATAGCCAGTATCTATGTATATTACCATATTTGAAATAAAATATTTGTAGGCATAATTAATAATAATGAATGTCATCATGAGGTCATTCTACATTTAGGGTAGTCTTTAAATATTTGGTGTTCATATATGAAAGAGGAGATACAGCTGTGAGACAGTGAAAATAAAACCAAGGACATGTGAGGATTCATTTGAAGATGGAAACAGAATTTTTTTTACTTAGCGTGCTTATGATCCATCTTAAGTATATATGTATTAATAAATTTTATTAAGTCATGAGTAATAAACCATATGAAGAGGATAAAAAGAAACTACATGCTGGGGGAAATATTTGTCAAACACACTCATAGCAAAAGTCTCCTTCTATAACTCAAAATTCAGCAAAAACCAAAAATAACCAATTAGAAAAAGTCAAGACATGAACAGATATTTTGACAAAATGAATACCCAGATGGCAAATAAAAATGTAAAAATTGCTTAAAACTCTTGAAGTTATAGATTTAGGCAGGACTGTCTGAACAGAACCTTAGTTGCACAAAAAATAGGTTTGAGAATCAACAAATGGGATCAGAAAAATTAAAAAGCTTATGCACATAAAATAAAACAGAGTGAAAGGCAGAATGGGAAAAATTATTTTATCAATAATTCCTCTGACAGAATAATCAAATCTAGAATATACAAAGGAACTCAAATAAATCAGACTCCCTAAAATAAAATACCTAATCAAAAAAGGAGCAAGTAAAATATATAGATATTTCACAAAATGAAAAAAAGGTCAATAAATATATGAAGAAATGATCAAAATCACTTGCCATTAGAGAAATGCAAATTAAAACAATATTGAGATGCCATCCTACCCCAGAAAAAAGTTGTTATCATCAAGAAATCAAATAATAACAAGTGCTGGAGAGCTTATAGGGAAAAGGGAAATTTTCTACACTGTTGGTGAGAACGTAAACTAGTAAAACCACTATGGAAATTACTATAGAGATTTCTCAAAAAATTTAAGTTAAAAATTCCATTTAATTCAGATATTCTCCTTGCAGGTGTCTTCGTCAAAGAGTTAAAGATATTTTATTACATTAATACATGCATAATCATGTTTATAGCAGCACAGTTCATAATAGTGAATCATTGGAAGTTGCCTACATGTCCATCAATAGATGAACGGATAAAGAAAATGTGGTGTTCACACAGGACAGAGTACTAATCTGCCATAAAGAAAGATAAACGAGTCATTTGGAGGAAAATGGGTGTGCCTTGAGACCATGATATCAAGTGAAATATATCCGACACACAAGATTAAATATTACATGATTTCTTTTATATGAGAAACACAAAAATATAAAAAAGAGCAAAATGAAAGATAGATAATATGAAGTAGGGAGATAAATGTTTTTCAAATGTGAAGGGATCAAAAGATGGCTGCCTGGAAGGCCAAGGGAGGGCAGAGAGGAGAGATAGGGATGAAAAATGGAATTAAAATGTGTTACATTCATGTACCAACTCCACACAAGAAATTCATTATGAAATGAAAACATGTACCAAAAAGAAGAAAGAAAGAAAGAAAGAGAAAGAGAAAGAAAAAGAAAAAGAAAGAAAGAAAGAAAGAAAGAAAGAAAGAAAAGAAAGAAAGAAAGAAAGAAAGAAAGAAAAGGAAAGCAGATCAAAAGATAAGTAAAAGGGAGAAGGGAAAAAGAACAAAAAAGAAATTAAGATGTTTTGTGAATGTGTACCAATTCCCCACAAAGAACATACAGCATTGTGCTCTATAATCATGTACTAATAAAAAATGAAATGTGGGAAAACGCTTGATATCATTAATCAGTAGAGAAATTCCAGTTAAACTACAAGAAGTGTTACTGCATCCTAGCAGAGGAATGTGTACATTGCCGGCGTACATGTTTAGCTAGGTCAGCACCACTCATTTCCATTACCTCGTTCTTAGTATGTTGGTAGCCCTTTGTAATTACTGCCTAGCATTTCATTTCCATGTCCTGAAAATAAGTTCTTATGATTAAAATTATTTTAAACATTGAACATATTCATCAATATTTGTATTCATATTCTTCAACTGTGTCACAAATATTTTGCTTATCATTCTTTTCTGAGACTCTTTCTGTTTTGGTTTTATTTTCATTTTCTTGAAATATGTCCTTTAGAATTTCTACTAATGATGGTCTCTGTTCATACATAGTAAAGTCAGATTCTATTCTGCAAATGTTTTTTTTTTTTCTTGTGGGAATTTTGCTAGGTGTAAAACTTTTATTTTGATCATTTTTTCAGCATTTGAAAAATATTTCAATACCTTCTGTTTTTACTGTGTTTTTTGAAAATTCTTTACACATTTGGCCATTCCTCAAATGTAAACTATCATTTAATTAGGGCTTAATTTCTTCTTTTTATTTTGGTGTTCTGTAGGATCATTTGTGTTCTATCCAAAGTGGTTTATTATTTTTTTAATTCTTTTTTTCCTTAAATTCTTTTATTGGTGCATTTTAGGTAAACGATACATTTACATTTATCATCGGGTGCTTGTACCTGTACATGATGTATCTTGTTTCTTATTTTTTTCCCCATTACCTGTGCGCCTTCTAATTTTTTAATTCTTGTGTTTGAGATTTCTTTGGAATTCTTGAACCTGATGATTCAGGTTTTTAATTAGTTTATTCAAATATTGTTTTTCTCCATTATTACTATTCAGTTTTTCTGAAACTTCAATTATTTGTATCCTATACATTCTAATTTTATCTTCCAAAGATGAGCCTCCTTTTTTTCATAATGTTTTTCCTTTGTTGCTTTTGTGCTATATTCTGGGAAAGACTTTCTGTTTTATATTTTCCATTTCACTGATTATTATTTCAGCTAATTTGAATATACTATCAGAGTTATTCATTACAATTTGAAAACATTTTTTAGATGTTCAAATTTTCTGTTTAAAATTAATATCTGGTTACTATTCCATGCTTTATGTGTTAGCTCTTATTTCTTTAAACATATACACAATACTTATTTCATGTTATGTACATTTCTGTATCCTGAAGTTTAAGCTATCAGTTTTTGTTATTTTTTAACTCATTTTGGCTTTTTCTATGGGAATTGTTTATATAATGATTATCATATTATATTCATTAGAGTATTGGGTGCAGAAAGGATTTTTATGTGCTTATTCATTTCTCTAAGGTAGACTTGACAATTTAAGGATATTTCTTAAGTTTTAGGTAACTAAACAAAGAAGATAAAGTAAAGCTAAATTCACATCATATCAAAGAAGAGGTCTAGGGCCAAGAATTTCCAAGTGAGATGATTTTCTTTCCATACTTGAGGTCTAGAAGACACATTTTCCATACAGAAGCCCCTGTAGGTGTTCATCAGTCCATCACTGCCTTAGTCAGTGGAAAAGAGATATAATCATGGATATAAGCACACTCATAAATGCAATGTGAGATTATATTCTAATGAGCTTACAATTATTTGGAGACAAATGTTAATAGTAATATTAACTAAGGAAGCATTTATAATAAATGTTGCAATCACTCATAGCATGCATAATTTTGTGTTATGTTTATAGTGTTATTGACTAAATGATAAGAAAATTTAGTCAACATAGATACATTTAAAGAATATTTTATAAACTTTTGCAGTATTAAGTTTAAAAATAAATATAAATAATACAAACTAGTATAGGAAAATAATATTTCAGAAGAAAGTAGGCTAAGACTTTAAAATCCATTTTTAGAAGAATAATGAGCTCTGAGATAAATATAGCATAATAACTGTAAACTATAATTTCTGAAGATCTAAGCAGAGTTCAGACTTGATGGAATAATTGGTGATTATAGCTAATATTATTGAGATTTTATCATGTTTTTGGCACTATTTTAACCAGATTAATCCTAACAATTTTGAAATATTTGCAGATGTATAAATAGCTATCTTGGGAATGGGACCCAATTCTAAATATGGAATTCATATATAGCCATATACTTCAATATTTTTGTGCATGAAAGAAAGTTTGTGCATAGCAATTAAAGTGTCACTAAAAGTCTTTTCTCAGGGAACTACTAAATAAACTGGATGTTGTGTAACTGCATTTCAATAAGACACTTCATCAGATGTACAATTTTCCTCTCTTGATGTCATGTCAACACTGCAAAGTTTTCAGATTTGGAAACATTATATTTTTCCAATTTTCAAATTAGGTATCGTCGAACTGTGCTGGAATTATGTGACAAAAATTTTAAATCAATTATAATGAAATTTCTTTTGGAAATAATTGGGAACTAAAAATAAATCACGTTACAAAAGAATAGAAATTTTTAACAAAAAGTTAATGGTCTAGAGTTAAAAATGAAATAAAAAATATAATAATTTAATGATTTTTCTAGAAGATCTCAATAATAAAGATGACAAAAGATAGAATCAATGAACCTGAAGACAGATTGGTAGAATTCATTTAATCTAAATAATAGAGGAAAAATAGACTGAAAATAATATGAACAAAACTCAGGTCTATGGGACAATAAGAAAAGATCTACTATTCATAACAACTGAGTCCCAGAAGAAGAAGAGAAAGTATGTGGATCTAAAATGATTTTTTCATTAATTTTATTGGTACATTAGTTATAAAATATAATGACATTCATCATTGGGAATTTGCACCTTTTTGTAATCTAGCTTGGTTTTTTTTTCCGATTCCCCTCCCCTCCCTCAACCCCTCCACCCATCCCTATTTACAAAGACTTTGTTTCCATCTTTTAAATTTTCTAATATTAATTCCATTCCCTTCTTTCCTTTCCCCACTCCTCCCAATTTCCCTTCTCCTTTGCCCCTTTTCTTACTATTTCACATTATTTATTAAAAAATAATGTCTGGAAGTTTTTGACATTGATGAAGAGCATGAACTACTGATTGAAGAATGTGAAGAAAACCCAAATAGGATACACTGAAAGAAGTCCTCACTAATACACCACATAACTACATCTCTGAAAATGAAAAAACAACAAAAAGTCTGAAAGGCATCTGGAAAGAAATGACACACAGCCTTTAGGGAAAAGAAATTTGAACGAAAAAGATATGTTGCTTGAAACTATTGAATAAAGAAGGAAGAGATATTTTTTCAGATGCCAAAAGAAAAGAATTATCAATGCAAAATCCATATTCAATGCCACTCTCCTTCAAGGAAAGAAGAGAAAATTAAGTTGTTCTTAGATGAAAAAAATCTATAATAATTATTTAGAATGGATAAAGGGAGTTCTTTAAACAGAACAGAAATGATGGCATTAAATGGAATAAAACTTTGAAAAGCAAAGGAGAAAATTGGAGTAAATATGAATGATTCTTATCCCCAAGAGTTCTTTTTAAAAATTTTATCTTATTGGCATATATTTGCAGTACATAATAATTATATTCCTCATGCGGGGTTGGTACATATACATAAAGCATTCTAATTTCTTTTTCACTCCCTTCTCATTCTCTTCCAAATTCCTTCCTCTATCTCTTGATCTCTTTCACTTCTGGAAAGGATCTCTCTATTTTCCATTATTTCTCATTTATTTTGTTCTTTATTTATATTTGAGTTTATCATATGAAAGAAACCATGTGATACTTCAACTTATGTGTCTTATTTCACTTACTATTATGGTCTCAAAGTACATGCATTTTTGTTCAAATGACTCAAGATTTATCTTCTTTTATGGCAGAGAAGTACTCCATTATGTATAAGTGCCACATTGTTTTTATCCATTCATCTGTTGATGGATCTATAGGCCACTTCCAAGATTTAGCTATTATAAGTTGTGCTGTTATAAACATGTGCACATGTATCACTGTAACATGATGTTTTTAACGCTTCAGGAAGATACCCAGAAGGGCAATACCTGCGCCATATGGAATTTCTAGTTTTGGGTTTTTAGGAATCTCCATACTGATTTCCAAAGTGGTTGTACTAGTTTACATTCCCATTAACAATGTAAAAGGGTTCCTTTTCCCCCATAGCCTCTCCAGCAACTACTATTTGATTTCTTCATGACTTCCATTCTTCCCAGAGTAAAATGAGATCTCAGTGCTTTTGCTGTCTTCTTAACCTTCACACGTGTTTCTAGCCCATGATGATTATGACTGTAGGGTCTGGTAGATATGCATATGGATAACACATTTCCATCTCCTTTTGGTCCCCTTACCTCTACTTTCTTTTATTTTGCCAGCATGAAATTCATTTCTGTTATAAGACTTTATAAAGTTAATGATCATAAATAGAGATTGAAAACCAGACTAATAGGCCAAAGAACATATAAAACATATAAGACAATTGTACTATGTCAAGGTACATTAGTACCTTTGATACTTTAGATACATTATCTACACTGGATTACTCTTTCTTTCTTTCTTTCTTTCTTTCTTTCTTTCTTTCTTTTTCTTTCTTTTCTTTTTTCTTTCTGTCTGTCTTACTTTTCCTGGTATCTGTCTTTTATTACATGTATCTAATATATATATATATATATATATATATATATATATATATATATATGAAAAATCATGCACAATTTGGTCTTTTGTGTCTGAGTTACTTCACTTCCTATTATGGTCTCAAGAGGCCCCCATTCTCATACAAATGACTCGTGTTTATCCTTTTCATGGCAGAACAGTACTCCATTGTGGAGAAACATTGCAATTTTTTATTCGCTCATCTGTTGATGGACATATAGGCTGTTTCCAAGATTTGACTATGAAGAATTGTGCTGTTCTAAACATGGGTATACATACATCACTGTGCTATGATGTCTTTAACACTTTTGAGATGATAACTGGGTGAATAATTAGGTCAAATGGAATTTCTACTCTAATTTAAAAAAAATTTTTTTTTCTCATTCCAGTGATTTATTAAAGCAAACATCTAGGGCAAAATGGGGTTGGTGGGTGCTCCTTCAGCATGGGGAGTCTGGGTTCACCCAAGCACTGCAGAGACAAAAACCCAAGCCCCCAAAGCCTGAGGGCCAGTTTGCTGAGGGTGAATCCAGGAATTCAGGCTGAGCTGCTATGGGGTCAAGGCCAGGCAGGTTCTGATAAGCCTTCCTCTCACAACAGAAATTTCTACTTTTAGATTTTGAGAAATCTCCACACTTATTTCCATAGTGATTGTATCAGTTTATAGTTTAGCCAAAAATAGAGAAGGATTCCTTTCTCCCTACAGCACCACCAGCATTTATAGTTCTTTGATTTCTTGATGGTAGCCATTCTTTCTGGAGTGAGATGGAATCTCAGTGTTGTTTTAATTTTCTTGAATGGGTAGGGATGTTTTCTCATGTATTTATTGGTCATTGTATTTCTTCATCCAAGAAGCATCTGTTCATTTCAGATGGGCATTTCTAAATTGAGTTTTTTAATTTGGAGGGGTCTAATATTTTTTATTTCTTTATATATTCCGGATATAAACCCTTTGTCTAAGGAGCACCTGGCAAAAATATTTTCCCTTTCTGTAGGTTAACTCTTCACTCTGTTGCTGGTTTCCTTTGCAGTGCAGAAGCTTTTTAATTTGATGTGATCCTATTTGTTGATTATTGGTATTCACAAAACTGAAGTTTTTTTCAGAAAGTCTCTGCCTACACCTATGTCTTCAAGAATTTTACCTAGTTTATCTCCCAGCAAATTGCTTCTGTTCTAATATTTAGATCTTTTATCCATTTTTACTTTAGCTTAGTACATGGTGAGAAATATGGGTCTAAGTTCAACCTTTGATATATGCACAGCCAGTTTTACAAGCACCATCTATTAAACGCATTATCTGTGCTCCAGAGAAGAGATTGGGCCCCTTTGTCAAAACTAACCAGGGATGTGGCAGAGTGGTAAGCAGCAACAAATCAGCCTATCCAAGATTCAGAATCTAAACACTGGAAAATAACAACTTGTGGAAGAAAAGGAGGAAGGTAGATTCCCTGGGACCCAGGAAGGTTCTGGGGGGAAAATCAGAGCCTACAAAGAAATTGAAGTGACAGACCACCTCAACAATAATAATAATAAAAGAGGAGCAATCTGCACTTTCTCCCTAGCTCCTGGGTCATGAAAAAGGAAGATTGAGTGAATGTACAGAGACACAGTGAAAGTGGGTGACTCTAGAGGTCTTCAAGGAGAAATGCACACCACACAGTGGATCTACAACATCAAGTGAATGACTCCAGTCCAAGCATCCACAATATCCCCTGGAGAGAGTGCATGGTCAGACACCAACCTAAGGAAGGGGCAAGTGAACCTGGGACTCAGAGCATACACAGGTTGGCTTCATCTCAGGGATCCCAGTGATAAACTCCCACAATGACTTGGTGAGGAACAGCTATGGGAATTGTGCATGATCACTGAGTTGTGGTGATCTCAGCAAGACAACCAGAGTGTTACTAGCTAAATAACTCAGACTCCATCCACACTACCAGAGGTTGGGTTCAGCCTGAATTTCCTAGGATATGAACATCCCAGACTGGCACTCCACTCTAATACTACTGCTGGCTTGCTGGTGATTTCCCAGCACAGATTTGAACTCTAATGTTCTCTTTGTCTACCAGCAAGAGCAGAGTCATGCCTTGAATTGGACACTGCCACTAAACTGCAGATTCCAGAAGATAACTATAGGCTTGAAATTATAGAGAATATTTTTTTCTTTGCTTTCTTTAAATTTTTTTTTCATTTTTTGATTGTTTTTGTTTTATTTTGAGTATGAACATCTTTTTTAGTTTAGTTTTGTTTTGTTCTTGTTTTGTCTTTTTCTTTCCTTCCCTACTGTCTTCTTCACCAGCTTCCTGAGGGTTGGGTAATCTCCCTTTGTCCTTCAGCCTTGCTTCTAATCTCTTCTTCTTTTATTTCTCTATTTTTCCCTCTTCTTCTTTTAAATTTTTCCCCTTAATTACTTCTCTATTTTCACTCTGTGTAATTTCTTTATTTTTTCTCCCTCTTTTTATTTTATCTCATTTTTATTCTCTGTATACTTTCTTTTTTTCTCTTTTTCTTTTATCTTTTATTTCTTGCCAGTTTTTTGTCATACTTTTACCCAGTTTTGTAGACATCCTTGTACTCCTCAATAAGATCTTTGCATCACTTCTCTTTCTTGTTCATCTACCAGAGAATTTAAGGTTTCAAAGTTTTCCTTTTACATCATTCCATGTTCAAACCCTAAGTCTCTAATAATATAACCATAAAGTTGTGTAAATATTTAGATAATTAACTCTGTTAAAATGCTGTTGAATTCTTTCCTACTATTAGCAGAGCTATAGCTGTTACATTTAGTTTGGGTTAGCTATAAGTAAATATCTGGATTGCCTTAATGTTTACATCAAAATTGAAGATTTCTTCTCTAGGAAAATGGGTTGTACATATCTAATATCTAACACTACTAATACTACTAATAATCATACACTGTTACTCTTTCACTTGATATTAACAGGGTTACATAATTGTCGCTATTTCTCTGTGAGCCAATGCTCAGAATGCCTTTGTGATGTTAACAATACTAGAGTACATTCTCAGAGAATTTGGTTGCTGGGGTAACTACACTGCAATCCCCATTCCAAAAAAACTAAAGTGGTTGTTTCTTGAGGCTTTGGCAAAGAATAATAGTTAGCCATGCCCAAAGTATATCACTGAAAAGTAACCACAAAAATCTCTATACTGGCAACAAAGTCCTTAGACTACAAACATTCACAAGCCTCAGCATAAAACAAAACAAAACAAATGAACAAAAATAATAGAAACATGGGAAGAAAAGGCAACAAAATCCTCCCAAAACTCCCAACTGCCCCAAAGCCAATCCAGGGGCCATTGAGGTGTAGAATAGTATAAGGCACACACTTGAATTATTTGAAAGAATGGAAGAGGAGGTAAGGTAATGGCTCAAAGAGATATTCAGAGGTGTTAGAGAAGATATAACTAAACAAATAATGCAAGTTATAACCAAAAAGATGCAAGAGCTCTCAGAATTCACTAATAAAAGCTAGAAGAGCTAAACACAATGATGCAAAACACGAATGACCAGATCACCAGGGAATTATACTACATGAAAATGTTTCAATCAGAAATCTAGTAGATTAAAAATCATATTGAAAGTATGGGCAGCAAGAGGGACCAATGTGATGACAGAAATTCAGAACTAGAAGACAAGGATGCCTTCAAAGACACCTTAAAAATAGCAAAAGAAAATTAAAAATTGATCCAGCAACTTCTAGATGGATGATACACAGGAGAGTAATCTAAGAATAATTGGAAAAAGTGAAAAGTCAGAAGAAAAAAAGAAATGGCATAAAAAATACTGTTCACAGAAGTAATGGCAGAATACTTCCAAAATATAGGGAAAAAATAAGCTTAGAGACAAGTGAGGCATAAAGAATACCAAATAGCCAAGAACAAAAGAACCACTCCATGCCACATTATGCTTAATATTCCAGAAGCCCATCACGGGACAAAATTCTTAAAAGCTGTTAGAGAAAGGCAACAAATCACATACAAATGTAAACCTGTTAAAATCACAGCAGACTTTTCTATACAAACCAGGAGGGCTGGGAGTGAAATTTTTCAAGCCCTAAAATATAATAACTTTCAACAATGTATATCCTGCAAAACTTTCCTTTAATACTGTTGGAGAAATAAGGTATTTCCATGATAAGGAACACATAAAGAAATACATGACTACCAAACTAGCATTACAAAAAAATTCTCAAGGATATTATTGAATGAGACAATGAAGCCTACAATGTCAGTAAGTCAAAAACAATGAATATACCTGGTGGGACAAGCAGCTAAACAAAAGGAGAAAAAATCAGGAAATAAGCCACAGGAAATTAATACAATAACAGTAAAAAGTAAATACCTCTTAGTAATAACTCTGAATGTGAATGGTCTCAATTCTCCAATCAGTAGACACAGATTGTCAGCATGGATCAAGAAAGAAAACCCAATAATATGCAGCATGCATTTAATTCAAAATGATACTCACCAATTAAAAATCATAGGAAGGAAATCAATATTATATGCAATGTGAACCCAGAAGAAGCAGGAGTTGCTATCCTAATTTCAGACAAAGTGTACTTCAAGCTAAGACTGGTCAGAAGAGAAAAAGAAACTTATTACATATTAGTGAAGGGAACAGTTCAACTGGAAGAGTTATAAACCTATACCACCAAATACTAGTGCACCTAAATTTATAAAACAAATAGTAATGGACGTGAAAAATCAGATAAATGCCAATACAATAGTAATGGGGGGCCTCAGCACTCCCCTGTCACAAATAGACAGATAAACTAGAAAAAAATCAGCAAAGAAACATCAGAGTTGAAACAAATGGATTTAAAAGATATCTGCCAAGTGTTCCATCCAACAAGAACAAAATACATATTCTTCTCAGCAGCCCATGGGACTTTCTCCAAAGTATACCACATACTAGTTAACAAAGCATGCTTAAGTAAATGCAAAAGACTGAAAGTTATCCCATGCATATTATCAGTTCATAGCATGATGAAACTAGAAATCACTGGCAAAAGAAACCATATAACCTATGCAAACACATCGAAATTAAACAATACTCTCTTGAATAACAAATGGGTCACAGATGAAATTAAAGAAGAAATTGCACAGTTTCTATAATCAAACAAGGATTGCTTTTACTAATCCAGGTCTTTTCTGGTTCTATATGAATTTTAGGATTGCTTTCTCCAGTTCTATAAGGAATATTATTGGTATTTTGATTGAGATTGTATTAAATCTTTATAACAGTTTTGGAAGTATGGCCAGTTTGACTATATTGGTTCTGCCTATCCAGAAGTGGGGGATATCTTCTCATTTTCTGATATCCTCTTCAGTCTCCTTTTTCAGAGTACTATAGTTTTCACTGCAGAGTTCTTTCACTTCCTTGGTTAGGTTAACCCCTAAGTATTTCATTTTTTTTTGATGCTATTGTGAAAGATATTATTTTTCTAATTTCCCTCTCAGTGAATTTGTTATTGATGTACAAGAATGCTATTGATTTTTGAGTGTTGACATTTTGATTTTATATCCTGCTACACTGCTGAATTTGGATATTATTTCTAGGAGTCTTTTGGTGAAGTTATGGGGGTCTTATATGTAGAGGATCATGTTATCAACAAATAATGATAATTTAACTTCTTCCTTCTATATAACCTTTTTATTTCTTTCTCTTGTCTTGTTGCTCTAGCTAATGTTTCAAGAATTATATTAAACAGAAGTCATGATAGCAGATATCTTTTTCTTTTTCCTTATTTTAGAGGGAAAGCTTTCAGCTTCTCTCCATTTAGTGTGATGTTGACTGCTAGATTGTCATAGAAGGCCTTTATCAGGTTGAGACAAAGATTGTGTATTCCTATTTTCTTCAGTGTTTTTTAAATCATGAATGGATGTTGGATTTTGGCAAATGCCTTTTCTGAGTCTGTTGAGATGTAATGTGATTTTTTAAAAATTTCTGTTAAGGTGGTATATTATATTATTGATTTGAGTATGTTGAACCATCCCTACATATCTGGAATGAATTTGACATGGGTCATGATGTATTATCTTTTTGATGATTGCTGCATTCTGTTTATTAGTATCTTGTTGAAGATTTTCATATCTGTGTTCATTAAAGAGGTTGGCCTGTAGTTCTCTTTTTTACTTGGGTTCTTTTCTGGTTTTGGAATCAAGATAATGCTTGGAGAGGTACTACCATTAAATCTTCTCTAAAGTTCTTATAGAATTCAGCAGTGAATCTGTTATGACCTGAGCTTTTCCTAGTTGGTGGTTTTTAAATTACTTTTTCAGTTTCACTGGCTGATATTGGCTTAATCAGAATTATTATATCTTATTGGTTCAGCTTTAGTAGTTCACATGTATCTAGGAATTTATCCATTTCCTCTAAATTTTCCTTTTTATTAGAGCAAAAGTTCTCAAATCCAATAATCTTCTGTATTTCAGCAGAATCCATTGTAATTTTACCTTTTTCATTTCTAATTACATGAATATGAGCTTTTTCTTTCCTTATTTTGGTAAGATTAGCTAAGGGTTTATGTATATTATTCAAAGAACTAACACTTGGGCCAGGGATTTAGCTCAGTGGTACAGCACCTGCCTGGCAAGTGTGAGATCCTGAGTTCGATGCCTGGTACTAAACAAACAAACAAAACTCAAACATCCAGCTCTTCAATTCATTGACCCTTTTTACCGTCCTTTTAGTCTCAGTTCCATTTCAGTCTTGTTTTAGTTTGCATTTCTCTAACAGCCAGAGATGTAGAACAGGTTTTTTCACTCATTTATTGGCCATTTATTCTTCTTTCCCCAAGAAGTACCTATTCATTTCCAGTTACTCACTTTTGATTGAGTCTTTTATTAGATGTTAGTGCTCTGTTGGAGGAATAGCTAACAAAATTTTTCCCCATTCTATAGGTTGTCTCTTCACTCTGTTGGTTGTTTCCTTTGCTGTGCAGAAGCTTTTGAATTTAATATAATCCCATTGTTGATTCTTGGTGTTATTTTTTGTTCAACTAGTGTTCTGTTCATAAGGTCCTTTCCTATGACTACGTTTTCAAAATTTTTACCTATTTTATCTTGCAGCTGATGATTGTTTATGTTTTAACATTTAGATCTTTGACCCATGTTGTTTTTAATTTAGTAGATGGTGACATATATGTGTCTAGATTCAATTTTCTGCATATGTATAGCCAGTTGTCCCACAGTCATTTGATAAAGAGGTTATGCTTCCTCCAATCATGTCTCATAATTGAAGTACAATTATAAAATTGATTCTGGTGGTCAGAGAATATAAAAAATTGGAGACAATTACATTCAAAACATAGAAAGGATAAAAGGAATAAAACAGTAGTAAAATTTTAATACTGCATTTGAATGCTGAAATGTATGCATGAATGGGCTATAATCAGTTACACATGAATATTATTATATCTAAAGCAACCAGCAAGTAAACTTTACAGAATGATATGCTCAAAAATTGTATAAATACAAAATGAAATTCTAAGATTTTTCAAATAACCTATAGGAAGATAAGAGATGACAGATAAATGTAAAACATGATGGTAACATGAATAGTAGAAAAAACACTCATGTGGTGTACCCAAGTTCAAGGATAGCAATAATTTAACTATATATTGTCTAAATTCACTGATTAAAAGGTAGAGACTGGCAGAGTGGATTTCAAAAATATCGCAAGAACCATATTGTTTATCAGAAAATCCTACTGTTTTTTTCTACATAATCTGTAATTTCTTATCCAAGTGTAATTTAGAGTTTCATATCTAATGTTCTAATCTAAATTTTATAATCTAAATGTTCAATGTCTTCAGCAACATATTTCCTTTATTCTGTTGAATTTTCTTGTGCCTTCATAAAAAAAATCAATATATAGATGTCTATTTCTGGGTTACTATAATATTTGGTTAATCCATGTGTCAAGCACTCCACTGATACTGTATTCATAATTACTGTGATTATACAGTAAGACTTAATAAGCTTCAAAATTGTTTTAGCTATTCCAATGTTTTGTCTTTCTACATAAATTATACAATAATTTTATTTCTATCTACACAATCCATTTAGGTATTTTGATAGGAATTATGGTAAAATATATATCTATTTGGCAACTTTAGTATGTTGAGTAGCACATATTACCAATAATCCTTGAATTCTTACATTAATGTTTTATACTGTTCAACATATAAATACTGTGTACTTTGTTTGATTTATCTCCAGTTTAGTTTTGTGCAATTTGATATATTATTTTACTTTTTATTTCATTTCAATGTTGGCATGTTCTTTGGTAGTATATAGAAATGTAATTCATTTCTGTTTGCTGAACTTATAACTTATGGTCTTGTTAAACTCATTTATTATGGAAAATTTGGTTATTCTTTACTCCTTGTGTATTTTTTTAATGCAGACATTCATGTCATCTATAGATAGGGACAGTTTTCATTTCCTTTTCTCCAATTTATATGCCTTTTATTTTGTTGTTGTTGTTGACATCAATAACATTGCTCTATAAAAGGAGAAATTTATCAAATAGACCTTATCAAAATGGATATTTCAGATCTACAAAAGACCCTGATTAAAGGAGAAAAAGTCAGGCTACATACTGGAAGAAAATATTTGCAAATCACCTATTCACCAAAAGACTGGAGTATAGGACATAAAAAAATGCTCACACCCTTAATAGTAAAGCAAAATCAAATACAAAACACAAACCATCCAATTATAAAATAAAAAAAAACACAAGGAGACATTATGCCAAATAGGGACACAGATGACAAGTATGTAAAAAGATATACATATGTGTTAACCATGGGGAAATACAAATTAAGATCACAATTGGAAATTATTACATATTGTGAATCTACCAGGCAGCCATACCACCACCTCCAGCACCAAGGAACAGAGGTGCCCCCAGAACAGAAGAGGTAAACCTTCTGTGCTGCAGTAACCCCCCCGCCCCCCAGCACCCAGGTGAGCTGCATGGGTGCCAGCAACAAACACCCTTCTTCCCCCAACCACTTTGAAATGAGAAAACATGTAAAAGAGTCTCAAAACCAGACTTTCAGGAGCCAAGGATTTAGCTCAGTTGTTTCACTGCCTGCTGTGCAAGAGCAAGAACCTGAGTTCGATCCCTGACACCAAAAAACCCCCAGACTTCCAGATCACCTAAAGCAACCCCAAAGGGAAATGATATGGAACAACCTGATACTGAACAATGTGGACTCCCTGAACTGGCAATGAAAGACGATCTGGAAAAAATCAAATCAGAAATAATTTCTCAGATAACAGCAGAGATTGTGCCCATAGTGCAAGACATGATCAATAAATCAAGAGAGAACACAGAAAAAAAAATTAGAGGAGCTGAGGAACATGATGGAATTCCAACATATGAAACAAATGGAATCCATAAAACATGCAAACAGATTTCCAGGAGATTTACAAACTCCATTGAAAGTTTATGCAGCAGAATGAGCCAAAGTGAGAACAGAATTTCAGATATAGAAGATAAGTTTACAATTAGTGACTAGGAAAAGAAAAATATCTTTAAAATAGTAAGGGACCATGAGACATCAATTCAGCAGCTGCTAGACGATGCAAAGAAGATTAACATAAGACTGACCAGAGCCAATGAAGAAACAGGAGAGAGTTAAGATGACATAAAAAAGCTTTTTGCAGAAGTGATGGCAGAAAACTTCCCAAGCAGGGGAAAAGAACTGCACATACAGATAAGTGAGGCATATAGGACTCCAAGTAGCATGAAATAAAAAATTCTACACAAAGGCATGTAATTGTTAAGATTCCAGAAACTCAACACAAGAATAAAATTCTACAAGCAGTTAGAGAAAAGAAATAAATCACATACAAAGGAAAGCCCATCAGAATCACAGCAGACTTCTCAACAAAAATCCTCAAGACAAGAAGATCTTGGAGTGATGTATTTCAAGCCCTAAAGGAAGACAGCCTCCAACACAGATTGATGTACCCTGCAAAACTATCTTTCAAAATTGATGGAGAAATAAGATACTTGCATGACAAAGAGCACATTAGGAACTTCATGAATACCAAACCAGCACTCCAAAAAATTTTAGACAATATCCTAGGAAAAGACAGTGAGAACCACAACCCCAGGAAGCCCAGAAGAATGAATCCATCCAGCACAACAAGAAATTTAAATGCAAAGGGGGAGATTCCAAGAAAAAGAAAAAGTCATGACAATGATAAGTCAATACATATCAGTTATAGCCATCAATGTTAATGGTCTCAATTCCCCAATCAAAAGAAACAGACTGGCAGAATGGGTGAAGAAGCAAGATCCAACAATATGCTGCATACAAGAAACACACATAATTCAAAAAGAAACTCATAGACTGAAAGTTAAAGGGTGGAAAACAATACTCGGTGCGACAGACTGGACAAAAAAGCAGGAATAGCTATCCTCTTTGCAGATCAAATGGATTTCAAACCAACACTGATTATGAGAGACAAAGAAGGATATTGCATCCTTGTAAAGGGAACAATCCAAGGGGAAGAAATGACAATCATAAATATATATGCACCAAACACTAGTGCACACAACTATATAAAACAAATATTAACAGACATGAAAAATCAAATAAGCACTACAACAATAGTAGTGGAGGACCTCAATACCCCAATGTCACAAATAGATCAACTAGACAAAAAACAAGCAATGAAATACTAGAACTCAATCAAACTCTTCAACAAAGGAACTTAAAAGATGTTTACAGGGTGTTCCACCCCACAAAATCAGAATACACATTCTTTTCAGCTGCACACTGGTCATTCTCCAAAATGGACCACATACTTGCACACAGAACATATCTAAGAAAGTTCAAAGGAATTGAAGTTATCCCCTGTATATTATCAGACCATGGTGCAGTGAAATTGGAGATAAATAGCAAAAGAAACCACAAGAATTTAATAAACACATGGAAATTGAACAATACACTTCTGAATAACCAATGGGTCACAGAGGAAATTAAAGAAGAATTCAGACAGTTCCTAAAATTAAATGACAATGACAATACAACATATTGTAATGTATGGTACACAATGAAAGCAGTCTTATGAGGGAAATTCATAGCAGTGAATACTCATATTAGGAAAACAGAGCGAGCCCAAATAACAACCTGATAGTAAACCTCAAGCTTCTAGAAAAAGAGGAGCAGGACAAACACAAAGCTTATACAAGGGAGGAACTTGTAAAGATCAGAGAAGAAAGCAATGCAATGGAGACTAAGAGAATGATATAAAAGATTAATGAAGCGAAGATTTGGTTCTTCAAAAGAATAAACAAAATTGACAAACCCGTAGCCAACCTTATCAGAAAAAGGAAAGAAAAGGCCCAAATCCATGCAATTAGGAATAAAAAGGGTGAAATTACAATAGAACAAGCAGAAATCCAATGGACCATCAATACCTATTTAAAGAACATATAGGCCAATAAGATGGAAAACACAGAAGAAATGGACAGATTCATAGTTACATGTGAATTACCACAGGTGAACAAAGATGACCTAAAAATTCTAAACAACCCAATATCAATAAATGAAACTGAAAATATAATTAAAAACTTACCAACTAAGAAAAGCCCCAGTCCTGATAGCTTCACTGCTGAATTCTACAAGATATTTAATGAGGAACTACTGCCACTACTGTTTAAACTCTTCAGTGAAATTCAAAGGGAAGCAATACTCCTGAATTTATTCCTGGAAGCAAGCATCACCCTTATCCCCAAAGCAGAAAAAGACCCAATTGAAAAAGAGAACTATAGGCCAATCTCACTAACAAACATAGATGCAAAAATCCTTAGTAAGTTACTGGCAAATAGAATGCAGAAAATCATCAAGAAGATCATACACCCTCACCAAGTGGGATTCTTCCCAGGGATGCAGAAATGGTTCAACATACACATATCAATAAATGTAATACACTGTGTCAATAGAGCCAAGGACAAAAGACATATGATCATCTCAATAGATACAGAAAAAGCATTTAACAAAATCCAACACGTATTCATGATAAAACCCTATAAAAATGGGAATAGATGGTTTCTACCTTTATCTAATAAAAACCATCTATGAAAAACTAACAGCGAATATCATACTAAGTGGTCAAAAACTGAAATCCTTCACACTAAAATCAGGAACAAGACAGAGTTTTCCTCTATCACCACTCCTGTTCAGTACAGTCTTGGAAATATTAGCCATAGCAATTACACAAGAGAAAGAAATAAAAGGAATAAAGATAGGAAATGAAGAAGTCAAATTGTCATTATTTGCAGATGACATCATACTCTATATAGAGGACCCCAAGAACTCTACCAAAAGTCTTCTAGGCTTAATAAGCAAATTCAGTGAAGTAGCTGGATACAAGATCAACACACAAAAATCAATAGCTTTCCTCTATACAAACAACAGACTCAGTGAGAGAGAAGCAAGGCAAGCAATTCATTTCACAATAGCATCAAAAAAACTGAAATAGCTAGGAATGAACCCAACAAAAGAAATCAAAGACCTCTTCTCTGAAAACTATGGCACTCTGAAAAGAGAGATTGAAGATGATATCAGAAAATGGAAAGACATCCCTTGCTCCTGGGTAGGAAGAATCAACATAGTGAAAATGGCCATACCTCCAAAACTGCTATATAGATTCAATGCAATCCCAATTGAAATCCCAGCAGCATACTTCACAGACCCTGAGAAAACAATCCTAAAATTCATATGGAACAAGTAGAGGCCTAGAATTCCAAAAGCAATTCTAGGCAACAGAGACATGGCAGGGGTTATCACAACTCTCAACTTGAAACTATACTACAAAGCTACTGTGGTAAAAACAGCATGGTTCTGGCCAAAAATAGACCTGAGGACCAGTGGAACAGATTAGAAGATGAAGAAACAACTCCAGACACAATCAGCCACCTCATCTTTGAGAAAGGAGTGAAACACCCTTACAGGAGGAAAGATAGCCTCTTTAATAAATGGTGCTGGAAAAATTGGGTTTCAACTTGCCAAAGATTAAAACTAGACCTATATCTCTCACCATGCACTAAACTAAAATCGAAACGGATTAAAGATCTGAAACAGCTGGAACAGAGGTTAGGTAGAACTCTTGAAGACATTGGTGTAGGAAAAGATTTTATGAACAAAACCCCAGTTACCCATGAAGCAGCACAAACAATCAATAAGTGGGATCTCTTCTTACTAAAAAGCTTCTGCGCAACAAGAGAAACCACCAACAGTGTGAAGTGACAACCCCCAATGTGGGAAAAAATTTTCACCGCTGTTCCTCAGACAAAGGTCTACTATCTCGAATCTATAAAGAACTTTAAAAAATCAGATCTCCCAATTTAAAGACCCAATCGAAAAATGGGCATCTGAAATGAAAAGATATTTCTTAGACAAAGAAGTAGAAATCGCAAATAAACATATGAAAAAATGTTCAACATCACTGGTCATTTGAGAGATGCAATTGAAAACAACACTGAGATTTCCACCTCATCCTAGACAGAATGGCTGCTAACAAGAAATTAACCAATAAGAAATGCTGGCAGGGCTGTGGGGAAAGAGGGACACTGCGCCAGTGCTGGTGGACGTGTAGACTGGTGCAACCACTGTGGAAATCAGTATGGAGATACCTCAAAGAACTAGGACTGGAAGTCCCATTTGGCCCAGCTATTCCCCTGCTGGGGATCTTCCCCAAAGAATTAAAAGAATCATATCACAATGATACATGTGCATCCAAGTTCATAGAAGCACAGTTTGTAATACCTAAACCTTGGAAGCAGCCTGATTGCCCATCAACTGGAGACTGGATAAAGAAAATGTGCGATTTTTAAAAATAAAATTGAGTGCTACTCAGTCATAAAAATGAGAAATTAGAGCCATTTATAGCTAAATGGATACACATTGAGGCAATTCCCTAAAGTGAAATAAACAGGGCACATACGTGTAAATACTGAATAGTTTCTCTAGTGTGAGAAACTGAAAGTGTAAATAAGGACTAAAACATATAATAGATAGTGTGAAATAGAAAGAAAGGGGCAAAGGGGAAGGGGAAGTGGGAGGGCTAGGGGAAAGGATAGAAGAGAATGGAATTAATATGAGAAAATGAAAAAATGGAAACAAAGTCTTTGTAAATAGGGAGGGATGGAGGGATTGAAAGTAGAGCAAGGGAATGGGGAAAAAATAAGAACCAAGAGAGATTATGTAAAGGTGAAAATTTCCAATGATGAATGTCATCATATTGTATACCTAAAATGTACCAATTAAATTAATTAAAAGAAAGAAATTATTACATATCTATCAGAATGTATAATGTAGAAAATAGTGATAATACTAGCTACTGAAAATGATACATTCCTGCTTAAGGATGTAAAATGACAAAGCCACTCTAGAAAACAGTTTCATAATTTTCTAGAATACTAAACATGCATATACTATATGACCTATTTTTTTTCACTCTTGGACATTCAGGCCAGAGAAAAGGAAAATTATGTTCACACACAAACCTGCCAATGAATGTTTCCAATATCTTTATCCATAAAAAACTCAAACTGGAAATAATCCAGATGTTTTACAAGGAATGTTTACAAACATTAGTATATCTATACTGTGGATTACTATTCAGCAATAAAAAAGAACAGGGTATTTATATATTTTACCATTTGGAAGAATCTCTAGGTGAGTATGGTGAATGATGATGGTCAATCTCCAAAGGCTCCATATTTTATGCTTCCAATTGTATAGCATTCTTGAATGTCAACATGATGAATATGCAAAATATATCAGAGTTTAACAAAAATTAGGAAGGTTGATGGAGGAGCTTGTAAAGTCAGATGTAGTTATAAAAAGGTAAGAGATTGGACCCTTCAGGTGACAGAGCTCGGTGCTGTGTTGACTGTAGTGGTGATCTTTACAAATCTACATCTAAAATTACATGCAACTAAACACACAGGAATACATTTAACACTGGTGAAGTCTAAATAATGTTCAGGGATCAACTGTCAATTTCTCTTTTTCATATTTTTTATTAGTACATGTTTGCAGTACATAATGTTTACATTCCTTGTGGGGAGTTGGTACATGTATAAAACACATCTTAATTTTGTTCATTCCTTTCCCCTCCCCTCCATGTTTTAATCTCCTTCTCCTTTAAGAAAGATCTACCTTTTTACTTCCTATCTTTATCTTTTATTTTTCTCTTTATTTATATTTTGGGTTTCTCATATAAGAGAAACCATGAGATATTTAAGGCTGTGTGTCTGATTTATTTCACTCATCATTATGGTCTCAAAGTGCATGCATTTTCCTAAAAATGACTCAACTCTGTCCTTTATAGCAGAGTAGTATTCCACCGTGTGTGGTTGATGGAAATCTAAATTAGTACAACAACTATATCAATATGGAGACTCCCCACAAAACTACGGCTAGAAATTCTATTTAACCTAGGTATTTCTCTTCTAGGTATCATCACAAAAGTGTTAAAGACATCATACTACTGTGATACATGCATATCCATGTTTATGGCAGCACAGTTTCCTCTTTTTGCTGATGTAATATGGTATGCAGGATGTCTCTGCATTATTTCTTACAAGTATGTGTAAGATGACAATTCTCCCAATGTGACAAGTTGAAGATGCATGCCAGCGATCAAACAGGCAACGAAAATGCAAAGAGTTCTTGAGCCTCTTTCAGTTCACTGAGTCATTGAGATAAACGCCAGCATCTGGATTTGGCTTTGGTAATTTCACAGTGTTGTAGTTTGGAGACACTACAAAGCGCTAAATTCAATACCTTGCAGTGATGAAGGATTTTTTAAATGCCAATATCAATTTTGGTCTTATTAATAATCCTTTTAAGAAGATTAGGATCTGTCATATATACCTACATTTAAGTACCATGTGGTTAAGGGACTTTTCTACACGTACAAAGCTGAGTGTGCGATGACAGGGCAGAGGTAAATCTCTAGTTTGGGGCTCCTTCATCTAGGCCACACTAACTTCCTAAATCTTCAACCACTCTTTGCACCAGAGCTTGGTTAGCCACAGAACCCACACCTTACTTTCTAGAGGTCAACTTCTCACAAGTAACTAGGGACGTCTGTTTGGACCTGATTATGAGTTTTGTACTATAGAAGGGGAAAGATATAATTTGTGTGACAGTGCCATTGAAGATAGTTAAACAAAGTAGTATTTTGGCAAGATTTATTCTGGAATATTAAAAACTGAGATTGACAAAATTAGTTATAAATCAGGCATACGATAATCTAATGAGAATTAACAAGATTTAAACATTTTTCTCATCACTGGGACTGAACCTAGTGCTTTTGCACTGAGCTATATACATAGCCTGTTAAGATTTTTTTCTTTAAAATTCTGAAACAGGTCTCACCAAGTCACTTATTTGCCCAGGCTGGGGTCAAACTTACAATCCTTCTGCTGTGCTGAGAGGCTAGGAGGCTTATTCCATGTCACATGTTATAGGCCATGATCTTTAAGGACAGAAGAAAGGGATGAATATTGGTTACCTACTGATCTTGTACTACTAGATATTGGGTACTACTAGATACTTGGGATTATAACAATATTTAAAATAGTGTTGATAATCTCAGCCAAAATTTAACAACAGCTTTTGAACAATATAATAAAAATTAGGTTCATTATAAAATACAACATAAAATGTTTGTTGATCCGATAGTGATTAAGGAATGGAGGAATGAACTACTGGCTTGAAGGAATATCTACCCATGAAAAGAAGATATTCAAAGAACATAAAAATAATTTTGGGGTTTTACCAGGATTAAATCTAACTGAAGAGTTAGTAGACTGACAAATGCCTCTACCAAGATTGTTTTCCTCGAATCATTAAGACATTTTGATAAAATGGTTCACATCTTCATGACCAAATATATCTCTGAAGAACATCCATCTATAGCTGAAAGGGTCAACAGCACCAAAATGAAATATACCCTTTCTCAGATGGACATTCAATAATAATAATACATATCATTAAAGAGAACATAATGCAATCAGAGGAACTTAGCCTCAGTGGAATTGTGAAAACAGAACTTAAGAGAATTTATGAGAGAAATTCATTAAAACTAGTGCTACTCTTCAAATGTTTCTGTCTTCACTTTTGAAAATTAATTCTCATAGAAAGTGTATATGAAGGAGGTAGAACATGTTAGTCTGTCCCTGGGTCTCCTCCTTTGTTGTGTGTGGAAATTACCTGAGGGATTTATTAAAATGCAGATGCTCTGGCTTTATTCTAACCCTTACCTAAAGATTTTAATGTGAAATCTGGAGTATGATACAGAGCAGTGCATTTTTACAGGTATTGTGCCTAGTTGGTTCTCACAAACTGAAAAGATAATCTGGGAAAATGACATAGGGGAGACAGTATATAGCTTACATACTATCATGCTCCAGAATAAGGAATACTCAGAAATGGTAAGCACTTTGTCCTTCGTCGTACAGAGCGTTAGCAAAATGCAGATTGCTTTCAACATCACGTGTATTGCACTCTTTATTTTAGTCCATTTAAAACATGGCAGTGGGGTTCCAATGTGTCAACATCTCATTCTTGCTGATATCTTTGTGGATCTGTAGAGTCCTTGGGACATGTATTGTCAAATTCTGACACTCAATCTTGTCCATGGCATAATTTGGTAAAAAGTGAATACAAGAAAAAGAAAGGAATATTAGGAGGCAGCACCAAATCTTTTGTTTTACCATGAATGCACTTCATATTTTCAAGATTATGTTCCTTGCATTCTGGTAGTTTAAATCACAGTGAATTGGGTATTGATGATCTGACATATATATAGCAGAATCACACCCTCTCTTTTCCAGGCATCCTCTGTCATTTAGAACTTCTCTTATTAGATTAAAATAATAAAATATTTGTTACAGCAAAAACACAGATTTCTCATGGCCAAAAAGATAGCAAGAATATTACATTTTTCTGAAGCCTGTTTCCTATTAAGCCAGACTTGATTGGTTTTAGACCCAAGAGACATAGGCCAGTGCTTATTTCCATGATTTCCTTAAAGTTATATTCCCTCAGAATCTCTCCTTTTCATATTTTTTCTAGGAAAAGTATCCAAAGGAACACATTTTTAACCTTCATACTGTCTCCTAAGAGGTTAGAAGAATCAGTTAACTTTTTCCTGCATTTGGACTGTCAGTTTCAATATTCTCCCTGATATTACTTTATTTTTTTAATCACAGTCTCAGCAATAGCAAATTTTTATTCATACACATGATAGCTGTGATTTTCTAGATAGAGTGTTGTGCTTTGGAACTTGAATTGCAATGCAATTATCTTTCCTTTTTTACCCTTGCTTTCCAGGGAGATAACCCTACAAATTTTGATTTTTCTTGACATAGTGTGGTCCTCTTTGAATTGCAAATTTTCCTTTCCTTTATATTTTTAGACTGAAATTTTTACATTGCAAAATGCACTCATATATTTATACACGTGTGCCCATATGCATTTAAACATATATGTTTATTAATTCAAGTATAAAAGATGCATAATAATTCCCTGCTCAGCATTACCTTGAAGACTTGTCTTATTTTAATATTTCATGTACATGGAAACATGAAGAAACATCTCTTCAGTCCTTTGAAAATGGATCATTTAATGTACCATATCAATCAATGACATTTTCACAATTCAAATGAGTCCATTCTGTCCCTTGGGATTAAGAAAAAAACTTGAATATTATCCAGTATCTTAAACTAATTTTAAGTTTGAAAAGGGGAAGATAGTGGAATACTGACTGTGATGTTGAATACTTAGCTATTATAATTCAAATTATTAAATTTAGAATAATAAAGTAGAAGGAATCTTGGAAAACCCCATGTAAATTATTAATGGTTTTAAAGGATCTGACAAGAGGGATGATTTATTTTCTCCTTTCCCTAAATATATTAATAGTTAGACAAACACACACATACAGACACACACACACACACACACACACACACAGACACGCAAATTGTGGTAAAAATTTCAGCAAGTTTCTATGTACTTTTAGTTTTGGTTCGGAACACCTAAGTAACTTTAGTCCTTATAGATGAGGGTAGTTTGGAAAAGACTTTGCTACATCTGAATTCATCATGCCTAGTATAGGGTCCAACAAAATGTGTGCAACTAATAAAGAGATGTTTGATAAGTGAATGAGTAGCTTTTTGTTTCTACATAAGACAAGTAGTTATCTTTTCTTCTAAATCTCAAGTTATAATTAATAGAATTAAGTTGAAATATATTTCTCTATAAATTTGACCTCTTATAAATTTCTATCATAAAAACAAAAGTCAAGTTATTTTTTAACTGTGGACATGCTTCAATAATTACCAATCATTCATTAAATTTCAATTTTTAAATAAATATATTCTTGAAATATTCTGTATATTGCTTCCAGAACTTCTCACAACCTTAGTTATACAATTATACCTCCAACTTTTTTATATCTCCTTAAAAGGTAAATTAGAATGGGAAGGGTTCCCAGTACAGTGTTGTGGCCAGTGGCCTAGGATGAGGGCTACTTCTAATTTGAATATCTCAATTTGCATTCACCTTTTACACACTTCTGGTCTTAGAGAGTTATGACACAACAACTTGAGAAAGCTCATTCATGCCTTCTTCCCTTTGCAAAAGGTTAATAAAGGTCTTTAATATGAATTAATCAAGTTCTTTGATCTTGAAAAAAATCAATGTCTCCTCAATCTAATTGAGTTTATAAACTAGGCAGATTTTCCTCAAAAATAGAAAGCATTTTAGTGGATGAATAGAATACTATAATTTTTCTTAACAGTCTCAAGCATTTTTATTCATAGATAGATATACCACTATTTTAATTCTAGGATTAGCATTTGCATAAAACTCTAAAAGTCATAAAAGAGATACCTTCTGGACATACTGAGTTGTATCATTCCATTGACCTACTAGATCCACAACAAATAATGTTTGTGATTATCTTTTGAATTTTTTGAATTCTAGAAGTTATGTCCTTATCAAATTTGCACCATTTCTTTAAATATTTTATCCATCCCTTTCTCTTTCCCCTTTCCTTCTGGAATTCCCAGTATGCATACTTTGGTATGCGTGAGGGAATTTCACAGTTCCCCAAGGTTCTGTTCATTTTTATTTGATCTTCTCCCTGTGATCCTTAAAGGAATGATTTCAATTGATCCCCTTTAAGTTTGCTGATTCTTCCATCTGCTCAAATCTGCTATTTAAAATTGCTAGTGAGTTTCTCATTTCAGTTATTACAATCTTTAGCTGCATAGTTTCTTTTTTTTTGGTACCAGAGATCGAACTTGGGACCTTGTGCTTGTAAGGCAGGCAGCAGAACCACTGAGCTAAATAATTTCTTATATTATCTATTGCTTTATTGGTATTCTCAATTTGTTCATACATCATCTTCTGATTTCCTCAGTTATTTATCCATGGCTTCCTTTACCTCTTTAAATATATCTAAAACACTTGATTTTTTTCAAGTCTTTGTTTACTAAATGTGTGCTCCCTTGGGGACAATTTCTGTTAATTTCTTAAGCAAAAATGCCATAGTTTCTTGTTTCTTCATGTTTGTTGTGGACAACTGGGCCATTTGAATGTTAGAATATGATAATCAATTTTTTTTTGCTATGCTTGGGTTTTTAAAAAAATGTTTAGTTGTAGTTTTAGTTGCTTGTAGATTTTTGTAAGTATTTTTATTTTTTAAAATTCTATATTCCTTGTCATGTATGGTATTTGAAGCCTGAATCTAAGAAGAGAAAGAGAAAGCAATAAAGGGAAAAATTTAAGGTTTTTGTCTTTGAAGACTGGCTCTATTTTTTGGGCACTAAACACTTAGCCAGGCTGCTTGCAACGTTGCCTTAAGCTTCATTTCAGGTGTGAGCCTAGAAATTAGCCGGACATAAAAGCTTAGTAGTTTTTCCTCACTGTTTTCTGATTATCTTTCCTCTATGCTTTGGACATTGTTTCCTAAATTCCTCAATATACACAAGTGTTTTCAATGCTCGACTCCCCCCAACACATACTCCCTAACTTTTCCTTCCAGGTTTTGGCACTCTATTGTGTGTCTCAAATATAAGCTTTTGCCTAAGCAGTTAAGAGCGGTTTATTTGCTTTATAATATTTCAAAACATTACCTACTGGTTTTCTGCTCTAGGAGAGTTCAGAGTTAGGTGAATCAAAGACAACTATCTTGCATCACTCCTGCATGTAGTCTCTGGAGAGTCAGGACAGACAAACTTATAATACCTAGTTAATAAAGTCTGCCCTGTACCTTTTAAGATCAGGATCCATCTTATACTGGGAATGTAGGCCACTGTTTTTGATACCACCACAGAGGTAGGGAGCAAGGGAGATGCAAAGTTTTCCAATTCTTTTACAGTTGTAATTTCTTGATTCAGCATTCAACAAGGTGTTATGCATTTTTGAACTGGTATCCAGATTTCTCACAAAGTTAGTTCTGACTGTCTGTACTTGATTTTTCTATTTCTCTGAACAAACTCTTGGAACTACTTACTTTCCCATTTTTGCTGAAATTTTTCCTTTACAACAAATGAATTCTGAGACTCCCTTGCGACCCATGAGTAGATTTTCACCTGTTATCCTTCAGTACTAATCAGGGTTCATCTTTACTTCATGGGGCAGGAATGCACTAAAGTTTCGGCGTGTTAAGTCCAACATCTTGCTCGTTTCAGGTTTGGCATCTGTGTACTGTCTTTTCCGCAAGAGTTGCTGGGCTTTCACTGCTTCTTTATATGCTGAGTAGCTTTGTATTATACCCTGGACATTTTGAATGTTACATTATGGAAGTATGGGTTCTAATAGAATCTTTTGGAAGAATGTTTATTTTTGTTTTGTCTTATTTTATGTGCAATCAATCTGGTTAGTTTCAGACCAGAAGCCCCTTCTGTGGGCTTTAGTTATGAAGTCAAGATAGTTTTTAACAGCCTTTGAAATACGGTTTTGGTGTGCCTCCGTGGGCCAGTATGGATCCAGGGGGTTTTGTATGTTTTGTTCTTGGAGCCTTTGTCATGCTGAATTGGATTAGTTCTGCACATGCACATTGTGTTAGTAGTAATTTTAGTGTGTGCATGTGTGTTTGTGTGTGTGTGGTGTGTTTTAATCAGGAGGTGGGATTGTCTAAGACTTTGGACATAAGTCCTTAAATACTAAAGTGCTTAACTATCTTTTAGGAAAATTCTCCAGAATCCACTCAAAAGTAGTTTGAAAGCAGCTTTTCCAGGATGGACATATGGAGAAGTCAGCTCAATGATCTTTTCATGACACAAGCTCAAACCTCCCTACTAGAGCTTCCCTCCTCGCAAAGAAACAAAAATCTGCGACAAGGAACAGTGACCACTGTCTAGTTACTTTCTCATCACTGGGGCATAATATTTAACACCCACAACTTAAAAGAGGAAAGGTTTATTTTGGCTCATAGTTTGTAGGAGTTTCAGTCCATAGTCAGCTGGCTCCATAGCAGAGGGGCATACAGAGGAGACTTGCTCCTGGCATGCCAGGCAGGAAAAAGCAATCAAGGAGGAGGGAGGGAGGGGTTGACTCTTGCAGTCTATGCCCCCAGTGTCTCACTTTCTCCAACCAGGCTTCACCTCCCAACTTCATATTTAGCTATAAATTCATCAGTGGAGGAATCCAAAAGTCCCACCTATAATCCCATGAGGCTTTGAAGGGACATCTAGATATAAACCTTAACAATCACCTAACAAAAAGGACAAAAAAGGACCCTGAAAACTTCTCCTTTTCACCATTCAATGAACAAATACCTTGTATTTCCCATCCTATAAATTCCCCTGATATCAACCTGTTCGGGAAACAGATTTGAGTTTTTAATCTCTAATCTTCATGATTGTCTCTCAGTAAAAAGCTTTTTACTTTTGCAAAAAACCAACAAAATCAAACATAAAGCAGCAGTTCCCCAGTATTGACTTCTATGTGCATTTGGCAGCAAAGCTTTGCTTGGATCAGATACAGTATTTGATACCTGGTTGTCTCTATTTGAGTAATATTAGCAGCTACTATTGTTCTAAACACTACTTCCAGTAGTAGAGGATAGTAAATTTGTGGTATTATAATTTTATTGTTTTGTTTTTATATACTTACTGACATTATTTTATAAAATGGTACTTCCATTGAAAGTTCATACAGGAATGTGAATACTATTTGATTATTTTCCTCTATTTGCCAATTTTCAAAAGAATGGATTTATTCTACATCATCATTTAAATTAATCAATTAGTATTTTACTATCATTATAAATCATGGATTAAACCATACTTTATAGTTTTTAAACCCTTTATGTTATTATCTTCATCAGAAATCACATAAAGTTCTATGTTCCTCATTTTTAAGCTGAGTGTGGCAAAACAAGGCACTGGGCAAAACTATGCCCAAATCTATAGCTCCTCACAAAGTGTCTTCCCTAGTGGCTAGGAGGGCCACTGGAAGATGGACTGTCCCCTCTCCAAGTAGGTGTGGGGTCACTGACTCCTTAGCCCTGTCCTGTTGATCTACTGGGACCTGTACTTCAAGCAGAAGACTGACAGGTGCCACAGATCTTGCTCCCCCAGCCCATCACCAAACAAGAGCTCTTCTAGTTGAGCATAAGTTTATCTCATTTCTCTCTGACATAGGGGCCAACATACTCAACTCAATCATACTCTTTGTCAACATACTCAGGACCTAGAGTTAAATCTTCAGTGTTGGTAGTGGAAGTTGACAGCCAGCCTCCCTGCATGACGACACCCTTAAGTTGCTCCTAACAGGATCATATATTCTCTCATTCATTCCTGGTGATTCCACAATTCCCTTCATGGGATGGGATCTCCTTTTAAAGATGCAGACAACGGACTTCTTCCAAAATCTTTCTTCCCTTTCCACATAGTCTATACTTTTTCTCTTTACTCCTTCCTCTGGTCCCCAACCTCCACCTTTGCGCATTTTAGATTCACACATAACCTTGGAAGAGGCCGTTCCTTTAAAGGACAAGGACAAGGACACTCATGCCCTCCCCATCTCAGAGTATTGTTCACAGCTACCTTCAAACCATCTACCATGATTTCAGCTACTTGTTCTTTCTTATTATCTTTAAAACCCAAGAATGCAATGATAGATCTGATCCCTGTTTTCTCCCAGCTCCCTGAACTCCAGGAACAATCACAGCCAGGATCATAAATTAGCAACTAGTTGTTGCTAAGGTAGCCATTGTCATGTTGCCACATGGCCCTTTCTACTCAGCCATTCTTGCTCCCCCAGTCTTATACTTCCCTTTCCCTCACTCCACCTAAGCCCATCTCACTAACCCTACATTACCTTCCATAAAACCCCAGATCAATCAACTCTGAATGGATTATCCTTTGGAGTTGCTGCTGAAGGTCCCATATGGAACCCTAAATTCTGGCTGTGTTCTTTTACTTGCTTATCACCATTTTACCTAACTGTAATCTAAAGAATTTTTTTTCTCTAAAATCCAGTACTTTTTTGGAATCTGCCTTGGCATCCTCATGCTAACACAATATTGCCACAGAGGTTTTATATCCTTTTGCTGTGTAGCTCTTTCTTTTTTTAAATTTCTGGAAAGTTCACTTCAATTATATTATTTTAATACTTATTCTATTTTTTTGACTGTTTTCTTCACTGTTTTCTGTTAGTCCCAGGTTATATTTCCTTTCTTGATTTATCTTCAACATTTGGTCCTTTCTTTCAAAACCTTTTATACCTGCTTTCTTTCTGGATTTTTCTCCTTTTTGCCTCTATTTCATTCATGAAATTAACAATTTTGCTTATTTTTCTTGTATTCCTTTTTGTTTAGTCTTGCTTTCTTAAGTGATACTCTTTTTTACATTTTCAGTTTTCTTTAAATCTTCTTACTAAATATCTTTCATATTATCTTTCATATCATGTATAATTTTCTAGCTTCTTTGAAATAGTATATTACCATTTTTATTTTCATTATTTAACCTATTTTTTATGGAGTGTTTTCATATATAAGTATGAAGGTACGTATTTTTCTTGCTTTTATATTAAATTTGACTTCAAATATTTCTATCACCTCTTGACATTGGAATTTAATTTTTGTGAACTTTTCAAAGAAGTATTGGTTTAGAAAATTTAAAAAAATATAAATGTCTTGTTTCAGAATGTATTCATCTTTACAGAAAATTTGTAACATTGGTATGGAGAATTCTCATGAACACTCCACTAAGTTTTTCCTATTACTAACATTCTATGTTAGTTTGGTACATTTTTCATAATTAGTGAGCCAATATTGACACCTTATTTTTTACTAAAGTCCATACTTTATTCAGATCATTTTAATTTCTATTCAATGTCCTTTCATTTTTCCAAGACTCCATCTATGATACTACATTATATCTAGTTATTGTGTCCCTTTAGGTTTTTCTTTATTGTGGCAGTTTCTCAGACTTTCCCTGCTTTTGATTACCTTGACAGCTTTGAAGTGTACAGATCTAATATTTGTAGAATTTCTATCAGTGTGGTCTTATCTTATGTTTTCCTCATGTTTCTTCTGGGTGATTGTGTTTAGGTAATAAGACCATAGAGGTAAAGTGGCATTCTTGTCACATCATACCAAGGGTACACACTGTAATCATGGCTTATCACTGATGATGCTAAACTTAATCACTTGACTAAGATATGGTTGGGCAAGTTTCTACACGGGAAAGATAGTGATTTTTCTGTCTTTCCCAGAATATATTCTTCAAAAGGAAGTCAGTATACACAGCTCACACTTAAGAAATGACATTTTATACCAATATTGGAATTTTTGTGTATGAAGAATTTATCTATAATCCAGCTAATTTTTAAAACATTGTTCCTTTGTTTTAACAAAGTTCCTTTGTTTTTTTTCAGAAATGTTAGAAAAACATAGGTATTTGCTTTCAGAGATTTGCTAGTATCCTGTTCAATTTTGACTCCATTGTTAGATATGTTTCCTCTGCTTCTCTCATTTACCTGTACAGCAGCACTGATGGTTTGTTTCGAGTTTTTGTGGATCTGATTGCTCTTTTACTACTCAGATCTCATATAAGCTCCTTCCACTTGCCCGACAACAGCTTGGCCAAAGCTCTTACTTTCTGCCAATCTTCAGTAGATTTTCTGGGTCTGGGAAAAATTGTTATTGTGGGGTTTTCTGATTTGATCTCAGATCCATCAGATGTCCTATTGTAATTTCTGCTTTTTTCTCTACAGAAATTATACCAGGTAGGCATTGTGATTATAAGTAGATAGTTGTCTCCATTCTTTTATATTTTTATAGTTCTATAGTTATACTGGTCATTAACTGTGGTCTTTAAAATTGTTACCAAGGCCTTTTAATTTGTTATCCATTATCTCTGTTTGGTATATGTGTTTATATGTTAAAATTCATAAAGTCCCAGAAAATATACTCTAATTTTTTATTACATATCGAGGCTACTACTGGGTCCTCTTCCCGTTTTCAGATTAGTTATTTATGCTATGTTCATGTACAAAAATACACATGCATACAAACTCACACACCCACACATACATATATAAATGGCCATTGTATATAAAATTATATGCATAAGCAAAAGCATAAAATTGTAAATCGAGTTTATATTTTCAGTGCAATCTTGACCCCTTATGACCTTCACAAGTCCTGAAGGGTGGCATATTATCATACAAAGACATGTTTGCAAAATAAATGCAAGAATGGTTTACATTTTAAAAGCCAGATATCACTGAAACCAATTTTCCATATGATTTGATCAAAACCAAGTAGAAAATTAAAAATTGAAACCACTCCTTATATTAAGTGTAGTCCAATCCATTTTCTAAAATTTAAAAAAATGGAATATTACATAAAGAATATTACATAAAGAACAAGAAACTTGAGACATTTATACCTAAATGGATGCACACTGAGGTGATACTCTGAAGTGAAATAAATAGGACACACATGTGTAAATACCGGATAGTTTCTCTGGTGTGGGAAACCGAAAGTGTAAATAAGGACTAAAAGGTATAGCAGATAACATGATAGGAAGAAAAGGGGCAAAGGGAAGGGCAAATGAGAGGGAAAGAGGAAAGGAAAGAAGGGAATGGAATTAATACGAGAAAGAGAAAAAATGGAAACAAAGTCTTTGTAGATAGAGAAGGGTGGAGGGGTTGAAGGGAGGGCAGGGGAAGGGGGAAAAAATAAGAACCAAGATGAATTATGTAAAGGTGCAAATTTCCATTGATGAATGTCATTATATTGTACCTTAAATGTACCAATGCAATTACTAAAAAAAAATTAGGTTCTTTAGATAATCAAATCCTTCAAATACATATCTTTTTTTTTTTTTTTTTTGGTACCGGGGATCAAACTCGGGACCTTGTGCTTGCGAGGCAGGCACCGGAACCACTGAGCTAAATCCCCGGCCCTCAAATACATATCTTTAAAAATAAACAGAATCAGGAGCCGGGGATTTAGCTCAGTGGTTCTGGCACCTGCCTTGCAAGTGCAAGGTCCCGAGTTCACTCCCCTGTACCAAAAATAAATAAATAAATAAACAGAATCCTGGGCCAGGGATTTAGCTCAGTGGCATTGCGCCTGCCTTGCAAGCACAAGGTCCTGAATTCAATCCCCAGTACCAAAAATAAAAAATAAAAATAAATAAATAAATACATACATAAACAGAGTCCAATCAAACATAAATTTCTATTTTCTAGGGTTTTGAATGAATTTTCATATGAGATATACAGAGAAGTTTAATCAATGATTGTGGATAGGGATTTAAATCCACTATGTTCCTTAATTTTCATGATAAACAGATATCTCCTTGAATTCTCTCTGAAAAGGTAATCACATACTGTACTTAGACTTGTATCTTTAGCTTAATTAAAAAATTATGTTTTCATTAAATCTGTTCTACAGCTTTCTTCATTGATTTAAGTTTCTTTAAAAAATGCACATAAACTGCCCACACTAGTAATTATCCTAATTTTAAAAGCACAGTCACAATTCAATCATTAGGAAGGGAAGCAAAGCCTCAGTCCATTAGCAGTTGTTTATAATAGCACATCTCAATTGATTAAACTGCAGATTTTTTAAAGGTCTTGCTTTATAAATTGAGCCTAGTCAAGTAAACATAACATTTGGTAATAGTCTTCACAGCAACTGTCAAAATGACTTATTGTTTTTCCAGTCCTGCATTCCTTCAGAATTAATAATACCTCTGTGCCCTTTATAACACTTATTATTGATGCCATGAAGTTCTCTATATTTAATGAGTAGATGTTTCATTATACTACATAGTTCTGTTTTCAGACAGAAAATTTTTCAAATCTGTTTCTCTTTTCCTCTTGATTGAAGGACTGTAAATATGCAATTAGCAGTTGAAGTAGAAGTAAAAAGAAGAAAATATCAGCTGTCAAGATTTCTGTTGAAAGACACAGGATGCTTTAAGCTAAGAACGACATGACAAAAGACAAAAGCATCCTTGCCAGTGTGGCTGAAAGTTGCAAAATGTTTAAACATTTGATTTATCTTTTCTTCTTGAAATAATTGTAATCATTGCCTTCTGTGAAACAAGTTAATGAAAAGACACATTTTTTTTCTTACAATGCTAAGGTTAAGCTCTCATACATATTCAGCTTTTGATTTCTATGTTTAATTGATTCCTAGTATTTTTCAGTAATGAGAAAGTTACTAGCTTCCAAGAATAGCAGACCTAGGAAATACACCCATAAGAGTCTAATTTTTAGAAATCACAATGGTCTAAATAACTGTATAATGCTAGGAATACTCATTTGACACCAACTGGAACATTTATTACTCTTTTTAATTTACAATATAATCTAAGAAGTGCCATAAAGGTTATGTTATGATAACTCAAATTGCACTTCAGTTTTCAATTAGCTCTATTTTAATCTCTTAATTTCAAATGTCTTTTATTCCATGTATATATTTTTCAGCAGATTCCTATATAAAAAATAGTTTGCATCATCTACACATACTAAGTATATCCCCTATTCCTAGAGCAAAGATATTTAGATATTTAGATATTTTGAAGCAAATTTAATTTTACCACTGATAAATGCACATCAGTCCTTTTCTAAATATTAATTAATTTATTTTATTTTATATTAATCACATTAACTGAATGTGCATAATATATATACCTATCTTAAACAGATGACATAAATAACCATATAGTTGTATCAATATAAATTATTTTATATGTTTTTGAGGTCTTTCTAAAAAGTAAATGACTACCCATATGTTTACTGTTTATGATATAAGGAAGAAAAAACATATCTGTCACAAGAGACAGACTAATGAGAAATCATACACATTTATTTAATATGAGTATTATGTGACATGGTAGCATTCTTAAGGAAAAAACTTTATGAACAGTAATTTATGAATAAATAATAAAATAACCTTATGAATAATAATTATTAATAACACTTTAATAAACATGTAAACTTTAGTGATTTCTTTTTTCACTGTTTGATGAAGAATAGAGAGTTTTGAGAAAACCTGATGGGACTAAGAATATGAGTCACTGAGTTAGTGGAAACTGGGGAAAACTTCGTGAGACCTTTTCATTCAAATCCCTCTCAGTACCTCTGAATTTGGATGTAAAAGTGCAACTGTTTCCGCTGAGTCTAGGGAGGTCACCTCTCAGGCGAGTATCCTATGACCTGCTTCAGGGAAGCTCAGGAAGTTGTTTTTGCACATGCTATTCTCAAAATCCCTTAGCCTAAAATTTTTAATAAGCAGAGATGTCTTATTTTGGTAGCATATCTTCAACCTCATCGATAGTTTATGAAGAACAATCTTTCATTTTGATGGGCTGAGTTTTTTGTCTTATTCAAAAGAAAAGTCTTTCTTATTACAAAGAGACAAAGAAGTTCTACATTTCTTCTTGTAACTTTATAGTCTTACCATTATAATCTTTACCATCTCTAAATATTTGATTGAATTGGGACATTGAATTGCATATGTTCTGAGTTAAGAGATCCAGTTTTACTGTTCTTTTTATAATGATCCCTATTTCTCTGCAACTGTTGCCAAATGACCCCTCCTTTTTCTATGTTTTGTAATGTCATCTCCTTTACTGAATTTCCATGAATAGATAAGTCTAAAATTGGGATTTTTAAATTTTCGTTGTTCTGTGACTTATATTTCTACCTATATCACATTATTTTACTGCCATCCTTTTATTGTAGACTTTATAGATATTATAGTAGGGTATTTCTCCATTTGACTGTGTATTTGCTTTTTTAAAAGATGTCTTTGATATTTGTGGATATCTTCACATATTGAATTTAAAGTTAGTGTTTTCAAGTTTTCCTAAAAATCTTCATATGAACCAACATAAATTTGAGAGTTAATTTTGTGAGGGTGTTGTAGGAATTCATATCTTCTTAATATTGAATTATCCCAATTGAAGATATATCTTTACTGAACTTATATGTTCTGTGTCATTATGTAAAGTTTAACATTTTGTTTATTCTGAATTTTCTTGATATTTAATGTGTATCTTCCTAAATTTCATTTCTTTTTATTTTTAGTAAAATTGAGACAAATAATTGAATTTTTAAGGCAGTCTTGTATCTAGTCCCCTTGCCGTTGTCTCTTTTAGTTGTGAAACAGCCAGAAACTATCTAGGACTGAAGAACGAAGAAAAACCAATGCCAACTGAAAAAGAACAAAACCACCCTCCCATTAATCAGAACTGGTGGACAGACACAGATAAAATCAGCTGTAAAGTTAACAACATTGTACTTCCTAAGGTCCTGATGCGGTTGTAAAATGCCATAAAAATCCCACTTTGAGTAATTATTGCTTTCTTCTCAGTGATGCCCCAGATCAGCTTTGCTCAATTCATTAATTACAGAAGACAACCAATTGCCTACTTGCCCTCCTCCACTCAACACAGCCAATCTCTAGTTAATCCCCACGTCTTCAAATCCCTCTTTTCAAAGAGCAGCTAATCCAGACTTCACTGCTTTCCTTAGACCTTCTTCCCAGTCCCTCAGAGGGGACCCAAATCTAGCAAAAGATGACTTTCTTTTCTATCTTGTTTACCAGCATTCCACTTTTCCTGGTATTTTCCCCCTAAATTTGAGAAATAAGTGCATTTTATTAGACAATTAGGCATATAGGACAATTAGGCATAACAGATTATAGTGATCTGCCTGTTGGGGTTTCTATGAACATGCTCAAATACTTTCTAACCATGATACATTAGTCTTTTCCTTCATACCTCATAGCAATTTACTTTCCCAAATGCATTGGGCAGGATGCAAACACTACAATGCTGAACTAAATCAGAGACACAATATGAGAAATCTCTTCTAGTTCCCTAGAAGTTAAAAGAACTCATGAAATCCATCTGGCTTTTTGTCTTAAAGGAAATAAAATCCAAGTTTGTGCGTGTGTGTATGGAGTGTATGTGTGTGCGTGCGCTCATGTTTGTGTGTGTTGGTCTGGTTAAACATGATATTTGGTATAAACTTACAGAAATCCTTTGATATGTTGAGGAATACTGTTCCCTTACTTGTCATTCACATCTTGATTGTATCATATATAGAAATTAACATCTCAGCTGTATTATGATGCATTATTTAAAAATGCAGTATTGTTTCTTATTGTATTTTTAATTTGCATTTTCATGATAACTGGTGATATTGAAGATTTTTATGTGATTATTAGTAAATTATATGTCTTTTTTCAAGTAAAAAGTTCATTTTACATTCTGAATACCAATTCTAGACTCCCAGTCTGCTTTGTGTTTTCATTTGCTTAATAGAATTTTAAATAGAAAATATTTTCATCTTTGATAGATCCCAATATATAAATATTTATATTTTACAGTTTTTGTGTCTTATAGAAAATATTATTAACCTAACATAGTCTAATGATTTGCTTCTATTTTTAATTGCAAGTTTATCCTTTTTTGGTTTTCCATTTAAGTATACGATTTATATTGAGTGAATTTTTTGTATTTGATGTGAGGTAGAGAACAAATTTATATATATATATCCATTTATTTAAATATTCTTAAATTCTCTTTAAAATCTATTAAAGATTTAAGTGTACATTTTAGTTTGGATTTTTTTTTTTTTTTTTTTTTTTGGTACCAGGGCTCAAACTCGGGACCTTGCGCTTGTGAGGCAGGCACCAGAACCACTGAGGTAAATTCCCGGCTCTAAGTGTACATTTTAAAAAGTGCACATTTTTCTATTTACCTCTGTATATTTCATATTTTTGTTATGACATATTGTGCTATATTTTAATTCCATTTTTTGTTGTGGTTCTATGAAAATATAATTGATTATTGTATATTCATATTGTATCCTGTAAATTTCATACACTCAGATAAAGTAATAATAGCTTTTTTTGTAAATTCCTAAACATTTCCTACTTTTGTGATCATGCTGTATGTAAATACATTCTACTAATACCACAAATATCATGTGAAATAGAAATGCTATAACTACTTGCCCTTGCTTGTTTTATGAGTTTATGGAGAAAATAGCCACTTACCACTAATATGATATTAGCTGTCAATTTTATAACAGAAACTCTTAATTAGGTTAAAGAATTCTAGGGGCTGGGGATTTAGCTCAGTGGTTCTGCCCCCTACCTCACAAGCACAAGGTCCAGAGTTCGATCCCCAGTACCAAAAAAAAAAAAAATGTTTAAAGAATTCTTTTCCCCTTCTGGTTTGTTTTGAAGTTTTTTGTTTTTATTTTTTCACAAACATTAAATTAAACTTGTCATTGTATTAAATTTGTTGATTTTCCCTGTATCTATAGGATTTTTTGCTAGTCTATTAAAATTATGAATTACATTGATTAATTTTCTAATTTTAAGTGAAATTTATATTTCTGGATTAAAGTTTGCATAGTCAGGGTGCCTTACAATTTATTCCAGGAAGTGAGCAAAAATTATAAAAGATGTGATTTATATACTTTATCTTTTAAAAGTCAAACCACATTTTTTATTTCAGTGAGGATAATTCTGATTTTCACATTTTTATTTTCTTTGTCCAGAACAAGATCCCACTTTATCTATATTTATTGTGGTTTAGGTTTGTTGAGCTTAGTTGAAAATAAAATTTTACTGTTATTTCTATTTCTCATTTGAGGTCTCTACCTATGCCATGTTTAACTACCTGATGTTTATTCACAGATCACTTATGATTTTTATTTTGCTTTCTTCATTTTGGCTTCATTTTAATATATTTTTATTCCTTTATCTTCTAATCCATTTATTTTTCCTTTTATAGTATTTAATATTTCATTGTTTAATTTTAGATATTATTTCATCTTTAGAAGTAATTTTTGTCTTTTTCATAGTTTCTTTTTCTTTCCATGATTTTTGCATTTTCCTGATTATATAGAACATATTTATAACAACAGTATCAATGCCCTTTTTTGTTAAATTAATAATTTCTGTTATTTTTGAGTTTATTTTCATTATTATACCAGGTATGGAATATATAATATGGCTTCTTTGTATGTCTGGTAACTTTTAAAAACCATATTCTAGGTTATGTTGTACATATTGGACATTTCTGTAATCCTTTAAAGAACATGAGGCTTTGTTCTGGCATGAATTCTTAAGTTACCTGGAATTTGTTGATTTATTCACACTTTGTCTTATGTTCTGGTAATGTTTTCCAAGCAATATTCTTTTTAGTTTAGCTCCATTACTGAAGTAAGACCTTTCCAAGAACAATTTAGTGCCCCATACTTAATAGGATCTCTCCACTAAGGCTGATAGCAGGTTTGTGTAAAGCCTGGAAAATTGCTTTCTAGGGGATTTATCAAGATCTTTTGTATATACAGAGGATTAATTTAGTCCAAGTCTCAAAAGGACTCTGTGATCTGCACTAGAATTTCCCTGTGTAGACTTCTCCCTTCAATTTCCCTATTCTACAGAGCTGGGCTCCAGAGCTGGCCTGCTCAAGTCTATTCAGGCAGGTTGCAGTGCTCTGTTGGCTACTGATTCTCTAGGCTACAGCCGAGAAAGTAGCTCCTGGAAGAAAAGATGGTCAGCCAGAGGCCTTGCTTCTCTATCTTTCTCCTGCTCTGGCTTTGTATACATTGGTTAGTTTTGTGTTATGTAAGGAAACCAATTCCCACAGTGGTTAATCTTTCCAAAGTGGAACTAATTCATTTTTAACCTGTATATTATTTTTGATGCACTGTCTTTTCTTTATTGTAAAAAAATTGTATAAGCATCACCAAATAAGATGTCCAATTTTCTTATTTTAAAATATTTTAAGTGACAATTTATATCTTATTATTAAGAACTTGTTGGCACTCACCACTCATGCTAGCTGAGCTGTTCCTCGTCTTAAATCACCATTTAAACTTTATTTTAAAGCAACTTTTATGTTAAAGTTTTTATGGTTCTGTTGCCTATTTTCATCTTATTTCTGTTTTGTTACATCTTGCCAAAGTTTTGTCTATTTTGTACACTTTTTTCCCAGAAAGTAATTTTTAAAAAATATATCTTTGGGGTTTTACTATGGTCATGTTTCTCTCTTTCACTGAGTCTAGCAATTTATCTTTGATTTATTTCCATCTTGTTTTGGATTCATTCTGGTATACCTTTTTAGTCTTTTTTATTTTTTCAATTTCTCTTGTAATTTTTTTTTTTGCTTAAAATGCTGAAAAATTTAAAAAGAAACAGCAAGAAAATTGAAAACAACTATGAATAGGCAGTTATGACAAGGGTAAGGCTACATAAGCTAGAGGTATGTGTAGAAACACTAGACCATCTAGTATATATAGAATGGTATGGAATTTTCTTTTATCAGGTTGCCAAATATTAGAAAATTGTATAATTTCCTGAGTCGATAACTTTTGAGTCTGGGGAACAAAGGTACTCACATACTATGAGAGGATGCTAAACTTGGTGCAGCTATTTCAGAAGGGATTCTAACAATATTTAGAGAAATTAAGAATGAGTGTACCGTAAAATATAGCAGTCCAGTTCTTGGATATATTCGTTAGAGAAAATCTACTAGAAAATGAATTTCTGGAGGCCAGGGCATTTTGTTTCTTTTGCGCATATGCCTTGGCCAATGCATGACACTTATTAGGTGTTTAATACATGTTTGTTGAATTTTGTAATCCTTTCACACAAATGTTGCAAATAGGTACATGTGAAGATAACCACTGTAGCAGGATTTGCAGTAGCAATGAAACCTTCAGCAGATTCACTAATGAAAGAACAAATCAATGAAACATGATGAGGGTATGGAACGAATACTGCGATAAGTAGAAGTAGTAAAAGTAAAATAACTTGAGTAGATCGGTGATAACTGAAGTGTAAGCACAAGTAGAAAGCAATATATCATTTTAAAATAAAAATACATGTAAAATAAAACTTTCTATTTTGAAGTAGTCATATAGTTTAATATGAGTTGAAGCAGCTGGAAAAGGTAGGGAAATGGAAGTGAGAGAAAGAACAGAACATTACGTTTTTGGGGAAAAACAAAATAAAATGAAGATACAGAGGTACTTTTCAATGACTAGTAGTGGGTGCTAGGTCAAGTTTACATCTTTGGAGTCGGTGGGGAAAAAAGTGTACACACAAGCCATTTTGACTTGTTTTGTTTCTTTAAACATACAATTCAATTTACTCATGGCATAGTTTTTCAAGGAGGCCTAATACAACAAATTGATTCTTTTGCTAAGGGAACTGATGACCTGCTCCACACTGGGTATTTCTCTGAGATTAATTTATAGTTAACATTCTGGCTTGCCAGTATGTGACAGACAGACCACCTGTTTGTTTAGGTTATACAAATCTAGCATTATAAACAAAGGAATCATTCTATAAAATAATTGAAGGTTGAGTTGCCATGGAAGTAATAAAGGAGGAGGATATAAATTAGATATTTTTATGTAACTTGTTAAGTCAGATTGGTGTCTAGGAACTGAAAGCATAGACAATGATTGTCTACTGGCCTAGTAGCACACTTAGGAAATAACCCTGACCTGAACTAGGCTCATTTTGCAATAAATGGGTGTTTATGTTCACATGAGTAGAGTCAGCAACTCTGAAGCTGACCTGGATGAAGCTCTTGGGCTCTCACCATGAGCTACTACTGTCCTTGCAACTTCTAGGTAAAAAACAAGAGAAGCAGAGACAAATGGTGAGCAAATGAATGGGTGGTGTGCTTGCACTCCTGGAGTATTAAGAAGGGGAAGCTAGAATGTAAAGCACGAGGTAAAAAAAAGACAGAAAATGAAGCTTCCCTTTCAAAGGCCCTATTCTAAGCCACAGTTCTTTCTTAGATAAGCACAGCAGTTATGAGAAGTGAGTTTATCTCTCTACCTACAATTTTTATTCTGCCTATGTTATTTTAGAAAGCAGCATTTTAAATAAAGGAGTTCATTTTCCATTAGCAATAATTTAGGAGCTTGGAAGTGACTGCAACATTTCAGTTTGTTAATCAGGCTAAGGATTTTGTTGGATTCCACTTACAACTTTACTTTTTAATTATATGCATCTAATATTTATATATGTATAATTTTTAAAACATTGGAAATGCTCAAATCCTTAGAGTGTTCCTGCCAGGATACAGGAAATTGCTATACTATATTTCCAGCACTAGGACTCAAACCGAGGGACTTAACACACGCTAGGGAAGCACATTATACTGAATTATGAATCTATCACAAGTAGTTTATTATAATTTTTTCAAATATAATTTCAAATAAACACCTTATAGTCAAAAGAATGAGTATACCTTAGAGCTCCTTTAGTTTAGTAGTACAGCACAGTGACTATACTTAATAACAACATATTCCACTCTTGAAAATTGCTACAACTGTCAATTTTGAGCATTTTTGAGCACCATTAAAATAGTGAGGAAATGAATTTGTTAATAACTCAATTTGGCCATTTTACAACATGTATGTATTTCAAAGCATATTATACACTATTATATACACATTTTATCAATTAAAAATACATTCAAAAATTTTTGACTGTTTCATTTAACATCTCTTTCAGAATTATATAAATATGATTTATAATAAAAATTATAAAAGAAAAGATAAGCCCAAGGGACCTTTATTGAAGAAAACTGTTTGTGGAAAATGACTGAAGAGTTACCCACTGGACAGAGGGCCTGCAGGGGTTTACTGATCCCCTCCAGTGGTGGCAGTGGGGAAGGACCTGTTCTCCGTTCAGGAGCACCATGGCACCACCACAATGCTGGCCAGTTCTCAGGCTCTCCCTTTAAAATTCCCTATGGCTGCAATGGCTTTAGCTTCCTTTCTTCTACTTCTGTACTTTATGACAGATTTTACAATGTTTCTGGAGTTGAGTAATAATAGTTCTGATTCAGTCTTGAGCCAATCACTGTTTCTGTAAAACTGGAAAACATTCACGACATTGGGCCTTTTTTATTTGCCTCAATCTTGTGTGAGGTGTTCAGTTCCAACTAAGCATTTGGGTTGACAAAAGAAGCCTCACCTAAAGCAAAACTGTGCATAGTCAGAAGAAAAAAGAAAGTAGGTACCAGTGAGAAGTACATAATAGATGCTCACTTTGTTCTCTGATGACCCCTGCAAAATGCTGATTCCCTCCAAATTCCCAGAAGATAATCACCAATTTTCTTACAGCTTTTCATTTGGATAATGTTAGTGAATTTACAGAAAATATGTGTGTACAGAGGGAAAAATTTTATTATATATTTTTCTCATTTCTTATTTGCATTTTTAAATTAAATGAAGGAATATTTCCTTCAACTTACTTTTTTACACTTTACTTGAAAAGCTAGTCATGTTAGTACGATCTACTTCTACAGTATAAGTATATAGAGATCTCCAGAAAGCTACTGTCCATAGATATTATGCACCATAACAACTTCTGTGTTATACACGTAATACACTACATTTTATTTAGTTGTATTTAGCTACTACTCAATTAATGGGTACTGAAGATTTTTCTCTCTTGTCTTCTTCCCTTCCACTCTTCCCCCTTACCCCCTTCCTGCCTTCTTCTCTTCCCTCTCCTTTTAGTACAAGCAATGTCACAATGATATTGTCCAAGTGCAAATGAATGTATTTATGTAGGGTAGCTCTTGTACTGTGCAGTGGGATTATTAGATGACTCCAAATGGTTTCAAAGGTGGCTACTGATTTATGCTCCTATCAATTTACCCTTTACTTTTGTAGCAGTGTACAAGACTCTTGGCTGACAATTGCAATGCTTGACAATCTTATCAATGCTTGATATAATCAACCTGCAATTTTCTTTAATGTAGATAATTTTAAATGGTGTTGGATATTTTGTTCTAATTTTAATTTCCTTGTTTATTATTGAAGAAGGATTTTATTGGTCCGTTGCTTTGTATTTTCTATAAATTTTCCATGTATTTATTTTGTTATATCAGTAAATGTTTTTATCTTAATGATATGTAGAAGTTTCTTATGGATTCGGAATACCAATTCTTTTTGTGTAATGTAAGTCTACAACTCATGTTGTGGTTTTTTTTTGGTACTGGAGATTGAACTCGGGACCTCGTGCTTGCAAGCCAGGCTCCAGAACCACTGAGATAAATCCCCAGCCCTACAACTTATGTTTTAAAATTTAACAATTTATTCTTTTATTTCTTTTTAAAACTTTACCATATGATCAAAAGCATATGCTCATAGTTTTCCTCTGTTATCTGCATACATTTTTTTACATTCTATTTGAGATATTAAAATATTTAGAACCTATAGTGTAAATGGTAGGAGGAAGGATTTATCTTCATTTTCTTTTTTATCTTCAATATCTCTTAATTAAATATGTGTCCTTTAATGATTGAATTGAGATACACAGTGCTTTCTTATGTGTGCATGATCTGGAGTCAAAACATAAGATCTTTAAATGTTTTGTCCTATTACTTTATAGAGTAAAATCCTTTTTGGCCTTCTTTATTAAAAGCCTTGATTTTATGATTCCATAAAAATTTTTAAAAGGCTTGTCCATTCCATGAGAAGTGTCTCTCTGTGTGTGTGTGTGTGTGTGTGTGTGTGTGTGTGTGTGTACTGGGTAGGGATAGGTGGAAGTTGTAGACCAATTAAGGAAAGTTTACATTTTTACAGTATCTAGAATTCCCACATATTCAGAATGCTTCTACCAATTTGCACTTTCACTACCAATTTAGGTGGATTCGGTTTACTTCTTTTCTTGAAGACAGTTGGCATTCCCTATCTGGCAGTACATCATTGTGGTTAATGTCTAATAAAGTCAATGCCTAATAAATTTGAACCTCTTTTCATGTGTTGTCATATCAGTAGTCTCTTTGTAAAGTAGTGGTTCATGTATTTGCCATTTAAAATTGATTTTCTCTTTTTCTAAGTAATTTAGAACTCTTTTTATAACTATATGTTGCTTTAATGACAGAGATGTGTTCTGAGAACATGTTGCTAGGCAATTATTTTGTGCAAACATCATAAAGTATACTTACACAAATCTAGATAGAATATTCTACTTCACACCTAGACTGTATGCAATACCCTATTGTCCCTAGGCTACAAACTTGTACAGCATGTCACTATAATGAACACCACAAGTAACACAATGGTGTTGATGTAGCTAAGCATATCTAAATGTAAAAATACACGTAAAGACATAAAATATGTTACACCTATGTGGTACACTTATCATAAACGGAGCTTTCAGAACTAGCAGTTGCTTTGGGTGAGACAGTAAGGATGTGCTGAGTGAATCTGAAATCTTAGGGCATTACTGTATGCCACGGTCCACTTTATAAACACTGTACATTTAAGCTACACCAAATCATAAAAAATCTTTCTTTAACAATAAATTAATGTTAGCTCATCACAGCTTTTTACTTTATAAACTTTTTCCTTTTCAAGTTTATGGCTTTTTGTAATAGGACAGCCCCAAACAAATATTGTAGAGCTGCACAGAAATATTTTCTTTTGTATAACTTTATTCTACAAAATTTTTATATCTTTAATTTTTGTTTTTAACTTTTTAAAAATAAAAACTAATATACAAACTCACGTATTATCCTTGATCCACACAAGATTAAAATCACCAACATTTTCTTTCACCTTCACATCTTGTCCCACGGGAAGGTGTTCAGCCCAATAACGTCATTCTGCAGAATATGTTCATAGTGACTTGTGTGGCTTGCTTTTCTCATCATAGTGTTGAATGTAGTCATGTAATGCACCATGAACATTCCTCTCTATTGAAGACAACTTTTGGGGCTCAGTCTACGATTTTAGACTTTTTAAGGCACTTGTTGCAGTTTGTTAAATAGTCTACTGACTACACTGTGACTCCTAGGCATTCTTTTTCTTTTCCCACAGTTTCCTTTCTCTTGGTTCTTCTTCAGCTATGAGTTCCTTTTCCAGTTCCAATAATTCCTCATTAGTTCCACAAAGTCATCTTCATTTACATCCAGGGTAAAGGCTTTCAATATCTCAACAACAGTCTTGCTGTTTTCTGCAAACTTCTCAACCTTGGCAAATACTTTGAAGTCATGAACAAACCTTTGGAGTATCTTGTCCTGGATGTCCTTCATGCCCTCCTTGATGATATTTCTCTGAACCCAAGCAAGGCACTTGATGCAAGCATATTACTGTCCTCCCAGTGTCACATCAGTGTCTTCTGCAGCTGCAGTAACAGCCTGGGAAAAGTTCTTCCTTGGGTAGTAGACCTTAAAAGCTCAGTGGGGTTTGATGGAAGAAATACCACTTTGCTTTTAGGATTAATATTACCAATACAGCAAGAAGCTTGGGGAGCATTGTCAGTAATAAGTGAACTTTTCAAGGGTATTTTATCTTCTAACAGTACTCCATTTAACTGTCATTGAAATTCAGGAAGACATATTGAAGAGGAGCTGGGTCATCCATGGGTTTTTCTTACGCCTATTGCACACTAAAGTATGTGCTTATTGATGAGCTTGAATGGCCCATAGTCAGCACTGTGCTAAATCACAAAAGGTTTTAACTTGTAGCATGCAACATGTCCCCTAAACAGACTGTTATCCTGTTCTTCAAAGCCTTGAAACCTGGTTTTGACTAAAATTCCTGCCAAGTGTCCATTTAGAGAATAGAAATACTTCATTCATATTGAAGAATTATTGTGGCAAATAATTTTCCTCCGCAACCAATTTATCTAATATTTCCAAAAATTCTCCAGCCTCCTTCACATCAGGATTCATAGGCTCACCACTCGCTTTCACATTATATACTGAATAATTCTTGAATCATTTAAACTACTCACAGATAGTAGTAAATTTAATATCATTTTCTGATCCAGTCTTTTCTTCCCATTAAGAAATTTTTGGCTGTGATTGTGATTTTTCATGGCCCCGACACGATACAATTCTGTCTGGTCTTCTGATCATTTGAAATTTGTCCATATGTGAAATAGACCCTCTTCTATTTTTTTTATTTAACTCATAGTCTTCAAGGAAGCAGATCTTTCATTTGTTCTTTTAAAAATATTTATTTATTTTTATTAGTACATGTTATTAGTACATATTGATTACACTCATTGTGGGGAGTAGATACATGTACATATCTTAGTTCTTATTATTCCCTCCCCTCCTTCCATCTCAGAATACCCTCCCCATTTATCAAACATCTATCTCCCTATGTCCTATTATCTTTTCTTTTGATTTTTATATGATGTAAGAAGCTATGTGCTATTTAAGCTTATGTATCTCATTTATTTCACTTAATGTTTTGTTCTTGTTCTTCAAGACTGTAGCTGGAATGGGATCACCTGTCTGCTGGAATGGAATATATCTGACTGGTAAGCAATAATCACTGATTTTCCATCTGTGTGATCCTTAATCATTTTTGTTCCCAGATCAATCAATACATGAGGACTCTTATAGGCAATATTGGCAGTGGATTTTGCACATTTAAGGGCCATTATGACTAATGCAACATGATATTAAGTCAAGCAAAAGAGAAAATTATACAACCAACAGACTTGGTAACATGAAATACATGAAGGTGTTGTTGGCATAACATGATGTATTACTTTGCAGGAAAGCTTTTAAACATTCTTTTATTGGTACATTGTAGGTATACAATACGTTTACATTTACCATTGGGTGCTTGTACCCGTACAAGATGTATCTTGGCTCTTATTTTTTTCCCCATTACCTGTGTGCCCTTCACCCCCTCCATGGTTCCCTAGATTGATTTTCCATTTTTTTTCTTTTCTCATAATTTTTCCTTTCCTTTCTTTCCTTTCTCCTTCCCTTCCCACCACCCCTATACCTTTGGATCTTTTCCTATTTCAAATTATTATTCATTTTAATCATTTTTATCCTTATTAACACCAGTTTCTCACACTAGAGAAACTATTCATAAATCAACCAATAACAAATGCTGTTGGGGGTGTGAGGAGAAAGGAACCCTTCTCCATTGTTGGTGGGAGTGCAGGCTGGTGCAACCACTGTGGAAATCAGTATGGAAATACCTCAAAGAACTAGGGCTAGAGGTCCCATTTGACCCAACTATTCCCCTACTGGGTATCTTCTCCAAAGAATTAAAAGAATCATACCACAGCGATATATGTGCACCCATGTTTATAGCGGTGCAGTTTGTAATAGCTAAAGCTTGGAAACAGCCCAAGTGCCCATCAACTGGAAACTGGATAAAGAAGTTTTTTTTAATAAAATGAAGTACTACTTAGCCATAAAGAATGAGAAACTAGAGACATTTATAGCTACATGTATGCATATTGAGGCCACACTCTTAAGTGACATAAATAGGACACACGTGTAAATACCAAATAGTTGCTCTAGTGTGAGGAAGCTTTTTACAATAGAAGTACACTTTAGAATACTGATCAAAAGTAATTACATAGTCAGTAACATAATCATTTATTATTTTGTCAAGCATTATATTGTACATAATTATATGTGCTATACAAATGCAATGACTAGCAGTGCAATTTTGTTTATATAACAGCACCATAAACACATGAATACTACATTGCACTGAGTCATGATGGCTACAAAGTCACTAGGGGATACAAATTTTTCAGCTCCATTATAATTTTATGAGACTACTGTGCTCATTAAACAGCATGACATTCACTTAACATGGCTTTTTCCTTGGATATATGCATTGTGTCTAGGTTTGGCAGTTGTTTTTTCACTAGTAATAATGTCTTTTGACAGTTCTTAATGTCTTTGAAGTTCTTAGTTTTAAGGTAGGTCAAATAAAAATTTCTTTTCTTTTTTCACATAAACAGATCATCCGTTAGCATTGGTGCTCTGTGCCCTGAGGGGCTTTCAGTGAATACACTGACTTAACATAAATGAGAGATCCAAGGCTCATACTTTTTTCACTAGTTCATGTAATTCCTGAAGTTTCACTTGGCAAAGAAGTTCTGGATGTTGCTCTCAGGGTGGAGCATTTTCTTGGTTTCCATGGCCACCTACTCTTCCTTAAATGTGTATGTCACAGGGCCATGTACATGGCCGTTCTCCCAAATGCAATGAATGGCATGACAATGAACCCCATAAAGAATATGGCTAGGGCTGCAATTATTTCCCACTAGTCTGTGCCCTTGTTCATCTCAGCAAAGTTCTCCTTGAAGCAGAAGTGATTCTTTGGACTTCCTCATCCCTGGAGGGTTTGCTCCAGGAGGCTTCCTCCTTTTTCAAGGGCATCTAGCCAAAGACAGGTGCTTAAACTGGGCTACAACGAGTGACAGAGAGTAAGACCCTCAATACAACTGGCGAGGGCATTGGTGTTACTCTTCACAGCACTCCTCTTTGCTGGTGCTACACATGCCAAGGTGCAAATTATAGTACTCACTTGACAGTTGGGCTAAATACCCCATAGGCAAAATCCTGCCTTGGCTATAATCCTCTATATCCAGTGGCCAGAAATAGGAAGAGAGGGAGTTAATGCAACCCAGTATCACAGGATGAAGGGACTTCATTTTAGTTCTTTCTGAGTTCTACTTTAAAAATAATTGTTCATTCTAAGATCACATTTTTCTCTTAAATATTCCTCTAAAGTGTTTATTGTTTTACTTTTCACATCTGTATCTTCAATCTATTTGAAATTGATATTTTGCACATGGTAAAGTGGGGATCAAGTTTCATTTTTTGCCAGGTATGGTTGGTGCATGCTTATAATGCCAGAATATGAGAAGCTAAGCCAAGAGGATTGCTGCAATTTTGAGACCAGTTTGGGCTACAAAGAGACTTCAATGCCAGCCTGAACTATATTGGAAGTCCCTGTATCAAACAACGAAAGATTAGTTTTTCCTGTATGAGTGTCCAAGGTATCTAGCACCATTTATGAATCAGACCATACTTTCTCATATTACACTATTGTGTCATATTAGACATAAAGTTTGAAAAAAAAGAACAGTGACTGAATATGTGGAGGTCTGTTTCTAGACTCTTTTGGGGTCCACTTATCTGTATTGGGACCAATGACACATTGCTTTAATTAATATAACTTCACAAAAGGTCTTGGTGTCAGTAATGACAGTCCACTGACTTTGTTCTGCTGCCCTTAAAAGTGCCTTAGCCAGGAAATGCAACATGGCTAACTAGAGGTGGTATCACCTTATAGATACTCAGAAAAGCTTCATCAAAATACAGGTACCCTGAAATGGGAGAGGAAACCACACCCTTAAATAAAACGTTAATCTGAAATGCAATACATATAAATTAATCCAAACACTATCTGAATCACTGAAAAGAGGAATTGGCACCATCATGGCTGGTTTGCACCACCCCTTTTCCCGCGGATTCCAGGGAGCAGCCAACAAGAGAGCATCCAAAGTAGTCTGAGGGAAGGAACTAGCTGCAGAGGCCAGGCTCCTGGGGCAGACTCTGCATCCTTTGGCCCTTTCTCCCAGTGATCACCCCAAACACTGGGGAATGGTGTGTCCCAGCAGCACTTCTCCAGCCCTCATCCCAGGCAAGGGAAGTCCCCTCTCCAGTCAGCGACTAACACCAGTCTAGTTGGCTACAGAGAAGCTGCACAGATCATATTCCTGGATTCAGAGGAAAGGGAGCAGGATGGAACTGGTGTCTCAGGGTAAGCTCCTCCATGTCCTTTCCACAAAGACCAGAGAAATCTGAGCTAGCAGGAAATCCTGAAGAGCAACCACTATCACGCTTGGGTGTGTGATGGGAGAAAAGTCCCTAAATCAAGCCCAGGTACCATATCAGATTCTGTCAGCTGGAGAGGAGAACTCTTGAGACAGGGTCAGTTTAGGACTTGAGGATAAAGGAAAAGACAGACATCCTAAGGCAGAGAACTTCTGATGACAAATTTGTCTGAAAAAAGTCTGAAGCTATAGCACAAAGGTTCCCCCAGCACAAAGGCGAATGGGAATCACAGGACATTGGCAGAAGATAAAGGAGAGCTCTGTGTCGGGAAAATTATCCCACATCCTCCTCCTCTCAAAATAATTGAGGTGGCTGGATCTTGGGATGGAGACAAAAACTGTAGCCAACCATCCCCAAAGAACAGCTTGCATCACAGAGGCAGGCTCAAAGAAAATGACACCTTTCAGCCCCTCCAGGCAGGCGAGCTGGTACAGAGAGGTACAGATGCAAAGCTGGCACGGCTGCCTGCAGCTACAGTAAGAAGGGGACTGTGTAGACAGTCAGGCTGCGTGCAGAGTGGTGACATGGAAATTGCAGGAGGCTCTTTTTCTGCTGTGTTTAATCTGGGTTCCCATCAGATTTTATGTTTTATTTGTAGTGTTTACCTGGTTTTTCTTTTTGCTTAGTTTCTTTTCTCTCTCTCTTCTCCCCATCACTTTTCTTCAATTCTTACTCCTGTATCAATATTATTTTTAAATTTTAACTTGTTTCTCCTACTTTTTAAATCCCTCAAGTTTTTTTCCTATGTTTATTCTGTTCTTTCTCATATCTTCCTATCATCTGTCATATTAATCTTCTGACTTCTCTATTCTCTTGTTTTTGTTCTTTCTAGTTTAACCTATCCATCTGTCTTCCCTTGCCTCTCCTTCACCTTACAGGTACACAAATATATGAAGAATTTCTGACAACACTGCAGCTTTCCTCAATCCCAAATTACACCTCCCTTCTCCTACATTGCACCCCTGCAACCACAAATATCTTAAAACCCTCAATACTTAATCTTTTTTTTTTTTTTTTTTTTTGGTACCAGGGATCTAACTCGGGTCCTTGCACTTGCAAGGCAGGCGGCGGAACCAGTGAGCTAAATCCCCGGCCCTCAACACTTAATCTTTACTCTGACTATAAAAGACTTCCAACAGAGTTGGATCCTTCACTAATTATTTTTATCTATTATTATTTGTTTTATCCACTTCTCCTCCTCCTGACTTACATCTCTTTTTCACCTATTCCTTAATCTCTGCCTTTACTTTAATTCCCACATCACAGACAACCAAATAACTGCTAATTAGAATATAGTGTAGACTCTAAACGGTAATGATAAAGAGTAAAAGTATAAATGCAACATTTAAATGCAAATTTGTTGATGCTGCTATAATCAGCAGTTATTCACAACAGAGTAACCAAGTCCAAATCATTTAAATTGAATAGTTAAAGGGGTAAACACTATTGCGGGTCAAAGAAAGCCATGCACACGCCACTCAAGAGCAGAAATCTCACTAAAAAGAGCTTCATATCAACTACAATCCCTGCTTACCCACTTGACCTTAACCCCATCACAATATATATATATATTTGTATTATATGAAATAACATTATATAAAATGATATATATTATATAAAACAACATTATATAAAATAATACACACACACACACACACACACACACACACATATATATATATATATATGTATATGTAAAAAGGTAACAAAATGTCTCCAAGATCTCCAAACTCTCTCAAGCCGCATCTGTGGGGCAATGATGGGGGAGAGAGCAGGCAAAAGGTAGCAGAGCTGTATGAACTGTTTAGGGAAGAGGTAAAGAAACTTGGTAAGTTCAGAGAGGCTATAACACAGAAAATAATGTAAGTAACATACAAAATGATGAATGCATATGTGGGAAAAACAAATAGAAAATTGGAAAGAATGACCAAAACATGAATGGCAAATTGACTAAAGATAAAGACTCTATAAAAATGTGTCAGAAAGAAATACTGCAGATAAAAAATTGTATAAAACTCAGACATTGCAAAAATGATCATTGTGAAGACAGGGTTTTTGAATTTGAGGACAAAATGGTAAATTATGTTAAATTACTTAGAAGTATTAAAAATGATAAGGGAACAAGAGTATATTATTAAAAAAAGAAGATCCTTCTGACTCCTTAGTAAAAATCTCAGCTGTTCAACAAAAGGACAAAATCTTAAAAGTTGTTAGAGAAAAGCAAAAAAAATGATGTATAAAGATAAACCCATTAGGATTACAGCAGGCTTCTCAAAACTTTAAAGGCAAAAGAACCTATAGTGAAGTATGTCAGGCCCTAAATGCAAACAACTTCCAACTCTGACTAATATATTCTGCAAAGCTTTCTTTCAAAATAGATGGAAAGGTAAAAACATTCTATAACAAAGAACACTTTAAGAGATGCAAACAAAACCAGAACAAGACTCCAAAAAAATATTCAAGAGTACCCTGGAAAGAGATAATAAAGCCAACAAGTCAAAAAATTCAGAAGGAATGAATATATCAAATAAGGCAAATGGTTTAAAAAAAGGAAAATAAAGGAGTTATCAACAGAAAAGAATACAATGACAGGAATAAATCAATAATGTTTGATAATAACTCTCAATGCAAACAGACTGAAATTCCCAATTAAAATAAACAGATTGGCAGATTAGACAGAAAAAGAGATCCAATAGTCTGCTGCATTCAAGAAACTCATCTAATCTAAAAATAAATTCATAGACTAAATAACAAAGGGTGGAAAACAATATTTCATGTACCAAACGCAAGGAGAGATAACAACTTTACTATCAGTCAAAGTAAGCTTCAAACTAAAACTGATCAGAAGAGGCAAAGATCACTACATACTAGTTAAGGGAACAATTCAACAGGTGAGTTAACACTTGTAAGTATGTATGCAGCAAATATTGGAGCACCTAACTTCATGAAACAAATATTATTGAATGTAAGGGATCAAACAAATACCAACACAATCATAGTGGGTGTTCTAAATTCCCCACTTTCACAGAGACAGATCAACTGAATAAAAAAATCAACAAAGAAATATATGAGCTAAGCCACACCTTTGAACAAATGAACTTAATATATTCTACAGAGGGTTTTACCCTACTACCACATAATACATTTTTTCTCAACAGCACATGGAACTGTCATCAAAATAGACCACGTGCAAATCCACAAAGCTTGCATAAATAATTACAAAAGAAACAAAATCCCCACATGTATATTATCAAACCATTGTGCATTGAAACTAGAAATCAACCACAAAGGAAAACACAGAAAATGTATAAAAACTTGGAAACTTTTTTACACAATCCTGAAAACTCAATGGGCTATAGAAGAAATCAAGGAAGAAATTAAACAATTTCTGGAATCAAACCACAATGCCAGTACAACACAAGAAAACCCATGGGTCACAATGAAGTCAGTCCTAAGAGGAAGCTTACTGCAGTTGATGCTCACAAAGCACAGTAAACTCAATTAAATAGCTTAATCATGAACAAGATACGTGAAAAACTTTTCAGACCCAAACTTAAGGAGGAAAATCCGTAAAGATCAGAGTAGAAATTGATGAAATTAAAACTAAAACAAAGATTATTCTTAAAAAGAATAAATAAAACATAAACAGCCAAACTTACCAAAAGAAAGAGAGAAAACACTCAGATCAATCCAATTAGAAATGAAAAAGTCAACATCACAATTAACACTGTCAAAATTGCCAAAGATAATTAATAACTAGTATGAAAAATTAAAATCCAACAAACTGGAAAATCTTAAAGATATAGCCAAATTCCTAGACACATAAAAATTACCAAAACTGAACCAAGGAGACGTACAAATTCTGAACTATCCAATACCAAGGAATGAAATTGAGGCAGTAACAGGAAACTGACCAGTTAAAAAAAGCCCAGGACTTGTTCACTGCTGAATTCTACAAGATCTTTGAGGAGGTTATAACACCAACACTCAAATTCTATGATACAAATGAAAGGGAAGGAGTGCTTTAAAACTGATTCTGGAATCCATCATCAATTTGATCCCCAAACCAGACAAAGACCCAACTAAAAAACTCAATTACAGGACAATCTCCTTAATGAACATAGATGCAAAAATATTTTTTTTTCTTAAGTTCTTTTATTGGTACATTTTAGGTATACAGTACATTTACATTTATCTTTGGGTGCTTGTACCTGTACATGATGTATCTTGGTTCTTATTTTTTCCCCATTACCTGTGCGCCCTTCACCCCTAAACCCTTCCCTATTTACATACTTTGTTTCCATTTTTTTTTCTTTTCTCGTAATTTTTCCTTTCCATTCTTTCCTTTCCCCTTCCCCTCCCACCACCCCTCCACCTTTGGACCTTTTCCTATTTCAAAGTATCATTTATCAGTTATTAATCCTTTTAGTCTTTATTTACACTCTCAGTTTCTCACACTAGAGAAACTATTTGGTATTCACAAATGTGTGTGTTATTTATTTCACTTAAGAGTAAGGCCTCAATATGCATCCATTTAGCTATAAATGACTCTAGTTTCTCATTATGGCTGAGTAGTACTCCATTTTATAAAAACACCACATCTTCTTTTTCCACTTTCCAGTTGATGGGCACTTGGGCTGTTTCCAAGCTTTAGCCATTACAAATTGTGCCACAATAAACATGGGTATACATATATTGCTGTGGTATGATTCTTTTAATTCTTTTGGGAAAATACCCAGCATGGAAATAGCTGGGTCAAATGGGACCTCTAGCCCTAGTTCTTTGAGGTATCTCCACACTGATTTCCACAGTGGTTGCACCAGTCTGTACTCCCACGAACAATGGAGAAGGGTTCCTTTCTCTCCACACCCCTGCAAGCATTTGTTATTGGTTGATTTCATGATAGCAGCCATTCTTCCTGGGGTGAGGTGGAATCTCAGTGTTGTTTTCGTCTGCATCTCTCAAATGACCAGTGATGTTGAACATTTTTTCATATGTTTATTTGCTGCTTTTATTTCTTTATCTGAGAAATGTCTGTTCATTTCAGATGCCCATTTTTGAATTGGGTCTTTGAATTTGGGGGGGGGTCTGATTTTTTTTCAGTTCTTTATATATTCTAGATAGTAGCCCTTTGTCTGAGTTACAGCTGCCAAAATTTTTTTCCCACATTGTAGGTTGTCTGTTAGCTCTGTTGGTGGTTTCTCTTGCAGTGCAGAAGCTTTTCAATAAGATGAAATCCCAGTTGTTGATTCTTTCTGCTCGTTCCTGTGCTACTGAGGTTTTGTTAATAAAGTCTTTTCCTATGCCAATATCTTCAAGAGTTCTACCTAACTTATCTTCCAGCAATTTTAGTGTTTCTGTCTTAATATTTAGATCTTTAATCCACTTAGATCTCAGTTTAGTGCATGGTGATAGGTATGGGTCTAGTTTTAATATCTGACAGGTTGAAATCCAGTTTTTTCAACACCATTTATTAAATAGGCTATCTTTCCTCCAATGACGGTGGTTGGCTCCTTTGTCAAAGATGAGATGGCTGAGTATGTCAGAAGTTGTTTTTGCATCTTCTAATCTATTCCACTGATCCTTGGGTCTGTTTCTTTGCCAGTACCATGTTGTTTTTATCACAGTAGCTTTGTAGTATAGCTTCAAGTTGGGTATTGTGATACCCCCAGCCATACCTCTGTTGCCCAGAATTGCTTTTGCTATTCTAGGTCTCTTCTGGTTCCAAATGAATTTTTGGATTGTTTTCTCTAGCTCTGTGAAGTATATTGTTGGAATTTCAATCGGCATTGCATTAAATGTATATAGCAGTTTTGGAAGTATGGCCATTTTCACTATATTGATTCTTCCTACTGAGGAACAAGGGATCTTTCTATTTTCTTATATCCTCCTCGATCTCCTTTTTCAGGGTGCTGTAGTTTTCAGTGTAAAGGTCTATTGCTTCCTTTGTTAGGTTGATTTCCTAGATATTTCATTTTTTTGGATGCTATTGTAAAAGGAATTGTTTCCCTAATTTCTCTCTAAATGAGTCTGCTATTTGTGTATAAGAAGGCTATTGTTTTTTGAGTGTTGACCTTATATCCAGCTACTCTACTGAATCTGTCAATTAAGTCCAGAAGTCTTTTGGTAGAGTTTTTTGGATCTTCTATGTAAAGTATCATATCCACAGCAGATAATGACAGTTTAACTTTTTCCTTTCCTATCTTTATTCCGTTTATTTTTTTCTCTTTTCTAATTGTTGTGGCTAATGTTTCCAGAACTATATTGAAAAAGAGCGGTGATAGTGGGAATCCTTGTCTTGTTCCTGATTTTAGCATGAAAGTTTTCAGTTTTTGACCATTTAGTATGATGTTGGCTGTTGGTTTTTCATAGATAGCCTTAATCAGGTTGAGATAAAGACCTTCTATTCCAATTTTCTGTAGGGTTTTTATCATGAATTGGTGATGGAATTTGTTGAATGCCTTTTCTGCATCTATTGAGATGATCATACGGTTTTTGTCCTTGACTCTGTTAATATAGTGCATTACATTTATTGATTTCTGGATGTTGAACCATCCTTTCATCCTTGGGATAAATCCGACTTGGTCAGGGTGTACAGTCTTCTTGCTGACACTCTGTATTCTGTTTGCCAGTATCTTGTTGAGGATTTTTGCATCTATGTTCATTAGGGAGATTGGCCTGTAGTTATCTTTTTGGGTTGTGTCTTTCCCTGGTTTTGGAACCAAAGTCATACTTGCTTCCAGGAATGAGTTTGTAATCCTTGCTTCCCTTTCAATTTCCTTGATGAGTTTAAAGAGTAATGGCATTAGTTCTTCTTTAAATGTCTTGTAGCATTCAGCAGTGAAGTCATCCAGACCTGGGCTTTACTTTGTTGGTACATTTTTTATTACATTTTCAATTTCATTCATTGTAATTGGGGTGTTTAGAATTTCTATATCTTCTTCATTTAACTTTGGCAATTCATATGTATCTAGGAATCTGTCCATTTCCTCTGTGTTTTCCATTTTATTGGAGTACAGGTTCTCAAAGCAGTTATTGACGATCCTCTGGATTTCTGCTGGGTCTGTTTTGACTTCACCTTTTTTGTTATTAATTGCATGGATTTGAGCCTTTTCTTTTCCTTTTTTGATAAGGTTGGCTAAAGATTTATCAATTTTATTTATTCTTTCAGAAAACCAACTCTTTGATTCATTAATTTTTTGTATCACTCTCAGTCTCCATTGCATTGATTTCTGCTCTGATCTTTATACTTTTCTCTCTTGTGCGGGCTTTGGGTTTGTCATTTTCTTCTTTTTCTAGGAGTTTGAGGTTCTGCATTAGATTATTTATCTGAGTTCTCTCTGTTTTCCTAATATGGGCATTCACTGCTTTGAATTTCCCGCATAGAACTGCTTTCATTGTGTCCCATAGATTCCTAAATATTGTAATGGCATCATCATTTACTTGTAGGAACTGTCTAATTTCTTCTTTAATTTCCTCTGTGACCCATTGGTTGTTCAGGAGGGTGGTATTCAATTTCCAGGTGTTTGTGGGAGTTTTGCAGTTTCTCATGTTATTGATCTCCAACTTTATTGCACTGTGGTCTGATAATATACAGGGGGTAATTTCAATTCTTTTACATTGACTTAGATATGTCCTGTGAGCTAGCATGTGGTCTATTTTGGAGAATGACCCATGTGCAGCTGAAAAGTGCGTATTCTGATTTTGTGGGGTGGAACACTCTGCAAATATCTATTAAGTCCATTTGTTCAATAGCTTGGTTCAGTTCTAGAATTTCATTGTTAATTTTTTGTCTAGATGATCTGTCTCTTTGTGATAGTGGGTTATTGAGGTCCCCCACTACAATTGTATTAGTGCTTACTTGGTTTTTCATGTCCATTAATATTTGTTCTGTATAGTTGGGACATTTGTATTTGGTGCATAGATGTTTAGGACTGTCATCTCTTCCTCTTGGATTGTCCCCTTCACAAGGATGTAGTGACCATCTTTGTCTCTCTTAATTAGTTTTGGTTTGAAATCTACTTTGTCTACAAATAAGATTGCTACCCCTGCTTTTTTCTGGGTTCCTGTCTCATGAAGATCCCTTTTCCATCTTTTTACTTTCAGTCTATGAATTTTTTTTTGAGTTAGGTGTGTTTCTTGTGTACAGCATATTGCTGGATTTTGCTTCTTAATCCATTCTGTCAGTCTACTTCTTTTGATTGGTGAATTGAGGCCATTAACATTGATAGTTGTAATTGAGAGATATTGACTCATCCTTGTCATGATGTTTTACTGTTGTTGGCTCTTATTTCTTTTTCCCCCTTTCCCTTTAGTTTCTTACCTTGTTTGGTGGCTTCCCTCTGTTGAGCCTCATGGAGTTGTGACCTTCATTGTCTTTTTCTAGGATATTGCTTAGAATTTTTTGGAGTGCTGGTTTGGTGTTTTTGAAATTTCTCAGGTGTTCTTTGTCATGGAAGTATCTAATTTCCCCATCAATTTTGAAAGATAATTTTGCAGGACACAACAGTCTAGGTTGGAAGTTATTTTCTTTTAGGGCTTGAAATACTTCACTCCAGGTTCTCCTTCATTTGAGGGTTTGTGTTTAGAAGTCTGCAGTGATTCTGATGGGCTTTTCTTCATAGGTGATTTGTTTCTTTTCTCTAACTGCCTGTAGGATTTTGTTCTTCTGTTGGGTTTCTGGGATCTTGACTATTATATGTCTAGATGTAGATTTTTTAAAAATTATGACTGGGTGAAGTTCTATATGCCTCACTTATCTGTATGTCCAATTCTCCTCCTCTGTCTGGAAAGTTTTCTACTATTACTTCTGTGAACAGCTTTTTTATGTCAATTGTACTTTCTCCTGTTTTTTCATGGACTCCTATCAGTCTTATGTTATTCTTCTTTGCATCACCTAGCAGCTGTTGGATTGATTTCTCATGGTCCCTTACTATTTTTAGGAAATCTCTGTTTTCATGGTCCTTCACCACAATCCTGTCTTCTATATCTGATATTCTATCTTCAGATTCTCTTAATCTGCTCTGCATGCTTTCAATGGTGTTTTTAATCTCCTGAATATCTGTTTGAATCTGTTTCATGGAGTCCATTTCTTTCTTATGTTGGGAGATCATGGTTTCCATTTCTTTCTTCCTTTGGGCATTCCTGGCTTCCAGCATGTTTCTGAGCTCATCTATTTTTTTTTTTTAATCAGTTTCTGTTCTACAGCCCCTAATCATGTGTTTCACTCTGCTCACCATCTCTGTAGCTATCTGGGAGATTATTTCTGCTTTCAGTTTTTCTAGAGCCTCATTCATTGGTTTTGTTACTTCCTGTGCTGTCAGTTCAGGGTGTCCAGGTGGTTGATTATCAGAATTTTGCACCTCATTTCCCCCAGAAATTGCCTTTTGTGGGGTGGAAGTCTGGGTTTGTGACTTGCTCAAATGCCTTCTCATTTTTGTTTTTGGTACTGTCCCTGGTTTAGTTGCTGGGTTGGTATTATGAAGTTGTCTATTGTAAGTATCTTTGTTGGTCTATTTAAAACCCTTATGGAATGATTGCTTCTCAGAGGTGTCTTCCAGATATCTCTGGTCTTTAGGTTTTGAGTCTCTAATGACTCTGAGGCTGTCTCATTTTCATTATACCAGGAAGGAAAACTGTTTAGATCAATCATGACACATTAGCCCAATTCATACAATCAGCAGCACCATAGCATCAAATACCTCTTAAAGAATGACAATTTGTGGTAGTTATTAATCTATCACCTTTGAAAAATAAAGGGCCTCTTTCAAGGTGTGTCTCTGCTGTCACAATAGACAAAGTGGGCAGCAGTGTGCAGTTATAAGTCAATGAGTCTCAGTAAGCTAGTCCCAGACCAATGAGATTCAGGCAGATTTCTGGTTGCAAGTCCCAAGTTGAGCTCCCTGTCCTCCTGCAGGGTTGCACTCTGTAAGTTTCTACTGCAGGTTTCAGCTGCTTTTTCCCTGCAGAAAGTCCAGTTTCTGATGGGAGCTGATAATCCCTCCAACTTACCAAACATGGTGGTCTGGTGTGCCTTTATTGCAGAGATTCCCTTCACTTTTCCAGTGGGCTTGTTTTCATCAGGGAGCCTGAGACAGGCACTCTCTCTTTTGTTCACTTCTGGAGTTCAGGACAATGGTTTTTGTCCCCCTGTGCCTCTGCAGTGTGTAACCAAGTAGCTTCACAGCCAAAAGGCCAGAGGCCGGTGGGGGCGGGGAGTATTGTTGGAGGCGCCCGCGTGGCCCAGCGGTCAGCTGGTGGGCCTGCTCGAGGGAGTCCTCCTCACCCTGTCCTGGTGGCTGGTGGAAAGCTCACAAAAATCTTTAATAAAGATATGGGCAAAGAGAATGCAACAAATCATCAAAATGATCATATGCCATGACCAAGTAGGCTGCATCCCAAGGATGGAAGGATGTTTCAACATATCCAAATCTATAAATGTAATACATCATATAACAGATGCAAAGATAAAAACCATGTGATTATATCAATAGATATAGAAAAATCTTTCAACAATATTCAATGCTAGTTTATGATTAAAAACCATGAAGAAAATAAGTATAGAATGACTTTACTTAATTTTGATAAAATCCATCTATGACAAACCAAATGCCAGCATCATATTAAATGGGGAGAAACTGAAAGACTTAAATATAAAATCAGAAAAACAACAAATATATCCACTTTCACCACTCCTGTGCAACATAGTATGTGAAATATTAGCCAGAGAAATCAGGCAAGAAGAAAGAAATAAAAGGGATACCTATAAGAAAAGAAGTCAAATAATTATCTATAGATGACATGGTCTTCCATACAGATCTCAAAAATTCCCTCAAAAGACCTAGAATTAACAACCAAATTCAGCAATGTAGAAGAATATAAAATCAAAAACAAATATCAATAGCATTCCTGTATACTAATAATGAACCCACTGAGAAAGAATTTAGGAAAATAATAACCTTTAACAACAGCAACAAAAAAATTAAATACTTAGGAATTAACCCAAACAAGGAAGTAAAAGACTTTACAATGAAAATTACTGTTCTCTGAAAAAAGAAATTGAAGAGGACATCAGAAAAAGGAAAGATAAAACCCAATTTTTCCAGCACCATTTATTAAAGAGGCTATCTTTCCTCCAGTGAGGGTGTTTGGCTTGTCTTGCTCCTGATTTTACTGTGAAGGATGTCAGTTTTTTTACCATTTAGAATGATATTGGTTGCTGGTTTTTCATAGATTGAGTCTCAACTCATCAAAGATTAAAACTAGAAATGAAAAAAATGGAAACAAAATCTATGTAAATAGGGAAGGGTAGAGAGGGCGAAGGGCGCACAGGTAATGGGGAAAAAATAAGAACCAAAATATATCATGTACAGGTACAAGCACCCAATGATAAATGTAAATATACAATAGTATACCTAAAATGTACCAATAAAAGAATTTAAAAAATAAAAAAAACTAGACCTATATTTCTCACCATGCACTAAACTAAAATAGAAATGGATTAAAGATCTAAATATTAAAACAAAAACACTAAACCAGCTGGAAGAGAGGTTAGGTAGAACTCTTGAAGACATTGGTGTAGGAAAAGATTTCATGAACAAAACCTCAGTCACATGTGAACTAGCATAAGGAATCGACAAGTGGGATCTCTTCTTATTAAAAAGCTTCTAACCAAAAAAAAAAAAAAAAAAAAAAAAAAAAAGCTTCTGCACAAGAGAAAACACCAACAGCCTGAAGAGACAACCTGCAATGCGGGATAAAATTTTTACCAGCTGTTCCTCAGTTAAAGGTGTACTATCTAGAGTATACAAAGAACCTAAAAAAAACCCCAGAGCTCCCAAATTTAAAGCTCCAATCCAAAAATTGGCATCTAAAATGAACATTTCTCAGACAAAGAAAGTAGAAATAGCAAATAAACATATGAAAAAATGTTCAATTTCACTGGTCATTTGAGAGATGAAAATTAAAACAATGCTGAGGTTCCACTTCACTCCAGAAAGAATGGCTGCTATCATGAAATCAACCAATAACAAATGCTGGCGGGGCTGTGGGGAAAGAGGAACCCTGCTCCACTGCTGGTGGGAGGGTAGACTGGTGCAACCACTGTGGGAATCAGTATGGAGATGAATTTTTTGAGTATAAGAAAAGGAAAAAATCAAAACAAAGTCTTTGCAAATGGGGAGGGGTGGAGAGCTTGAAAGGAGGGCAGAGGAATGGGGAAAAAGATAAGAACCAAGATATATTATGTAAAGATACAAATTCCCAATAATGAATATCAGCATATTGTATCCCTAAAATGTACCAATAAAATTAATGAAAAGCAAGTGGAAAGATATCCCTTGTTTTTGGATAGGCAACACCAATATATCAAAATAGCCATACTTCCGAATTTGATATACAGACTTACCACACCCCTAGTCACAACAACACCTTTCTTCACACAATGAGAGAAATCAATCCTCAAATTCATATGGAACCAGAAGAGACCCATAATAGCAAAGCCAATCTTGGGTAAAAAGAGCAAAGTGGAAGGCATCACACTCTGTGTTTCTAGATCTTATATACCTGAAATGATTTTCTTTACTCTCTACTAATTTTTTAGATGTGTTTTAAAATCTGTCACTATAATTGATGCTTTTGTTGATTTCTCTTTTTAATTTGGTAATTTTTGGTTCATGTATTTTGAAGTTTTATTTTTGGGTGCATGTAGATTGTGATGTCTTCCCTTTAGAATAACTTCTTTAAATGCCCCTTTATATCATCAGCTCTAGCAATGTTTCTTGCCTTCAAGTCTATGATGTTTGATAGTAAGTTATCATAAATTGTGAAAGATGTGACATTTTGCTCTTTTTACAAGCTAAGTTAGTCTGCCATAGTTACATGAATGCTGAAAAGAAGACAAGATTCCCAATTCAGAGATACAAGATTTTTGCTCACAGCTGTAGCAGTAATCAAAGTATCAGAATATTATTGCTTTGTTTCCTAAACCTCAATTTCCACAGGGCCTTTAAATCCACTCAATACCATTGAAATTTTAGTCTACTCAAATTACCATGCACTATGAGTTTAGGAAATTTCTGTAAATCAAAGATCCAATTGATCTAGTGATTTTACTTCAGGTACTAAAGGGAGAAATAAATTTCTCCCAAAGAAGAAATATTTATTCCATTTGGACTTAATTGAGCTTCTTGGGTTTTTTTTATCAATTGTGAAAAAAGTTCATGTTTTGCAGATGTCTTAGATTTTTGTTTATTCAATTTTCTATTGATTCTCTTGTTTTTATTTCTCCCTTATATAATTTATAATATTTCTGATTCCTGAACCTTTTTGGGTTTATGCAGTATCACTTGGTTTGTTTCTTATTAAAATTATCTTTTATAGACACTTGATATTCACTACTCCTAATTTTTCTAAAATCTGTTTTCATCCTAAAAATTTGTTGATACCTTTATCTACTTTGTATTTGTCTGGATTTTAGGTTATTTATAGATACATCATATATAACACTAATTAATACCATTATTTTCATTTTTTCTGCTTGGTTTATAGTAATCACCAGTTAGTTGGATATATTAGAAATCCAGATTAAATATGTCCATATTTAGGTTAGCTTAAACCATTCATATTATTTATTATTCACATTTATTGCCAGTCATATTTCATATTGTTAGTAATTAAGTGTTTAATGATTTTGTATTTTATATTCCAATTTGCATTTGATCATTTTTGCCCCTATAGACTCTACATGGAGAGTCAGGTTATAAGGGGCTGGAAATCACTCATAGGTCGAAAGGTTACACTGTTTTATGTGAGAGTGTTAGATAAAAATTACAAGGAGATCACTACTTTCTTTCTCTTCTCTAAACTCGCACTGTAATATTCCTGCTCAGAAAATAATCATTACCTAATGCTTGGCTTTGGGATTAGAGGGTGGAAATGAATCTCTGTGTGCCTTTTCTTAATCAGTTACTAAAGCTGCTAACTCTGCTTACGTCTGAAGAGCTCCTTTCTCTCCCACAGTCTGTCATGCTTAGTCATGTTCAAACACACAATACCCTCATGTGGCAGGACAAGAGAGTAGCCCAGCTGTGCAGAACATACTGGGAGGCATACTCAACTATTGTTTTATAATCTCTTTCAGGTTTATTGTTTGCTCTGAAGCACTGAGTATTCATCTCAATTTTGAGCTAAGCTATATATATTATATATATAATATATGCTATAATGCTATATATAATATATGCTATATATAAATATATGCTATATATAGATGCTATATATAAATATAAATATATGATATATATACTATATATATGAGAGAGAGAGAGAGAGAGAGAGAGAGAGACAGAGAAGTGAGCACACTGATGTTAGATGTGATTCGTCTATCCTCTTAAAGCCAGATCCTTCAAGCATTGCCATATTTAGATATTTGACGGCTCAGTTATTCATTAATGAAAATTAGACACTTCTGCTCAATCCTGTTTTTTATATTGTCTAGTACAGTTTGAGCTTCTTAAAAGCTATTAAGGATTCAATTAGCATTCTTTCATATAGCATGAATATTATATAACACTATGTCATTTAAGTTTTCTCTGGTAATGTGGCTACGCTACCCTTTAAGAAAACATAACTCATCTTTAATTTTTAGATTATACAAGACTGGTGGATGAAATCTAACATCACCTATGATAAGCTACATTTTTATATATAAATCTAAAATTTCTTTGTTATTCCTGAAAAAAGTGCATTTGGGGATTGGTTAAGGAGACTTGTTCTTATCCTCTATGACCAGTTATTTTGGGAGATAATCTGGTAATCCAGGGATTAAATTTATAATAAAGTCTTCATTTTGGAGTCATCTGTTTCATTTCCAAAACCTACTTTCTAGAAAATAAATCAATTGATTTTTCTTGCTTTTTTTAATTTTTAAAAACACATTCCTTGACCTCTGGAGGTTTTTGAAAGCTTTACGGTGAAAGATAGTATGTGCATACTAGAAACACATTCATGTCTTGCTTAGCATTAACTGAAATGTTGACAGTTTGAGGTAGATGTAGTTATATTAAATTTAGTCAGGTATTGATATTATTTGAGTTTAGAAGACCAAGCTCTATTTAATTTAAATTTAACCAGCAAAAAAGGTAAAATTTTTTCAGGTGGATTGACAGTTTTAAAGTTGATGTTTGTTAGCGAGACTACTAGGATTGATTGTCAGTCTAATATGAAGGAAAAACAAATGAAGGTGCAAACTGGAAAGAAGCATAGAAGGAATATTCAGTTTGAAAAACCTGACAGCGTCAGAACAGCAATACTCACAGATTATAAATTGAAATGATTTTAAGAGTTGACATTGAAGATACAAGTTGGATCTCTACACAGCTATTATAGAAAGTGTATTCTACACATATAATCACATTACATATAAATATTTTTGTGTGAAAATTGGCTTCTTTATATTTATGAAAGAAGTATTAGGGATTAAGAAAGAAGAGAAAATATGTTTTCAGTAGAGGTTAGAAGTATGTTGCAGAGCCATTCTTTCTTGCCTTTCCCATTAAGGCATCTAGTCATAGACTGTCCGTCATCTCTTCACTTCACAGCCTTCCCAAGAGTCTTGTGTCTGTATTACTGTTATGCTCCATTTTTCCAGCTGATATGTCCACAGAAAGCTGTCTTGTCCTTGTATGTGCCTACATAGTGAAACATAAAATGTAGATACACATATGTGTTTTCTTTATGCCAGTATAGACTACTTTCTTTTCTTTCCAGCCCCATATATTAGGTCTCATTCAGAAAAAGTTGGCTAAGGTTAAAAATTTTTAAGCTTCAACTGATTCTAGACTGCTCTATAAAACAATATGCAAGAGCAGAGAAAAGTTTATAAATTTAAAAATGTAATACATATTTGGCTTCAGAATTCCCATTTAGAGCTACTAAGTTGAATCATCTTAATTTCAACTTTATCTCCATTTGTTCTCACTTTTCAATTATGTAATACAAGTAAAGTTTTTTTAAAAGATGTATTTTTTCAGCCTATTACCCATTCTCAGCTACATTAAAAATATAAGTCAAACATCAATTTAACACCCAATCAGACATTTATTTACATCTCATTAAAAGGTTGTTATTGAGTGATCTTATTTTTAAGCATTAAAAACATAACATAAAGTTTATATGCAAACATACTTGGGAAAAGCCAGCATCAGCCCAATTAGAAAAAATGCCTAGCTACCTCCAATTCTCTGACTTTTATTTCATTTTCACTCGTTGTGGCCTATTTACACTTCTATCTTTCCTGAAAAAGGTTTTTTGCTCAGGCTTAATACCAATATCTATTCTGCTCCTCCATCTTTTTACCTTGCTTCATAAGGATGTTTGGGGGAATAATCTTTGTTTATAAGATGCAAACCTTAGATAATAAAGTTTATGTATTCTGAAGATCTTGATTTCTAAAAGACTTTCAATACATTTTATTCTACTAAAAATGATTATAAATAAATTCTGAATTACTTAAAAGACAACTTTATAACAGAATAGTGATAAATGCTTCAGTATCTTGTCTGGCTTCTATGTCACCACCTTGCACATGCCCAAGAAAAACAACAGGATATCTTAGGGTTCTTTAAAGCTAAAAGCAAGGAAAGTGATAGGAGGGTTTAACTATATCAGACGATAAACACAAAATGACAAATGCAAAGCAGCATGCTCCAAAATAAACACCGAATTCATATTTTGAATAGATTTCTTGAATAGCTGCTCCCTTTGTGTGTTAGCCAACTTTCTGTTACTGTGACAAATACCTGAGATAAATCAACTTATAAAGAGAAAAGGGTTGTTCTGACTCCCAGTTTTGAAGGTCCTAGTCTATGGTCATTCTTTCCTGCTGCTTTTGGGCTGTGGCCAGGCAGCACATCATGGCAGCAATGTGTGGCAAAACTGTTTACCTCGTGGCTACAATGCAAAAAAGAGAGAATAGAGTTGAATTTAGGAGATAGATTTCATGCTTTTTTGTACAACAAGCAAAGAATTGCAAGGATGTAATCCACAGGGCAATTGAAAAACAGACATGTTTATTGACGATCATAGGAAGTGGTGTTCATGGCAAGTCCTGGAACAAACAGAAAAATAGTGCTGGGGTAACAGGATAGCAAACACATTACAGAATTTACAAGATATGCACTGAAGTGCCTCCCCTGAATCTCTAGGTGTAATTGACAGGAATGATTGACAGGGTGTTGAGTCATTTCAGGGGCTGGCAACATGCATAATTGTCCAGAATTCACTCTGATTTTAATTAGATGCATAGCATGTAGTATATATTTATGAACCCTTAATGAGGTTAGAGTAGGGTGAAGGTGACTGAAGATCAGGCTAGGAGATCCAAGATACATGTGCTAGAGCATTGGAGATCTGAGTTATTATGTGATTTTCTACCTTCTTAAAACAATGGAAAGAGGACTGGCCATAGGGTGCTGTTTAAAATTTAATGGGTAGAAGGGAGTAACTCACTCAGCTTCATTATTTCTAACTTTATTAAGAGGAAAAGACGAGAGTGTAACAGTCCTTATTAAAGACAAGTCCACAATGACCCAAAGCCTTCCATGAGGCCCTATGTTTCCTACCACCTCCCAGAAGTATCACACTGGGGGCCAACCTTTAATACATAGGCTTTTGGGAGACATTCCAGAGCCAAACTCTAATACTTCTATTAAATCCAACACTCACCTTATTAAATATAATAATAGTAATAAACATCCAATGAACTACTGTTAGGTAAGAAATACTTGAAAAAATTTTACAATTGGATATTGATATAGTATTAAATTTATTAGCCCCTAAAGTAGTTAATCAAGCTTAAAAATTGCATCATTGCTAATTACTGTTAAACAATTGCAATTCATTACGTCCATTGGACTAAAATACATAAGAATCAAGATGACAGAAAAAATGCATCAAACGTATAAAATTAAACTCTGTTCTGAAACCTAACAGATGGTGAATATTCAGCAATGAAAATCATCCATTATTTTAGGGTTTTAAGTTTGGAGCACAGTGATTTTTAAAGTTTTGTTTATATTTAACTTTTTAGTTAAATATATATATGATATATAAGCACAGGTAAAATGGTATCCATTTTTCATTAAATATATGAAAAGTGCATCTAAAACTTACATGAAGTTAACGCTGTAGATTGATTAGAATTAACTTTATACAAAAAGGAGATAGAACTTATGTAGCTCTGTGTAGCTTTAACTCACTTAGAGTAAGACTTGTCCTGAAAAATAATAATTGTGCAAATATGTGGTGAATCAAATGTGAATTAAGAAGAATGAGAAGTGGAGAAATGAAGCACTATTGCCTATCTTCTACTAACATCATGATACTTTTTAATATCAATGGCTATAAGTTGATAGTGTGTGGAATGTTATGTGATTCTTAAAGAAGAGTTTCAAAATTATATACAAAAAAAATTAACTCAATCACCTCTTCCTAACTGAATCTGATTAAATTTTCCAGTCATCTACAATAACCCATGGAAGTCAAAGATGTCTATTTTTTAATTCCTGAAATATTCATTTCACTGCTTCAACCATATATTAAGGCCTAGATGGGTTAATGGAAATAAGATTGTTTTAAGTAAAAAAAAAAAAATGCCTTATTTTGGGAGGAATGTTGAATTTCAAATGCAAGTGGAAACAGTTCCCTATAAGCCTTTACATTTTGATGTTAAAAGCACACACCTTTTTTAAAACTAGAAATCAATTTGCTTTCCTCTTTTTAATGAGTAAAAGAACTATTTATGAAAAATGCTTGGGGAGAGTTTTCCATATTATATGAAATTATAGTGCAGATAAGTTTGTAAAACAAATGAATAATAAAAACTAGATGCAACAATCTTTGTTATGGCTTGGTTTCTAATGGCTCATAAGTATGTCAAAATTACATTATAGGAAGCCATACAATTTCAGTAAAAACAGTTTATAATCCTGTTTTAATCGTTGGGAACTAATTTAATATATGGAAATTTCCTTGTTGAAATCCAATTTCAGTTATAATGCAAACTTAATGTAAGGTGTTTTTTTTTAAAAAATCTGCTGCAGTTTCTCTACTCATTTGACACATGCTAGTTTGACTTGAACCAAACAGCACTTTAGCTCAGACCTTTTCCATACAATGTTTTGAAAAATTATCAAACAAAGGTTATAATAGAATTTTGGGAGTATTATTAACTTTTTTGTGCCATTATTTATTGAAAAATAGTAGACAAATTACTTGGGAAATAAATTATTTTTAAGAGGAAATAATTCATCTTCTCATGAAGTAAGAAATTATTGCTTTTGAAAGAAATGAGACTCTGGCAAATCTATGTAAAAATTAACTAAGGATATAAATATACTCTAAGAATTGACAAATTGGCAACATTTTAACAGTAACAATTACTGCTGGTAAATAAAGCAGAGGCATTTTAGATCAGAGAAGGGAGCAAAGAAAATAGAATTGAGGATGTGCAAAGGAAGGAAACAAGTGAGGAAAACTACTTCATAGTGAGTTGGTGATCTTTAATTTCATGGTAATTAGACTTGTTCAGGTTTAGAACTACACACTTAGCTAGCTAAAGATTACGAGTTGATCAAATTTTCTTTTCTGTTGATTAGAAATATTTCTTTAGATGACTCTATCACCATGAAGAAGGTAGGAGCTACGAAGATGACTCTTAAATTAGTGTAAGTAAGAAAAAATGAAAAGAATATAGAATTTCCTACATACCACAGATGTGCATTTAGTTTTCATTATTTTGGCTATTGAACATAAATGACATTTTACTCAATTCAATGTTTTCAGATAATTGGAGTTCACCAAAACCTTTCAGTAAACTGAGTTATTTTATTTCAGGAACTTAAGAGCAATTCATACTGAAGTACTAATTTTATTGTCATTCCTATAGAAAAGAAAAAATCAATTTCCTCACAAGTATCATAGTAGCACATACACCTGGGTTCTTGCTTTCATCTATTTCTCAAAAGATGCCAAAGAAAAAAATATTCGTAATAGTAGAAACGGAAACCGTGATTTCATCAGAAAACTTGGAAAATACAACTCCCTCTATTATTCACAATATCCTTTTGAGTTATAGATACAAGTTTTAATACTGTCCAGAACAGAAATAGTTTGTAGCACTCTAGATACACAAAACTTAGTTTATAAAAAAACTAATAAGCTTTTCTAAAAATTTAAGTTCATTCGGGTGTACATTAGGAGTACTTAAAAGAATACATAGCAAGAAGAAATTAGTAAATACAAGTTTGCTTTTAAATAAATTTATGTGGCTTTAGAGTTTTGACATTTAGCTCCATGTCTCTAAATGAGATGCATATTTTATAGGAAATATTTGATTTTTAATCTAACATTATGTAAGTATTTTCTGTTATGGAAAACATGAAATTTGCCTTCTTTAATTTTTATGACTATACCCAAATATTTCCCAATTCTTATTCTCTCCTTTCCCCTTTCCTTCTTCTCCTTATTAACACATAATATATAATAACATAACACATTATTTTAAAATATATAAATGTTTGTTAATTCAATATTGGTTCTTATATCATTAAGCCTATATAAATGATAGTGTCAGCTGAAGAACACATTATATGTATATGGTTACTTTCTTTTTCCTATGGAATTTTCACTTTCCTGAGGCAATGTGTAGAATTGTTTTCATTCATCCAATCCTAAAGACAACAGTCTTAGTTACTTTTTAATTGTGGAGACACAATAACCTGATACCCACACGCTAAGGAGGAAAGGTTTATTTTGGCTCACAGCTGGCAGAGGTTTCAGTCCATAGAAAACTGGTTCTAAGGCAGGGTGGCATGGCAGAGGAGGAACAGCTCATGTCATGCCAGACAGGAACCAGAGAGAGATATGAAGGGAAGAGAGAGGAAGATTTACTCTTCCAGGCCAAACATCCAATGACCTACCTTCTTGACCGTGCCTTACATTCCAACATCACTTTTAGCTATAAATTCATCAGTGGAATAATCCACTAATGAATATCACCTTCAAAAAGCCCCACCTTTTACCTCTAGATATAAATCAAAACACAGCCCTCCTAGGTAAAAAGTATAAATGAGTTATAATTATAGGAAAATGAAAGGCAAAAATATCATAGTTTAGCAGAGGATATAATTCCATATATGCTTATTCAGATGATCTAGTTATCCTTTTATGGAACTTTCAGTATTTTGTGTCTTACAAAGTAGCATTGATCCATTTCATTTTAATTATCAAATTTGTGAGCCTTAAATTACTAATAGTATTTCAATATGACTCTTACAAAGTCCATGGGGTATGTAGTAAGAACTCTTATTTACTTTAGTAATTTGTGTCTTCTGTCTTTTTGGTTAGTTAGCCTGGCAAGTGGTTTTTCAATTTTCATCTCTTTAGACAAGAAACTCAGTTCTGTTGATATTTTGCTATTGATTTCTTATTTTCAGTTCAGTTTATTTCACCTCTAATCTTCATTATTTTTTCTCCTGCTTATTTTGTGTTTAATTTACTCTTCTTTTTCATCTTCTTACTGTAGAACTTTAGTCTATTGATTTTTATCTTTCTTTCTTTCATATATATATATATATTTAATACTAAAAATTCTCCTTTAAGCACTGCTTTTGTTCATTCCACTAGTTGTAGTTTTATTTACAAATGAATCAAAATATTTCAAAATTCCTCTTGAGATTTCTCTTTGACCCACATTTTCCTTGGATTTCTCATGTATTTTGCCACTTTTTAAAAGTATATAGTCATTATGTGTTATTGAATCTTCTTAGTGATTGGTTATTATTTTGTCCTTTTTACTCTTCATAATTTTCCTTTTTCCTAAAATCAAACTTGTATTAAATTATTATAACTACCCCTGCTTTTTAAGTTCATGTAGCATGATAAATTTTTTTAAATCCCTTTGTATTTAATCTTTGTGTCTTTATGTTTAAAGGATTTCATGTAGACAACTCAGAATTGGATCTTGTGTGTGTGTGTGTGTGTGTGTGTGTGTATTCTTAAAATCTATCCTTTAACTGGTATATTTATACCATTAATACTTGAAGAGATTACAAATATAATGCAATTAATATCTACCATACTTGCACCACTTTTATATTCATGGTCCATTTTCTTTTATTTTTTCTTGTTATCTTTCTATGCCTGGCCTGATTTTAATTATTTCACATTACTCCATTTTATCTCCTCTATTCTTGTTTAGCTGAGAAAGTCTTCATTTCTCCTTCACTTTTATTGTTGCAAATAATTGCCTTAATTGCAAAGATTGACAATGCAAGTCTGAATTCCATGGGAAACTCAATTCTGCTAAAAAGGCTTTTAAATTGATTTAATCAACCTCATCTAGGTTATATAGGATGATATCCACTACTAAATGTCAACTCACTATACTATGTAGTCATATCTATAAAATGTCTGCACAGTACTACCTAGATTCATATTCTGTTCATCTATAGATTAAAGATTGACCAAGTTGTCACACAGAGCTGAACATCATAGCAGCTAAATTGTGATATAAGCTATGCCATATTCTGCATTTATGTTTCTGGGTTTTTTCCTGCCTTTGTGGTGGTTCTTTACTCTGTGAATTCCCGATAGTTTGAGTTCAGAGGCCTGATGAAAATACAAGTTCAACTCTTGTCACAAATACTTTATATTTGGTACTGTGAAATTTAAATTGCATCACATAAGGAGACCCATTATTTCTATATCCCTGAAGAATAATTTTAGAATTCCAGGTTGGTATTTTTTCCCTTTGAATACATTAAACATTTCACTGTACTTTCTGCTTTCTTGTATGGCTTCTAAAGAGAAAGCTGATATATATAATTCATATACTTTTTCCTCTGTAAGTAAGATTTTCCTCACTCTTCTTTTAAATTTTCTCTTTGCCTTTGACATTTGGCAGATTAAATATTTGCTTAGGTAGCATTTTGTTTCATTGGTTGATTTACCATGGGTAGATATCTACTTTGGTATTTATCTATAAAAGATTCTTGAAACTGTAGTTTGATATCTATCATTAATTTAAAAATATATCAGCTGTTGTTATCTAAAATATTTCTTCTGTTCTTTTTCTCTTTCTTCTCTTCTTGATATTCTACATCAATTATACCACATCTTTTGTAATTACTCAGTGTTTATAATTACCCATGGATATTGCATTTATTTCTTTCATATTTTTTCTCTTTTCTTTCCAGCTTCGGGAGTTTCTATTAATATATTTTCAAGCTCACTGATCTTCCTTCTTCATGTATAGTCTATTGGTGAGCCATTAGAGGAATTTTTAATTTTTACTATAATGTCTTGATTAGTAGCATTTCCTTTCAATTCTTACAATTTTCATCTCTGTCTTTATATCATTAATTTTTTTGTGTTGTCTACTTTTCCCCATAGGGTGTCCAGCATATTAATCACAATTATTTAAAATTTCCAATCTTATAATGTTAAAATATCTTCCATATCTTAAAGCGAGTCTGATGCTTGCTTTTTTTGACATATATACTTTTTTTTATTAAATTCTTTTATTGGTACATTGTAGGTACACAACACAATTACATTTCTCATTGGGAATTGTACCTTTACATAATGCATCTTGGTTCATGAGAAAACGATGCTTGCTTTTCTTTTATAGGTTTGTGTTTTTTTGCACACATGCAAATTTTAGTGAATAGTAGACATGGTATATAGGTTTTAAAATGAGGTAAATAGGCCTTTAGTGTGAGGTTTCAGCTATGAGCTTGTCTGAATTTGTTGATTGCTGTATCTACAGGTGTCTGGAGGTAAAACTTCCTCCTGTGTCCTTGTTTCTGTCTCCCTTACTGTATTTGGGTTTCCCTGGAGACTCCGTCATAAAAAGAGCCTGGGGATTGGGGTTCTTTCTTCTGTAGTCTCCTGCTATTACACAGAAATTTAACTGATGTTGTGTTAAGTTTTGGGCTAAGGGAAGCAGTTTGCAAGTCCTGTGATTATGTCTCAAGATTTTAGTGTGCCTGTGGCCTTGGGATGTCACATATATAGTGTGTGACTTCCACATTATTTTCCCCCTTAGGTGATGCTGGAAAAGTAGAAGGGGTTGGAGTTGATCATTTCTTTTCTCCCAGGTTGATTAAGCTTTGGGGAAATAAAGTCATTAGGATTCCCGTACAATATTTTCTCTTAAGGGCTGGTTTATTAGGATAATAAACTTCTTTCTCTCCCTACTTGAAGCACAAGGTATTTTATATGATTCCCTCATCTTTAGAATCTGTTGAGACGCCTGCAGGTAAAATATACCAGGTGTTCTCCTCTCCCAAAATTGAGCTCCCAATGTTTTTTAACTCTGGATCATCAGCACTAATGTTTAGTAATTTGTCTGTTATAATTTAAGTGTTCTTATTGGTACTATCTGAAACATAGAGCATTTGATCTGGGCTTGGGTGGAGTTTAGAAAGGGGCAAAAGTAAATGTTATGTTCACTTCATGACTATGTTACCTGATACTATTATCTCATCTCTTTATAATGCCCTTAATTCCACTCTGCTTCCTCTTCCATTATTTTTTCCCTCCTTCCTTCCTTCCTTCCTTCCTTCTTTCTTTCTCTTTCTCTGCAGGTTTTGTTTTCAACAACAAATATTTTTGAATATACAACACTACATAAAAGAGGCATCATATACATATAGCTTCCTAGTCTTTTAGATGTAACATATATGTAATTCTACAAAGTTTTTATTGATACTTTTGCTGCCAATTCCAGACACATTAAGGGCAATTATTATAAGTATTTAAACTGTAAGTTTAATTTATTCAATTATAAATGTTTTAGTTAAACAAATGTTTCTTGAACCACAAATGTTTCTTGCGATTCAAAGTTTAATATCAATAGTTTCTAATCTTTCATATTTAGAATCTTGAAAGGAAGATATATTCTCCAAAAATGCAGTAAGGTGAACTTTTGATAAGAATGAAAGGAGGATGCTATACAGAAATATTTTATTCCTGCTATAATTCACAAAGGAAAAATTTACAAAGATGAAATCCTGTGAACTAGAAATTTAATGATAAAGATAAATTCAGTAAATAGGAAGCAGGTCAGGAATGTCTTTCAATGAAAAAAAGAGAAAAATATGAAAAATATTTAGGAATAGAAATATAATGAAACATATTTAGAGAAAAGTCATTCATTGATTTATTGGTAGAACATGTAATCGGACGCTATCTTGTAATCAGATTATAAATTTTTCTTTAATAAGCTCAAAAGTTCAACACTATATAGGGCGGATAACAGAAAGTCAAATTTAATCAGTCTTGTTATAATTATGATATTACTGCACTTTAGGATGGCAGATATAACTGCAGTATGGTAACCAGATAGAAGAAGGAAGGGCCAGAAAGAATAAAAGACAACAGGACACCAGTTAAACCTATTCATAAGCCTAGAGCAAAACCAAGACTCTGGTTTAAGGCAAAAAAATTAAATACAGTAGTGGAACAATGAAGGAGAAGCAAACTGAGGCTGCTATACAATTCTGGTTTAGAATTAATAAGGGTTGGCAATAGACTGAGTTTTGTGGCTATGACCCAGGAAAAATAAATGAAATGTTCAAAAATTTTCAGTGATATCTAAGTGAATGGTGAGACAACTAATCAAGACTGAACTACAGAAGGAAAAACGTTCAAGGAATTCAGTGGAATAGAAAATCAGTTAAGTTTCAAATATGGTTATCATCGAAAGATGAATGGATAACCTATAAATAGCTAGAAAAATGGTTTGGGAATCAGAACTTCATAAAAAGAAGTGTTTCCTCCTTTCATTTAGTTCTTGAGTATTTTTAATCAGCAACAAACTCAATGTTTTTCCCAAAGCAATTAAATAAATAAAATGTTTTGGAATTTACTTCCCATTATCTGAAATTCTATTGTCCATGCAATACTGTTAAAGGATGAGTCTTTTTTTGTTGTTTAGTTTCATTTCCTCCAGAAGCTGGCAGAATATCTGACACAAGTATGTTTCATAAATACGGTGTTTCATAAATATTCATACATATTTGTCTGAATTGAAATGAAATATACTTTTCAATGAAAATAGCTATCAGAAAAGGATGGTGAAAGAAAATGTGGGCCTTTCTGGTATTGTTAAGTGTCAATTAAATACGTGAACTTTAAAGTGGTTCTCAACCAGATGAGAGTTTGCTGCTGCCCAACATGCAGGGAGGGCACAATTAAGGAGGTATAAGTCCAAGTTTCCAAATTGGACTGCTAATAGAATTACATACAATACACTTAAAAGTTCATCTTCCTGTCTTATTGCCCACAAAGAACCAAAATCTTTGGCGAATGTTGCAATTTGTATTTATGCAACTAACCCAAGGATGATCTAGAACTTGGATTCGTTTGTTTGAAGAGGTCAAGAAATGTACCATGATGTTCTATAAAATGCATTTGACCAATGAGGAATAAATTTTTTTCTATAGATATATTTTTGCAACATTGTTCATTCTTTAGTGTGCCCCCTCATCTCCAAGAGAAAGAGTACACTTATTTACCAAACTTTAGCCACAATATTTGACAGATCATTAGGAATAGGGTTTGGAGAAGTTTGGGATTTGGGTATTTGGATAGGTATCTAATTATTGATCGTGATGTGATGCCTGAATGCAAAGCAGAAATATCAGCAGTTAATTTGATGCTAAATTAAGAGTTATGAAACCAGAGCTTTTTGAAAGCTCCTCTTGCACAAGTTGAGATAGATTGTAGTGTTGAAAAGTGATGTTTAACCCATCAAATTCTTGAATTAAAGAGATCTTCCTACTTGGAAAATGAGGCATGAACATGAGATCTTAGATTTTGCTTCTTACCTAGTTGCCTTAAAGTTTAATTTTTATTCCAAAGCAACACATTTAAATGGAATTGAAAGAATAATATTTTGCTGGTTTAAAAATGAATAAATATTTGTTTTAATAGTCTAAAATGACTGTAATATTCATTAGAAAATTTAATGAGAAATGTTTCAGGACCAGGATATGATTAAAAGCATAAATTTGCTACAAATGATCTGTCATACAAGAAGATGACAGTTTTCAACCACTGCTGGAAGAACAAATATTTGAAGATTGACAAGTACAATACAACATGATAGAGGTTAGATCATTTTTCTCTTTAGTTTGTTGTTGTTGTTGTTACTTTTGGCTTGAACTATTTCCTACCAAAATGAAGAAAACAACTAAACAAATGGCTTATCTCCATATTTTAGAGCATTAGATTTTACCTAAATTATCCTTATTTCATATTATTGGGCACAGATCACTTATTAGTTGTCAATGATGAAAATATAACCACAAGAATTATGACATTAAAATTATGATTTATTCATATAAAAATACTTTTCCATTCATGGTAAAATAAGCTAAGGTCAATTAATCTGACACTTGAATATTATTCTTTTATGACTCAAGCGTGATAATCTCACATCATTATATTCACATATATTTATATTTATATCTACTTAATCATTATCATATTAAAATCTTTGGGAGTTTGAAGTTATCCTTAGTAAAACAGAGAAAAATATGAAGATTAAAATCTTAATCAATGAACTTATTGTTCATTTCTTATGCAAAAGTAAATAAAGTCATTTCATAATGTTAAAAGTTATTTTAAAATGTTTAATACAAATACAATTAACACCGGTATTTTTATGCTGAATGAAGACTCCTATTAAATTGATTTAAATATTTTCTTTATGTTTGCTTCATGATTCACTATATTAGATTTATACTAATAACGAATAACACAGACTGAAAATTTTTATTCAATAAATCACATTTCTAGTCCCCCAAACCTAGCATAAATAAATATACAGTATTAAATTTGTTGTAAAATATCACAGAAGATATGGAGATTAGATTTGATAACCACAGCCAAGAACACAAGTCTGTACTTATTTATAATATTATCCCTGTTACATAAATTGATTTAATATTGATTGTATATGTAAAATTTTTGAAGAGAAAAGCACATTTAAAAGATATACAATAATATTAGTAAGAATTTTTTTTTTTGCATTTATAGCTAAAAGTAGATTTTGTCTTTTCTGGAATTATCCTAACAAATTTGTTTCAAATATGAGAATCTGAGTATACACATGGCATGTAGAGATAAAATTTTATGGCTCTGATTATTTTTCTCATCCTTCTATGTTATGAATTTCTAAGCAAAAAGCATAGGATTTCCATGAGAAAAAAGAGTTGCTAGAAATATTAGTAACTCAGTAACAGTAACTTCAGTTCATGTTGTTTTCCTTAGAAGTGATATTTTCTTCATAATGAAAAATATCACAAGATTTGTAGTGTCATCAGAGGTAGGTAAAAGTAACTAACATCTTTATATTGCTAAATATAATTATTTTACTTTTTTACAGACAATTTATTTCAAATATATATTTTTAGTCATCCCCTATTTTGGACATAATATTTTAAAACCGTAAAAGCAAAAGCAATGAAGTTAAACATTATTGGAGATACTATAAAAATCAAGTCAATAATAACTTTTTAAAAACAAAATCAATGTTAAATAACATATTAAATCGTATTATTCATGCTACTTATTCAAAGAAAATGTTTAGTTCTCCCTCTAAAGAACATTGACCTCGGCAAGGGATTTAGCTCAGTGGTGCCGCCACCTGCTTTGCAAGCACAAGGTCCTGAGTTCGATCTCTGGCACCAAAAAAAAAAAAGATTATACTATAAAGAATATTGACATCTCCTTTCTCTTTCTTCCCATCGACTTTTCACTCATTAGTTATAGAAATATAAACCAACTTAAATATCAAGAACTTTTAAGCCCTAACATATTGCTTTTCAAACAGCTGTTCTCAACAAGTAAATAAATGATTGAAAATCAGTAATAAATCTGAATATGTTGCTTCACATTACTAGTATCATTTAGTTTTGAAAAATTGGAGAATTTGACAAAGTCAAATATGTAAAAGTTATACAGTACTAAAATATGTAATTATTTTACATATAACTATAATTGTATGTGAAACATATAATTAAAGACTCAGAACATAAACATCAAAATTGGGCCGGGGATTTAGCTCAGTGGGTTCCCTGCCTGCTGCGCATGTGCAAAGACCTGAGTTCGCTCCCCGGTACCAAAAAAAAAAAAAAAAAAAAAGATTAAAATTGGAGGGGAAAATGTAATTGTAGTATTGGGTAGCATATTGCAAAACTGGCCAAGAGTTAATTCTACTTATTAAAGGATTGAATTAGATCATGTATGATTTCTAAGGGATAACAGGAAAGTAATTTGCTAATCTATGTTGTGCTGTAAATTCTCAATCCAGCAATCCATTACTCAACAGTGTATGCCTCTAATCCTTGCTTCTTTTCCATTTTATGGATATTTTAGGAGGCAAAATTATATTTTTCTGACCTTGCCCTCACCTAGTCTGTTGGAATTTTAATATAACTTTCTATTTTTAAATTGTCTACTATTCCAACTTATCCTGAAGAAATCTGCCATTACTGAGGTCCAAAGAAGTGGTCATATTGCCAAGACCTGCCAAGGACACCACTATGGTAACTGCTGAAGTCTGTCAACATTTTCTTAAGATTATAGGTGCTTAGTGATGAGAGTTCTTATGTTTGTCCCAATATAGATATATTAATTATACTCAATTTACCAGGACATATCTGTTGCCATGAATTTATACCAATATCCTTCAACTCTGTTATGTATGACACCAAGAATTTGTTTCAAAAGTAGTATTCTGATCACTGTAATATAATTCCTTCTCTTATAGTTCATTTTGAGTTTTGGTAAAAATAACTAAATGTTCAGCATTTCATTATGTGTAAATTAAATGTTCTTGCTTTATATCTCAGGCGTGAATCTCTTTAGTCTTGGCCAAAGAGCAGTATGAATGCAGTGGTTTAGATAAGTGATCCTGAAAGGTGCAAGTAGTAAAGCTGTAAAGACTTTCTCGCTAGGGTGGCACTATTGGGAGGTGGCAGAACCTTTATTATCCAAGGCTTCAGGATGTTCTTTAGGTCATTGGTGGTGTGCCTTTGAGGGGGATAATGGAACTCTGTTTCCTTCCTCTTCCTCCCTCTCTTGCTATATGGCCATGAGGTTTTGTCCTATTGTTCACTCTGATAATGAAGGCTCAAATCACAGAGGTCAACCTGTCATGGACTGAAATCTTCCACACTGTGAGCCAAAATAAATCTTTTCTTTAAATAAGATGATTAGTTCAGACACTTGTTATAGTGATAGAAAGCTGATTAACAAAATGAACCAACAGACACTAAGCCATATTTTAGAATTGCTGGCTTTTTCTTCTTGGATGAAATTTTATTTCTTTTGCTCTATCTTTCTCTAGAGCACATTCTTATTCAGGCAGCATCTCAGTTTCTGTATGAATAGGGCCTTAGCTGAGCCTTGGGACAGGTTCTCTGGATATCCCAGCACATTTTGCATCCTATAGTGAACTGAGATGACAAAGGGACCATTATTTATAAAATGCTTTGAAAAACCCAAAGCAAATTAAGAAATCTTTTACTGACATTATTCTTTCATTATTGTAAATTATTATTCTGTTCTATGAAGTACAATTTAGTAAAAACACAATTATAATTTTAAGTAGTAGCTAAGCAGCACAATTGCTTAAGATTATAAGTTTGCTTAACTTCAACCATAATGAATCCTAATATAGCTCCCTTCTCCCACACCAGAACTGTTATGACTAAGAACAAATATAGGTTTATATCTTTAGCAGGAAAAATTGATTAAAAATGTACAGATGGGAGGGGATCCAGGGCTGGAGTGAGAGGGGAAAGAGGGTAGTGGAAAGGAAGTTAAAAGGGTCTAGATATATGTGTGTATATAGATATATATATATATTCATGTATATACATATAAATTCATATATATATATATATTCCCCATGATGAATGTAACAATCATGTATTGTAAACATGTAGTAATAAAATATAAAGATATTTAATGAGATTTTGGTGAGCACTTATTAATGATCTTTAGAAGTAAAAGGTTTCTGTATTTATTGTAGCCATTCACGTTCACGGTGTCTGAAAACCTAAATATTACTCACACACGTTTCATTTTTGACATACATCATGCATGCAAATAATATTCCCATTCGTGATAATGCTAGATATTTATTCTTTGCCACTCTAGACTTATTCTTATCCCTACCTGCCCCTATATGTGTCTGAATTACATGATTACATAAAGGAGGTCCTGTATTCTAGGTCCTCTTGTTGAGTTCAGTTAGGAATTGTGTTACTTACTTTCTCTTGTTGCTGAGACAAAATTCCTGACACCCAAAGTTAAAGGGAAAGGGCTTTATTTAGCTCACAGTTTGTAGAGGGTTCAGTCAATAGCTGACTGGCTCCAAGGCAGAGTGGCACATGGCAGAGGGGCGTCGCGGAGGTGAAACAGTTCATGGCTCCCACGCAGTAGCAAAAGCAACAAGGGAACCTTAATGCAGCTTTCTGTCCCTGTTGTCTTATTCAGCATACCAGGACTCGGGCAGTGCCAAGCCAATCAGTGGACTGGTTTAGTAACCATATGCCCCTAATCCCAGCAGCACACACTCTAGATTCAGCCACCTGTGAAAAAACCTACAAGCACATGAGGCTTTGGGAGACAACTAGACCCAAACCATAACAGGAACCCTAGCAGGAAATCAGAGAAAAACAAGAGAATGAGTCAACATATGTAATTCTTTGCGTTTGCTCCCTGTGCAGTTGTAACCTGCTGGCTCTTTCCCTACACTGTAGGGATTGCTTCACTCAAGACAGCCTTTTCTGCATGCCTCACTTCTTGTGAGTCTGTCTTGTCCCTTAGGACTTATGAGTGGTAACAGCTCTTTTGTCACACCCTGAGTGACTATTCTATCTCTTGTTGCTCCTCTGTACTCCAGACACATTTGGTAAATTGTCCTTGTGTAAATAAACTCTTCAATTATTTGTGTTTGAGGGTATAATTTTTCTCTTATTGAGACCCTAACAAATATACTAAGCTTACTGAGGTAAGGCACAGTATTCTAATGTTAGTAAAAGCTTATTAACTTTATATTGAAACTAAATATCTTAATTGATATATTTTTGATGTAGACATTAGTCTCTGTGAGGTTGTTAATCTTCCAGTGTATATGTGACACTGATCCAAGTGATGGTGGTTGATCTTATATCAGTAGGAAATATGGGGGTCACTGGAAAATAAATATAGTAAAAAATGTGGTTTCTTTACCAGTGATTGTTTTCTGGTCAGTCACAATCATATAAGGATACTTTCAGCATTTATTTCATTTATAGCTGTATTATGAGAAAATTCATGTTTCTGGACACCTCTGTCTTTCTTACCACAGAAATTCAATCAACTACAAAATCCTATTGATTCCATTTCCTATAATGGAAACATCTTTCCAATCCCTCTACTACCAACCCAATTTCCACTATATTCATCTATAATAAATTCTCAATTGAAAATCTGGTCATCTAATTCTCCTAATACAATCAATAATTTTTTGGCCTTAGGATAAAATCCAAGTATCATTAATTAATCATAAGATCCTCTGTGATATAGTTCAAATATTTATTTCCACCACATTTCTTAAAATCAAAATTTTAAGTGCTGATATATTGACTTTTTTCATATTCCCCTGATCTATATTGCCTTTTCTCTCTAATGTGGGTATCGCTTTTCTTTACAAAAACCTTTCCACACTTGACTCAAAATTGTACATTCTTTTTGTAAAATATTGAACTATTTTTCCATATTAAGAAGAATGTACTTTTAAATACTGAACACTTATCAAGAAATGGCTTATATTGCAAGGGTATTACTAGTATAAATTTACTTGAACTATGCTTTTGTGGCCCCTGGCTTACCTGAGAACTCTAGCTCTTCATCTCCTCTGTCTTTTCACACACTTAGGAACCTGTACCACCTTGTATCCTGTGATGTACTACCCTAAGTTTGAATAGTTTTTATTGTGGTCAATCACATCCAGCATCAGGAGGAACCAGCTGGGAAGGGTCATAGTCTCCTCATGCAGCTGTCTATCATCAGGGAGAAAAACCCCTCCTTGTCTTCCGCTGACTTTCTCTAGAGGCTTAGTAACCAAAACTAGATGCTTTGTCTACCTCTTATACAATCACTTACATAAGACTGCTACTATTGGCTCAAATTAGTCATGATTAACGCTCTAGGACTAAGCAGAGTAAGGTTAGAATAGAAATGGGATACTTTAACCAAGAAGGAGAAGCTGTAAGCCACCACTGACCTCTGCAGACTTTGTTTTATCTCTTCAGCCTTCTCTTGCTGATCCAGCTCCCAACTCTACCCCCATGGTCCCCAGCCTCCTACTGCTCAGAATCTACTTTCCAGTTACAGTGAACTTCTTCTAGGCTCTTGAATGTTCCATGTGTTCTGTTGTTCCCTGTGCCTCTGTACTCTCTCTGCCAAACTCCTTTGGTCTAGCTAAAGTTCCAAGTCTGAAAGTTGACATTCTTTACTCTGTTACATCATTCTCCAACCACAAATCAAGGAAGTGACTCTCCTCATACTTAGATATTCTCCAGATTATCAAGAATGCTTGATCACATTTTCTACATAAAAGTTTAGTGTAACTGACATGACTTTTTTCCTTCCTTGTGCTTTCTTCGAATATGTGATCTCCTTTATATTTTACCATTGAGGAGCATTATTGGGAAAGAGATGTTACAGCAGAGGAAAACTGAATTTCAAAAGCTTAAGCCTAAAGAAACATAGAAGACAGAGAGTTGACCATGATTTCTGATAGGCCCCATTCCCAGTCCAGAAATTATTCTGAGGATTGGGTAGGAAAATGATCTCAAGGGAAGACAGGAGAGGATGCATGCTGATATGTATCTGTGAAAGGAATTATTGTGACTTCTTGGAAGATGGCAGAATGGTGAGCATCAGGGAACTATCCTCTCCAATATTTGGAATCCGGATACTGGAATTTAGCAACATGAGGGGAGGAGGAGGGAAGTGGGTCCCGGAACCCAGTAAGGATCTGAAGTGAGAAGTAGAGTCCACCTGGAGAGCATAGAGAGGGACCTTAACTCAGAAGAGGGAGGGGGCAAATACTACTTTCTCCCTGGGCCCTGGATCATGGTGTGGAAGGGGCAGCTTGAGGCCCCAGGACTACTGGTGACCCCAGAGGCCTCCACAGAAAAATGTACCAGTGGGACAGAACAGAGGATGCTCTGGACTGCAGTGGCTGGTGAATTATTTGCATACAGATGTCCTCCGGGACAGGGTGATTGACCAGTAAGCATTTTGGAAAGGGGCCAGTGGAAGGCAGAACTCAGAGCAGCTATGAGGGCAGAGGCTCCATCAAGTGGCTACAGCACTACCAAGTTCAGACAGGCAGGCAGGAGGCCCTCAGAGTGTTGTGGGTTGAAAACCTCAGGTCCCAAACTCACAGCCAGAAACCCGAAGCAACCTGAACTTCAGGGAAATTAAAATTCCAGGTTTTCTGGGATTATCCATCACTGCCTTAATTCTACTGTTGACTCACTGAGATCAATCCAGTGACAGCAGAGATATACCCTGAAGTGGACATTTTTTTCTACATATCTTCCTTTCTTTCTTTTTATTTTTTTTCATTTTTCTTATTTACTTTTCTTGTTTTTATATGAGAACACTGTTTCCAGGGTTTTTTGTTTTGTTTTGCTCTTTTCTTGTCTATGTTTCTTCTCTCTTTCCCTCCTATCTTCTTCACTAGTTCCCAAAGCTTACATAATCTTCCTTTGTACTCCAGCCTTGCATCTATTCCCTTTCTCTTATTCTATTTCCCTGTTTTTCCCTCTAACCCCTTTTACATTCTTCCCCCTGAGGATAAAACCAACATATTGAGGGGATAGTTGCTGTACACAATTTTCTGGTTTTAGATTTGATTATATAACTACAGATCCTGTTCATGTAATTAAAGATGGCAAATTAATAGTTGCCACCATTTGTCATTTTCTAGGGTGTATTGGATGCTATTGTTACTACTGATTGTACTACTCTAGCCAAGGTGACGTAATTGTTCTAATCAGTTGTTCTTCCTGGTATGCCAAGACTGAGATTGCCTGAGGGTCATAAACAAAGAGCCAGGTGCTGGGCCAAATAGGCAGCAATTTTTCATCCCCAATAAATTGAAGGTGTAAGTTCTTGCAAAAGACTTAAAACCCCAAAAGCCAGCTGAACCTGGAAGATATATCTGAGAAGTAGTCATTTCCTAAGTGTTCTTCATACTCTCAAGAAAGATATCTATGGGCCGGAGATTTGGCTCAGTGGTTTCGCCGCCTGCTGCGCAAGTGCAAGGACCTGAGTTCAATCAATGGTACCAAAGAAAAAGAAAAAATAGAAAGATATCTACCATAATCAATTTATAAGCAACAATGCAGGAATTAAACTAAAAGAAAAAACAAAAAATGAGAAGGCATGGAAGCAAGATGCAACCCCAGACTTCCAGCTCACCAAAGGCAAATCCAAGAGACCATGAGGTGGAACAATTCGAAACCCACCCATTTGGACTCTCTGAAGTGGTAAGAACCAAAGTAACAAAGCAAATGAATGAGACTATAGAAAAAAATCAAATAAAAAATAAATTCTCAGATAACTTTAAGGATGATGACCATAATGAAGGACATGATTAGTGAATCTAAAGAAGATATAGATTAAAAAAGACAGAGGAGCCTTGTAAAGTGATGGAAACCAGGAATGCCCAACATAAGAAAGAAATGCAATCCATGAAACAGATTCCATCAGATATCCAGGAGAATAAAAATTCTATTGAAAGTATATGAAGTGGAATGAATGCATGTGAGGTCAGAATATCAGATCTAGAAGACAAGACTGTGGTTAGCAATCATGAAAAGAAAGATTTCTCAAAAATATCAAGAGACCATGAAAAACCAATCCAATAGCTGCTAGATGATGCAAAGAAGAATAATATAGGGTTTATCAGAGTCAATGAAAAAGCAGAATAAAATGACATAAATGTATAATAAATAATATGAAATAGGAAGAAACTATTCAACAGTAAAGGGAAACTGAAAAGGGGAGGAGGGAAAGGGGAAAAATTGATACAAGAAGGAAAAAATGGAAACAAACCTTTTGTAAATTAGGGGAGATGGGAGGTTAAAGTGAGGTAAGGGAAGGGGAGAACAAGAGGAATCAAGCTACATCATATACAAGTACAAACTCCTCTTGGTGAATGTGACGGTTATGAATGTTCAAATTGTACCAATAAAATTAATATTAAAAAACCTGTTCTCAGAAGTAATAGCAGAAAACTTCCCAAGCCTGGAAAATGAATTGGACATACAAATAAGTGAGGTATATAGAACTCCAATTAGCTATTTAAAAAAAAAAAATAAAACCTACCCCAAGGAATATAATAGTCAGGATTCCAGAAATTCAACACAAGAAGAGAATATAAAAAGTGGGCAGAGAAAAGAAACAAACTGCTTATAAAGGAAAGCCCATCAGAATTAAAGCAGACTTTTCAACACAAACATTTGAGTTAAGGAGAGCTTAGAGTGAAATATTTTAAGCCCTAGAAGAAAACAACTTCCAACTCAGGTTGATGTAGCCTGAAAAACTAACTTTCAAAATTGATGGAGAAATAAGATACTTCCATAACAAAGAACACCTGAAGAAATTCATGACCACCAAACCAGCACTCCAAAATGTTCTGAAATACATTGTAGAAAGAGATAATGACGACAACTCCATGAACCACAAACAGAATGAATTCACTAGCAAGCCAAGTAATTAAACAGAGGGGAAAGATAGAGAACAAAAAATAGCAAAATAACAAGACAAGTATAAGTCAATATATATTAGTTATAACCATCAATGTAAATGGTTTCAATTCACCAATCAAAAGAAATAGACTGGCAGAATGGGTAGAAAAAAAGATTAAGAAATACACTAATATAAGAAACACATTTTACTCAAAAAGTAATTGATAGTCAAAGATAGAAAACAATACTTCATTTGGCCAGAACCCAAAAAAAGCAAGAATAGCTATTCTATTTGAAGACATAGTAGTTTTTAAGGCAAGGCAGATGAAGAGAAACAAAGAAAGTCAATACATACTTGTTAAGGGCATATTCCAAGAGAAAGAGATAACAATCATAAATACATATGTACTGAATACCAATGCACCCAACTATATAAAACAAATATTAATGGACATTGAAAAATCAAAATCAAATAAGCACTAACAAAATTATAATGAGGGACTTCAATACCCCACTATCACAAATAGACAGATCACCTAGACAAAAAAGAAATATTAGAATTGAATGAAATATTTGAAAAAATGGACCTAGTAGATGTCTACAGAGTATTCCACCCTAAAATATCAGGACAGACATTCTCCTCAGCCTCACACATGCAAATGAGACCACATACTAGCTCATAGATATGCTTAAATAAATACAAAGGAATTGAAATTATCCCATGCATATTATCAGACCACAGTATGATGAAATTGGAAATCAATTGCAGAAAACCCACAAAAACTTCATAATTATACAGAAATTAAATAACATCCTTTTGAGTAACCAATGGTTCACAGATGAAATTAAAGAAGAGATTAGACAGTTTCTACAATTAAACAATAATGCCAGTACAAGGTCCCAGAACCTATGGAATGCAGTGAAAGCAGGCCTATGAGGGAAATTTATAGCAGTAAATTCCCACATCAGAAAAGCAGAATGAGCTCAAATAAATGATCTATTTATTTGGTTAGAGAATGCTGAACCTCAAGCTTCTAGAAAACCAAGAGCAAGTCAAACCCAAAGCTCATACAAGGGAGGAAATTATAAAGATTAGAGCCAAAATTAATACAATTGAGACTAAAGAAAACAATACAAAGAATAAATGAATCAAAGAGTTAGTTCTTCAAAAGATTAAATAAAATCAACATATCTTTAGCCAACCTTATCAAAAAAGGAAAAAAAAGACTTAAATCCATGCAATTCAGAATCAAAAGGATGAAATCACAATGAATCCTGCAGAAGTCCAGATCATTAATACCTACTTAAAGAACCTATATTCTAATAAGATGGAAAATACTTAAGAAATGAACAGATTCCTAGGTTCACATGAATTACCAAAACTGAATGAAGAAGATATAAAATTCTAAATAACACAATATCAGTCAGTGAAATTAAAGACATAATTAAAAACTTATCAACAAAGCAAAGCCCAGGTCTGGACAAATTCAATGCTGAATTTTACAAGAAATTTAGAGAAGATCTAATGCTACTAGTGAAATTGAAACGGAAGCCATACTGCCCAACCTATTCCTGGAAGCAAGCATTACTCTTATCCCAAAACCAGAGAAGGATTAAACTAAAGGCCAATCTCATGCAAAAATCTTCAGTAAGATACTAGCAAACAGAATTCAGCAAGTCATCAAGAACATTATATACCCTGACCAAGTGGGATTCATCTCAGGGATGCAGAGATGGTTCAACTTATGCAAACCAGTAAATATAATACATCATATTAAGAGAAAGGACAAAAACCACATGATTATCTCAGTAAAGCAACAAAAGCATTTGACAAAGTCCAATACTCATTCCTAATAAAAATTCTACAGAAAATTGGAATAAATAGCTTTAGCTCAATTTGATAAGTGCCATCTACGACAAACCAACAGCCAACATCATATTAAATGGTCAAATACTGAAAGCTTTCACTCTAAAATCAGGAACAAGACAAAGATGTCCATGATAATCACTCTTATTCAATAGAGTTCTGGAAACATTAGCCAGAGCAATTAGACAAGAGAAAGAAATAAAAGGAATAAGGATAAGAAAGGAAGAATTTAAATTACTATTTGTAGATGACATGATATTCTACATAAAAGACCTCAAAAACTCCACCAAAAGACTTCTAAATTTAGTAACCAAATTCAGTAGCATAGATGAATACAAGTCAACATTCAAAAAATGAGCATTGCTGTACACAAATAACAAACTCACTGAGAGAGAAATTAAAGAAACCACAACTTTCACAATAGTATCCAGAAAAAGGAAATACTTAAGAATTAATATAATGTTGGAAGTAAAAGAACTTCTCACTGAAAATTAGTTTACTCTGAAAAAGGAGATCAAAGAGGATATTAGAAAATGGAATTGTTCCTTGGTAGGAAGTATCAATATAGTGAAAATGGCCATACTCTCAAAATTATTATACAAATTTAATGCAATCCTGATCAAAACAACAATGGCACACCTCACAGAATTAGAGAAAACAATCCTAAAATTTATTTGAACCTGAAGAGACCTAGGCTAGCAAAAGAAATTATGGACAACAAAGACAAGGCAGGCAGAATCAAAGTCTCTGACTTGAAATTATGCTACAAAACTACAATGATACAAACAGCATGGTATTGGCAAAAAAAAAGGACTCAAGGGGAAATGGAGCACATTGGAAAATTCAGAAACAAACTCAGATACCTTATCTTTCTCAGAGGATCCAAACACCTTCACTGGAAAAAAGCTTCTTTAATAAATGATGCTGGAAAAACCAATTTTCTACATGTCAATGACTAAAATTAGACCCTTATCTCCCACCATGCACTAAACTAAAATTGAAATGGATGAAAGATCTAAATATTAAAATAGAAACACTAAATCTGCTGGAAGAGAAAAGAGGGTGAACTCTTGAAGACATAGGTGTAGGCAAAGACTTTATAAACAAAACCTCAATCTCATGGGAAATATCACAAAGAATCAACAACTGGAATCTCATCTTATTAACGAGGTTTTGCATAGCAAAAGTACCACCAACAGAGTGACAAGACAACCCACAAAGCGGGAAAAAATTTTTGCCAGCTGTTTCTCAAAGAACTAATATTTAGAATATATAAAGAACACCAAAAAAATCAGACTCCTCAAATTTAAAGACCCAATCCAAAAATGGGCATCTGAAATGAAAAGACAATTCTCAGATGAAGAAGTAGAAATGGCAAATAAACAGGAAAAAATGTTCAACATAACTAATCATTTGAGATATTCAAATTAAAACAACCCTGAGATTCCATCTCACTCCAGAAAGTGGTTATTATCAAGAAATGAACCAGGGGCTGTGAGCTAAAAGGGATCCTTCTCCACTGTTGGTAGGAGTGTATACTGGTGCAACCACTGTTGGAAATCAGTGTGGAGATTCCTCAAAAAATTAAAGCTAAAGGTTCCATTTGACACAGCTATTCCCCTTCTTGGTATCTTCCCAAAAGTATTAAAAGCACCATACCACAGTAATATAAGTACACCCCTGCTTATAGCAGCACAGTTTATAATAGCTAAATCTTGCAAACAGCCCAAATCCTCATCAACTAATGAATGATGTGTTTATCTAATAATAAAGATGTGTTTTTTTATTCAATGGAGTACTACTTTGCCGTAAAGAAGGAAAAACTTGAGACATTTCTAGGTAAATGAGACCATATTCTTAAGTGAAATTAATCGAATACACGTGTTCAAATATCACATGGTTTTTCTGGTATGAGAAACTGCATATGTAAATAAAGACCAAAATGTAAAATAGATATTGCAAAATAGGAAGAAAATGTTCAAATGGGAAGGAGAACTATGGAGGTGTGAAGGAGAAAAGAAGGAACTGAAAAAGAAAAAAAGAGAATAAAAAGAAAAAGTGGAAACAAAGCTTTGGTAAATAAGGAGAGGAAGAGGGGTTGAAGGGAGGGAGTTGGAAAGGGTAAACAAAGAAGAGTCGAGATACATCATATACAGCTATGAATTCCATATGATGAATGTTATCATTAAGTATATCTAAAATATAAAAATAAAAATAAATTATAACAAAGGAACTCTGAGCCCCAGCAGGAGAGGGGACTACAGATACTTTACATAGGTCTCAGAGGTGGGAGACCATGCCCAGATAGACTTGAGAAACATGGAAAGTCTCAGTTTTCTCCCCTGTAGTTAAAGGACTGGAGGAAGAGAAATGAATATCTAAAGTGCCTGGGCAGAGAGACCTGGGTACCCAATAGAGTCTGTCCTTACCCTACCGCAATGAGAGGATTTCAGTGATTTCCAAGGATCTGGGAATGGAATGGAATTGAAGAAGGAAGAGGCTCTGTATTTGTCACAGTTCCTCAGAAACAGAACCAATAGGATATATGTAGATGTGTAAAGAGGAATTTAATATGGAAATTAACTCGCATGATTACAGAGGCCAAAAAGTCTCATGATCTTATTTTTGCAAGACGAAAAATAAAGAAAGTTGATTACTGGCAGTTCAAGGCCAAAGGCTTTGGGAGGAGCAGGAGGTGAGGTATAAACCCCGGAGTCCAAAATCCTCAGAAACTGGAACTCCAATGTACAAAGACAGCTCCAGAAGAAACAGAAAATTTTCTTTCCCTTTGATTTTTTGTTTCATTCAGTCCTTCAATTAATTGAATAATTTTTACTCCACATTGGTGAAGGCAAATCAATCTAGTAATTCAAAGGCTAATGCCTTCTGGAGACACCCTTACAAATATGTCCAGAAAGAATGTTTCACCTGCTACTCTATAGGTAGCTCTCCACCCTGTTACTGCAACACCCACAATTAATCATTACACACTCAGATGGCTCCATGAAGTGGTCTTTTGCTCCAAGTGATATGAGAGTAACAAAGGCAATGCTGTGTACCTCAGGGAATGCCAGAGAAGTGGAAAGCCTCATGAGCATTTATAGTCAGGATCAAGGTTCTCAGAAGTGAGAATGAATGAAGAAATGCTTCACAAGAAATGGATATCTTGGAGCCTGAATTAAGGGGGCATACAAGAGCTATTCAGCAATCCCTGGGCACCAAAGGAACTCCCCAGAATAAAAATACTCCAGGAAAAACAAGGCACATTTTAACAAAGTTGCTGCTAAATGATGAAGTTTCTGTCAACTGATATGATGCTGTGATGGTTATTATTCGTTATCAACTTGACTGGATTGAAGGAAGCTTAGAGAATTGGTAAAACACAATTCTGGGTGTGTCTGTGAAGGAGCTTCCAGAAAAGATTGACTTGTGATTCAGTGGGAAGGACTTACTCTGAATGTGGCTCTAATAGCTCGGCGTCTGAATGGGCCAAAAAACTAGAAGAAGGAAAATAGTTCTAGCTCTCCCACTGCCACTTCCAACCCTAGCAAGTGTATCTTTAATGTCATGGTCCATGGGCATCATCGTCCAGGGCCTTCAGCTTTCGAATGAGGACTTGCACTAATGGGTCCCAAGGAGACGTTCAGGAGTTGGCTTTTGGGTGGAACTGCATCATTGGCCTCTCTTTCACTCTGAAGCTTTCAGTATCTTAGTCTCACTGAGCAGCTTTCAGTTTGTCTGGCTCTGCAGTCTGCAGATTGCCATTGAGGGGCTTCTCAGCCTCTGTGACCATGTGAATCTAATAACTTCTCTGTCATAATTATGTGTTCTGTTGGGTCTGTTTTCCTGAAGAACCCAGGCTAATACAAATGTGGACTCAAAAAGGAAATTATTATGAAAAAATTATATTTCTTCTGTATTAGAATTCCTTCTCACAATATCTAAATTCCTGCCTAACCCATAGGATCCTAGGAGAAGAGCATGTGATATACGTTTCTGCCATTCTAAAACTCGAACCTGGAATAATGGGGGTTAGACACATACCTGAATGATACTGAGTGAATGAATCAGTATGAACACAATAGGATTTAGGCAAGGTCATTTTTTTAGGAATCAAAGTGCATAGAACATAAATAAATAAAATTATGTGTTAAATTCCCATATAGTTTAGAAACAGATTCCTACCATTGTATTTCATTTTATATCCAAAATACTCTACAGAAAAAAACTCACTAAAATATTATGTTTGTATATTTCTATGTAATTCACATTGCACACGGCAAAGGATATGCAAAATTTCTTTAGAAACCTAAGAAAGGTGTAATATAATGGAGATCACACATTCAAGGTAAATGTTTATGGAGATATAGAATAATTTTCATTTCTTTAATATACTTATTGCAAATTAGACAATTATGCTATCTGCATTCATTTCTTACTGAATTAGGGATAGAGATATTTTGAGTAGAAGATTAAACTCTAGCTGAAATACCATCATGTCCCAATAAAATATGAGCAAGTTTCACAGTCTGAAAAGAGCTCAGTGTCACAGAAAACCAGTAACCTAATAATCAAGAACTTGCAGGATTCCAATAAAATAATTCCTTGTTATAGACATTATGTACCTGACTTTGTAGTTACTCTTTCTTCGTCTATTACTTGGGGGAAATGAAAATTATAACTTCATGTTCAAAGTATTCAGAAATAAAAATAACTCAGCAGATTCGAGCAAAGTTCTTTCCAACTTGAAAACATTATATATTTATATTGTTCTTCACAAAATGAAGAAAGATAACTCAGAAATAGAGGGGGAAAGCAAACAAATAAAAGAGAGGAAGTAATCACACAACATATTACAACTTCCCATATGATGTTAGATTATTGTGGGAGAGCCAGCTGGTGAAATTATTGTTCTTTCACTCTTTCTCTGCTAGTTTCAAATTTGGTTTGTGCCTCTAGGGAAATGAGTTTGAATGTCTCATCTCATTCCTAGAAGCAACAAATCTCTGGAAAAAAAAATGAGTTCAATTCTCAGAAGGAGTTTGCACTGAATATGAAACCATGACGATCCATAGTGTGCGAAGGGGTCGGGGCACATCTTACCTGGAGGTCTGGTGGGGCCCAGGTGTGTGCCTGTGTGATCTTTCTAAAAGAACTAATTGGCTCCTCAGAGCCTCAGCCCTTCTACCTGGATTTCCGGGGTGATTTTTCCTTTCTGGGCTGGTATATCCCCATGTGGTGGTGTATCTTTTCCCAAAGAGATTATTCTCATGGAAAGAATTAGTGATATTGGTTAAATAAAGTTGTAGAATGGGAGCTAAGATAGAATGCTTGTGAAACACTAAGCAGTGATGACTAATATTACTCCCACCATTGTGATGCATAGACAGTCAGTATGAATGCATCCAGGTCCTCCCTGACATGTGCAAGGGGAATTAAGTAGTGGGAAATTAATTCTTGCTACTCTATGTCTAGCCATTTGTGAACAGTTTCATACCTGTACTTCACTTGCAATACATTCTTATGAGCTAAGATACTGCCATTCCTGCCTAATTTTTCAGCTGAAAAAACCTATTTTTTCCTGTAATGCAGATTCAGATTAGAACCAACCTTTTCACTCTAGCCCCCCTCACAATATCATGAAGCAAGCTATTGTCATTTAGTTTGATTCATAAAAGTAATAAAAATTGTCTAATGTCAGCTGTAAAACCCTTATATTGTTTAAAATCCAATATATTACAGTAATACCCAACAAGGGCTAATGTTAATAAAAATAATTAGACACTGAGAGACAAGAGTATATGTAGGTCTGGAAACTTGTTTTCGGCATCAGATTTGAATTAGGAGTACTGTTTAGCCAGGGACTCAAATGCCCAGGGATAGTTATGCCTTTACTTTCAATACAATTATAAAACAAAACAAAATCACTCAGTGGTGATATTTCTTTCTTCAATTATGTAATTAAATTGTTTTTGACAAATAGGTCCCAAAGGCTGAGCTATTGTTCATTATTTAAACAACAAAAGCTCAGACAAATGCATTTCTGTTAAAAGAACAAAATATTTCATGTAAGCAAAGTATTAGCTGAGCTTTCGAAAGGCATGAAGTTTGTGAGACTTTCTATCAGGTCAGTCACATTGAAGTCTTCTCACCATCCACATTATCCCTCTTTTTCTTTGCCTGTGAAGTATTGCTCCATCCTAATAAGGAAATGACTTGGGGTATAGTGAGCCTGTTGGGTTCCTTTTTCTCTTAGTAATGAGCATATTAATTAGTCTGATACCTGAAATAAAATTTGTTTTTTATTCTTTTTGCTGGCGTAGAACTTTAAACAAGTACTCCAGTATCACTTAGAAAGCAAAGGCCTTAGTAAAACTTTTTTGTTTTGGAATTTTCAGCATTTCTGAGTCATGGCATTCCAGTCAACTTTTGCAGATAAGGATAATCACCATATTTTAGGCTCATAGAATATTTAAACAGCATTTGTTCCCTTGGCCAGTCTGTACCTTGATTCTCTGTACCCAGAGAATTTTGCTTCCTGTGGCAAAGCATTGCCAAGAAGAGGGTGAAAGATGTTGGTGGAGCCAACATTCCACGAAAACTTTTCCTTCTCCATCAGCTATCTCATTGCTCTGCTGCCACAGAGCTATAACAGAATACCTCAGACTGGGAAGTTTATAAACAGTAGAAATTTATTCTGTTCATGATTCTAGAGGGTGGGAATTCTAATGTCAAGGTGCGTCTGTTGAGGGTTTCTTAATGCCTTTATAATATAGCAGAAGGCACTTCATAGTGAGTGTACAAACTTGGATCTTTCTTCCCCTTATAAAGTCACTATTCTCATTATGGAGGCCCAACTCTGAGAACCTCACCTAAACCCAGTAGCTCCCAAAAGTCCCATATCTATCAACAAATAAGCTTGAATATTAATTTTTCAAAACATGAATTCTGAGGACATAATCAAACTGTAACATCCTTCCAGCAAAAATATATTTTATTCCACCCCCAATATTTGTTAATAGTAGCAGAAACAGGTCTTCAAAGTCATCCATAAATGGAAGCATTTTTAATAATCCATTCACAAACACAGAAATAACATAATACCCAGGGCCCAAACATTTTCATTTCTCTTTGTCTTTGCTAACCATGGTCATCATAATCTTAGTCTATGTAGAATTCATATAAAGTGGTGGAGGTTATAACAGCTGGACCAGTCATCTTGCTGAGCCACAAACAAAAGAATATCATCAAAAATGGTGGTGGTGTGATTAACCCACCAAGCTGGGAGTAGTCCATACACTGCGACATGACAGTCTCTCTTTAGGGAGTGAGAGGCTTGGTCTGTCTGCAGATAAGAAAAATTCTCTGTAAAGAGAACAAGTTTATTTGTTCTGAGGGTGCTCCCTTCTGCCTCTTTCAGACAAGAATTAAAAAATCAGAAAGGAAGGTCTCTTGTGGAGGTGACTTTAGCTAAGGAATGGGGAACTTTGTTCCATGGAGGAATTTTCTCCAACACAGACCCAACTTGTAGGTCCAGTGATTGCCACTTTCCACCAACACATTTTATTTTATTTACCCAGGTGCTGGGACCTTGGATAGCCACAGAAAGCTAGAATTTCTAGAAGACTGGTGCTTCCCTGCTGCTATGAACCCTCTTTCTGACATGTTTACTTCTAATTTTATGTCTATCATGGGAATAAATTATGCTAACTATGCTTTCTGTCTTAGTCCATTTCACAGACTAGGAGGAGTGTGATCCACCTGTTGGAATCAGGAAAACATAATCCCGACGTTCACCCACTAAGTCATTAAAGTCACACATGAGAATTTTATAACTTGGCAGGCAAGATTTCATAATCGTGACAATTCCTAAGAGAGATGTCATCACCTTATTTACAAATAAGTAAGGATAGTCATAACTGTCAACATGGAAGAATGAATCACATTATTTGGATTTTGCTATCATCACAATAAGCAGAGAAAAAAACAAATTATAATTAAATTCCTGTTTTGTCTTTTTTATTTTAATGTGATACAGTAAGATTAACAGAGAAAATATAAAAACACTTTTATGAAAAAATAAAATTTCATAACAAAATAATTAGAGAATAACAATGGTAAATACACTATGTATAATGATCTTAAAAGAATATATTTTCAATTGCTAATCCAACTCTCAACTCATTTCCTAAGAAAAATATACCTTTTTTGCACAAAACTTTTTCATTATTAACAAAGTATCTAACAATCAGTACAATTTTGAACAATTTCTTCCTACTTCACAATATTATATATTTTGTCCTTATTTACACTTTTAGTTTATCAAATCTCAAGAAATATCACACACCTAACACATATGCTAAGCAGTTTGCCACCTACTTCCAACTTACAACTCTCTGTGTAACTTTTATTTTATCCCTTGGCCTTAAAACTTTGTAATACATTTGTCTTTTTCACTTTTGTGTTGCTATCCTGAGGTTGGATACTTTGCAAATGAAAGAGGTTTATTTAGCCCATAGTTGCAGAGGTTAAAGAGCATAGCTCTAGCATCTGTGCATCTCTGGTGAGGCCCTTACCGTAGTAGAAGGCATCTCAGAGGTGGGTGTGCAGGCAGAAGTGATCACATACAGTACTGAGACAGAAAACAAGGGGTAGAATTCGAACCAAGCTAGCTTTTTATATTACAAACAGACCCGGGAACTAACTTAATGAGATCCTCATTCTTGCCTTCCAAGGGTAGTGCCCTTGTTACCTAATCACCTTCTTCTAGGCCTCACTTATTATTATTTTTTTTTTTCACGAAGTTGCCCAGGCTGGGCTCAGATTTGCTGACCTTCTGCCTTAGCCTCCCAGAAGACAGGAATTACAGGCATGTCCCACAATGCCTATCTAGGCCTCACTCAACACTATCACACTGGGAACTAAGCTTCCAGCACAGTACCCACAGCGTATTAAATTGGAAGGTTGTTTGAACCTTGGTTTCTCTCAGACCCTGAAAGTGGGCTGTAAACAACCCTTCTAGAGAAGCCCCTGGGAGGAGACCAGGTGGTGGGAGATTCCAGCATCCATATCTTCAGATCTACGTCAATATTCATACCAAGAGTACTTCCAGAATTCAAATTCCTAGAACAGTAGTGTGGTTACTGACTTAATTTTCTTCTTGTAAGCAAAGCTGAGAATCAACAAAATTTTACAACATTTAAAACCCACCTTCTTTTTAAAATTGCAATAAAGCAGTATGAATTCCATTGTGAAGAGAGCATTTTGTTTCTTATATTGCCTCCAGTGTGCAAAGAGGCTTTGGAGTTTTTGTGAAATAGATTGAAAACTAATTGAGTTTATGTGAGATAAAAATGGTGACTGATCCAGTCTCAAAATTATGTTAGTGGGTGATGAAAGACAAAAATGTCAAGTATTACTGTAGGTATTAGACTTACTTGACTACTAATGCCATGTAGTTATTGTGTAGCTAAATATGTATTCAGCATGAAGTAGCTACTGTGTAAGTGGTTAATGAATGAATAGAAACTGAATGGTGAGTGAAATATAGTGAGAGTTATTAGATTTTAGCTGAAAAACAAAGTGACTCAAGCCCTTAGATACGACTATTTCAGTGTTTAATACACATCACTTATTTCTCTTCAGTCTTCATTGCAATTAGATAATGTATTTATGTACTGTCTACTTAACTACAGGCATTTCCTTTGAGTTCTTAAATCCATGTATATTAAAAAATTATTAAGGGATTAGGAGTAGTAGTTTTGTGATTCAAATTGTCTATTTAGCCACCTTGTTATTGATTTATATAAGGCTAAGAATATAAAATCTTAGTAAAGTGTCCTATTGATTAATGCAACATTGGAGTTATGTTATTTCTTATTCTAGCAACATGTATACTATGTGACTATATATACTAGAAATATAGATATTATAAAAAGTACAGCATTTAATGCTAGAAACAGAATCTTTAAATGATTAATGAAAATAAAATGTTCTTTTTCCCAGAACTTTGACTCTCTTTTTTTATGATTGTTTCAACTTTTTATATTTCAGAAAGAAAGGAAGATTCAGTAACAGAGAGTATGAAATAGTTTTCAACACAATTGAATGCACTGTTGAAAGCAGGCTCTGTTCCCCTTATGTGGGAGACCAATCACAGGAAACAGTTCAGGTGAAGGCAGACTCAGAAAACATTCTTCTTTTCTTAAAATGGCACCTGAAGAGAGCTGATCATGTAGAAAAAGGAAAATCTCTAGGAGGCTGTGGTGACTCACCCCAAACTCTCCCTCTTGTTATTGGGAGCATTGTGAAAAACTTTCTGCAGTAGGACTAATGTCAAGAGAAAGAGGGTAAATGAAACTATTTCTAATGTGCTTTAGTATTGTAAACACACATACATTATATTCAAACACTCAGGCTAACTTACTTATTGAACAGCCAATTAGATCATCTCCAATCACATGTGGAAAGAGCTCAGGCTAATCTAATCAGTTCAGGGATGCTCCATTTATTTCTGTTTCTGATGCTTTATAATATTACAAACTAATCTGTAAACATGCTCTCCAGTGAGAAGAGCTCCTGTTCTTCAGCATAAAAGTTCAATAGATTGTAGGTTGGGGAAATAGCAATCTTTAATTATGATTCTTAGATTTGTGAAAGAATCTTAAACTCTTCAAATAAAAATGCTGCTTCTCTTTAGAAAGCAGTTATTTTATTAATTAACTAGAAATCTGAGTTTTTGTTTTTCAGATTTGAACTTTCCTAACCAATTGAAGACCTTTCTATATGATTTCTTAGGAAAATGAGAAGATGGTAGGCAAGAGGCAAAAAGAAGTTTTGGTTTTACAACTTCAGCAAGGAATACAGGAGCTCTCTGCCAAGCCCCAGCTCTCTAGGTTCCACACAGCTCTCTATCTAGGAAGGGCCAGGATTTGATGTGTGCGGGAGACCTCTTTCTGAATACTTTCACTGGCCATACCTGTGGCTCTTGGCAGGTTTCTTAGGCTCCCAGACTTTCTTTGTGCCTAGTGGCAGAACTAAAAGCAATTCATAGCCCATCTCCTATCAGAGTGATGTTCACAGTTTGGCTCCTCATTAATACTACTTTGTCACTACTTTCGTGTCATCACTACCAGCTCTTTCTATGATCTATGGCAAAACCTCTGGAAACTAAGAAAACTCTATTCCATGAGCTTATTTGTTTCACTATTCTGCTCTTTCAATTCTAGGCCTTGACACTCTAACTAGATAGCATGCCAAGCTATTGGTTGGGTTATGAATAAACTCAGAAATTCAATTTCCAATTCCATAAATCTGGCCTTTTTCATTTGCATTACATTGAAGGGGAGAAAATCACCACCTAAGTATAAATTATAGACTTGAGGTCATCTGGTTTTGCAATGATTAAATTTGACAAAATAATTACTTAGAGATATTTATTAAGAAATTAAGCACTAGAGAAAATGGAAAACATATTCTCATTTTGTTAGGACTAATTTACTTATTTTAACCTTTTTTGGTAGCATTATAGTATTTTACATATTTTTAAAAAATTATTGTTTTAATTATACAAATTTATTGGAGACCATGTGATAATTTGAACACGTATACATTGTATAATGATCTAATTAGGGTAGTTAAAATGTTCATGACATTAAACATTCTAAACTTTTTGATTATTGCATAATAACTATTTATTTATGGAATAAAATATAATATTTAAATGTGTAGAAGATACATTATTTTATTTGAAGAGTCATGTCAAATATTTGCCATCATTTGCAGAAAGGTCCTTCAAATAAACCAGAAGGGCTATAAATGAACCACATACCCAGAATCTACAATGACACTGAGTATTTTCTTAAATTTATTCATTCAGAGAAGTAATATCTCCATAAATACTCTTAACTGAAGTAGTACATTACTCATTAACCCATAAACTCACTTCAAGAAAGATATGGAATGAGAAACAAAATGTTTCAGCAAATACTATGGATGATCATCTTTAATTTTTAAATAAAACCCTATAAACAAATCAGGTATTTATCAAAAGTGAATAAATTTGTGTTATTTAGGGTAGCAAAACATTTGTAAAGTAGTGTTCATAAAGTATCTACTCTATAATTTATGTCCAAGTACTTCAACAACAAGAAAGATATCACAAAATTGTCTTTCCATAAATTCTACTTAAAGGACATGGCTCAATTAGACATGGGGGTACATTTGAGGAAATTTTAAACTATACAACAACAATAGTACTTTGGATTCACGTAATCATCTTTAGTCTTCAAAGTGACTCAAGAGACTCATATATTCATTTGATAAAATAGTCATGAAACTCTAAAGAAATAAGTATTAAAATGATTTACTAATAAGAAACAATAAAGCTAGCCTAAAAAGTGATAATGGCAGTAATAATAGCAGAATATGTTTCCATATATAGCTTTTTAATATGCTTTCCCATACATTATTGATTCAACTTTTTCTCACACATTGCCATTAAAGATAAAATGAGAATAGCCATAGAATACACAAGAATGAAATGAATGACCTCAAAATCACTTAATATAAGATTTTACATGATGCTCATATCTCCTTTATTTCATCATTCATTCTTTCACAAATTAAATAATGATCATTGACAATAATTATGTCAGAAATTAGTGTGTATTCAAGTCCTAAGGGTTAAAGGAATAAAGCTTTCAAGAAGTATTAGGTAGAGAAAACAGACACATAAACACATTCAATGCCATGATTTGGATGCAGTTTAAGTGTGTTCCTCCAAAGTTCATGTGTTATCTATGTGACATCGTGGGACCTGATGGACCCTTTGGAAGATGGGGACTAGGGGGTGTTCCTGAGGTCACTGGAGGTGCTGCCCACAGAAGAAAATGCTGGTTTCCTCAAAGAAGTTCTTTTAAGAGTGAGTTTTTCTAAAAGCCCGAGCTCCATGGATCTCTCCATGCTTTCCTCTTTTGCGATGTGATTTGTCCTCCTTGCATGTTCTGCTGTCATCCACCATGAAGTCTTCACTAGAGCCAAACTGATGTCAGTATCTTTGAAGCTCTAGCACTTTAAGTTTAATAAATATCTTTTCTTTTTAAAGTGACACTGCTTCACATATTTTATTATAGCAATTAATTGGACTAATAAACAAATCATGTAGTGAGATATATGTCTAATTTATTTTTAAAGGGAAAAATCAGAGGAGGGGAGAAGAGATGTATTCTGTTTCATTGGAAGGTTGTATTGGAATATGATGAATCTGGAAAGAGGCAGGCTCAGAATCATGGAAAGTTTTATATGGTATACAAAATGTTTAATATTTATCCACAAAGATTTGGAGAAACCAAGGATGTAATAACAAATGACCTTGAGAAATAAGCAATAAGCTTATATATGAGAATAGAAAAATAACTCTTTTAAGGAGACAAATTGGAGATGTGGAAATCATTCATAATACATTTTATAACCCTATGAAAAACATGAAAGGCCATGCTAAGCCATTTGTGTCTGGAGTGGAAATGAAAGCATGGAGTTGAAAGATATTCAGGAGGCAAGACTGGCAAACACAGACAGCCTAAAGTATACTAGGAATGAACAGTCAAGGATGATGCTGAGACTCCAGTTTTGAAGGGAAATCTTCTTTACAGATCCATTGTTCAGAAGAACATTACAAGAATAGTATATGTTTGGACTGGAAGAGAAATGATTAAAATCCAATACTGAATTCAATTTAAATACCTGTTTTAGAATCACAAATTAAAATCCACTAGCCCTTTAAATGTGGGATTCATACAAGATCTCTGAAAAAGTAAAATGAATGATTCATCCCTGCTCTCAATATGCTCATCACCCTTCTACATTCTTCTCTTTATGACAAGAATAAAGAATGTAGATTTCAGCTAAACCATTGTTTATAAATCCCAAATGTTCAAGCTTCAATCATTTAACATTTTATCATTTTATAATAATATTTTATCCCTGATCCTACTTACATTATTTTTAAAATTTTTGAATGTTAATTTGGTAAGAATTATGTGCCTATTTTATTGTGTTAAATACAGATAACATAAAATTTACCACTTTCACCATTTTAAGTGGACAGTTCAGTGGCATCAAGTACATTCACAAAGTTGCATAACCTTCACCAGAACTTCCTCACCACCTCCAACAGGAACTTTCTACAACTATGTATTTCTATATTTATATCCTTACAAACTGCATATGTGCAGTATTGTGCTAGGTGACCTCTAACATGATTCTCAGTGTCCTCCCTGTTGTGAGATTTGTATCAGTGTAATTCCTTTTCCCCCTGAGCATAGCTTAAACCTAATGATGGCCTTGTAATTAATTTGGCAAAAATGAAAAGGTGCCGCTTTGGGATTAGGGTGCAAAAAAACCCTTTGGCTTCTATCTTGTAGACAATCTTACTCATTTATTCTGAGAACATGTAGAAAGTCCAATTAAAAAAACAAAAATATGTAGCATGGCAAGGAGCTGAGATCCTTATTCTACCAGACCATGAGAAGAAAAAACCTCCCAAAGTCCATATGAAGGACCTTGGCAGATCTTTGGGCTCATGTCCGTTCTTGAGAACTTTGAAGTTCCAATAATCAGCTTAGGTGCCGCTTCATGAAACTCCCTGAGCTAGAATCACCCAACTAAACTGTCCATCATTGCTTATTCACAGAAACAAAAAAATAATTATTTACTGATTTAAATTATTAAAGTTTGGGGTGATTTGTTCTGCAGCAGGTGATATTCAATACACTAATTTATTATGTAATTTTACATTGAAAAAAAGTATAGAAATTTTAAAAGATGAAGTAAAAGTAAATAAATGGTATCTGATAGTTTTAATTCAATAGCTATTTTTATTTGAAATACTATTAAATAGTATGATTAATGTGGGGGTTTTTCGGTGAGGGAGTTTGCAACAAGGTCTCACTATGTGTAGTTCAAACTGATCTTGAACTCATGAAATACCTCAGGCTGAGTTAATATGATCATACTCAACCTGAGCTATTTCATGAGTTCAATAATTTTTTAAACTATCAAATGGTTGTACTTCTAGGATTAAAGGTCTGATTCTAAATTCAGTTTATTTTATCCTTGGATTTAATGTCTATTAAAGATTTTAAAATGCTTTTCAAATAGATAAAAGTGGAAAAATATCATGGTTTTTACTTACCAAGCCATACTATTTGTTTTTAAATAGCATTGCATCTTTCTTAAAATTTCATTAGATTTTTCTCATCTTTGTTAATTACAATTCTTAATATCAAAATCCTATGAAGCTCTTTATTTTGAATTTTTAAAAATAAGCTGTGAAGTTCTTCCTAAGTTTCTTAAGAATATACTGATTTTTTTTGTTGATACATAGCATAATAATAGAATTATTCCACAATTTGATTTCAAAACAATCTTTTATAGCATTTGTTTCTTTTGAAAAACTGATATTTTCTCATTTATTGATAAAATGTTTTATTTTGCAAGGCTCAGTGAAATTTGCTTAGTTTAAATTATATATTTGCTATTTTATATCCATGTATCGCTACCAACCATGTTAACAGAATTTGAAAGCTTGTTAAAACAGCTTATGAAAAAGCTTATGTAAAAACAGAAAAAACCTTTGCCATGATAAACCTGGAAGAAAAATCTGTTCAGTTTTAAAGGTAGTAATCCCCAACCTAATAGATTTAAAAGTACTTCATATTTGAAAACTCTCTTTATATTTGAAAGCTTTTATTAATTAAGTGTATTGATCTTTCTATAGCATGCTACAATAATTCTTTTTGAACACAATGGATAATTTCATTTATAGTAATAGCTCTGTATACTTGTTGTAGAATATTTAAATAATGTTCCTTTGTTTATTTTCGTCAGGGTAGTTACTCTATTGAAGGGTACATGTTTTTTTCCTTTAATGTTATTTCATTAATAAAAATTTTAATGGTTGACCTGTATCTTTTTAGGACCTCTTTTTTTAATAACTTTCAATAAAAACCCTATAATCATTTAATTATTGAAACAAATTTTAGAAAATAATGATATATGCTAGAAACATATCTGCCCTATTATTTAACTGTATAGCACAACCTTTAGGCTGTGTAATATTTTATATTTACTTTTTGCAAATATTTGGCATTGTATTTTATATATTGTCCAATGGTATTTCCTGGCTAAAAATGTGTTTCATTTCTTGCCATATTCTATTTACTATTGATTGTCATATTCTATTTATTATTAAAAATACTCTACCACATCAGGAATAACAACTATTGTCCCCAGTGAATGTAGTCTTTTCTCCCTTTTATTATTCATTTAAAAACTTCAACAAAGGCTTTTAAATATTTACCAAGTTAAACCAAGTTCTTCAAAGTAATGTGTCAATGCTAGCATTGCATAAATTGCACCTGAAACAAGCCTCCTCCAAGCCTTTTTTATCCTTGCTTTCTTGTTCTACATGCAAAATGATAAATATCTTCTAAACCACAGTGTATTTATACTATTGTTTGTGAAAATCTCAGTGTACAACTGAATGTGAAAGACATAATAGTGCATATAAATCCATATTTAAAACAAAAGTTTTGATAATTTAAAATCTAACTGAAATAGAATATTTTTATCATGTGTCATCATATTAAAATATATGTTAATCAACTTTCGGTGACCGTAATAAACTTAATAATAATAAATAATAAATAATAAATAATAAATAATAAACGTAATAAACTGAAATAATCAACTTAAAGGACCAAAGATTTATTGTTTTTGGCCTACAGTTTTGAAGGTTCCATCCAGTTTATGATCAAGTGGACCACTGCTTTTAGGCCGATGATTGGGAGGTAGCAAGCACATCATGGGAGGAGTACACAGAGGAACAAAACCAGTCACTTCATAGTCAGGTTGCAAAAAGAAAAAAGCAAGGGACCAGGGTCTCACTATCTTTTCTGAGACCCACCCCACAATGATCTGAAGATCCTCCACTGAATGCCACCTCTTAACATTTGCACCATCTCCCAGCAGTGTCATGGCTGGAAGCCAAATTATTAACATATGGGTTTTTGGGTAAGGTTCCAGATCTAAATGATGGCAATATATGTTATCTTATGAATACAATCTTAATATTTCTGGCAACATTAATATCATAAGTAAAGGGAAAACTCTACCATTTTCTTACTTCCTGATGCTGGCATCATTCGTATTTTCCTTTGGGCTAGAAATTATGTCTACACTCAGCAATTGTTCCATCCACTCATGGGATTTCACTTGTATTGCAGAATCAGTAAAATTTGGCTAGTTTCCCTTGCTGGTAGGGTTTTAGATACAGTTTAGGTTCTGCCAAAATAAAAAGATGAAAGAAAAAAAAGAAGGGGGGGGGAGAAGGAAAGAAAGAAAGAAAAAGGAGCTCTTCAAAAGAAAAAGTCTTGGAGGAGGCAGTGTGCTCCAAGCCATCCTTCTCCTGAATAGTGGTCAGCCTAGCCCTGGATTTAGACTGAGAGTCATGCCAAAGCCTGACCAAACACTATCCTGCTATCCTCTTACCCATCTTCATCTTGGTGTTGGGGGCAGTGGTGACTGTGATCTTAGTTAAATTCCTACACTTCTTGATTTTTTGAGGATACTGGCGACTTCTTGATTGTCTGCATTAGCAGCTAAAAGCTAATGGGTTTTTCCCCTGTTACTGCTCTTTCAACTCTTCTTAGGGTATTTCCCTGAATTAAGCACATTTTTGCTTAAAATACTAAGAATGATTTTTGTTTTTCTGACTTTACCTGAGATTTTTTTAAAGTTGTCCATTTTAAGAGAATTTATTTCATACAACTAGGCACACATAAATAGACAAAAGACATAAAAATGTTAAAAGACACACTGGGACACTTAGGCTTTAGCGCACTCTTAGAGACACCAGAAAGATTTTTGCCTCTAAAGTGCATGTGGAGAAATTTTGTGAGCACAGGGGGAGAAGGACAACCACTCATAAGCAGGAAGGGAGCTCTCAGAATCCACCACAGTGGCCTCTGGTCATGGATTTCTAGCCTCCAGAAATGTGAGAAAATAAATCTCTGAAGTTTATGGCATCTCGTCTACGGTATTTGTTTAATTTTCTGACCAGACTGCAACAAACAATGAGAAATCCACAGAACATAAAACATTTCCTGGCTTGAATGACTTTAGAGTCTAATTAAAAAAAAACACACTAACAAAACAAGATAGAACAGTCCACAGGTATCATAGAAATTTAGAAAAGGAAGATCACTTTGGCTTGTACCAAAGAATAAAATATATTACAAAAAAATTCCTTATATATTATGCCATCTCCTGTCTGATGACAAGGAAGCATAGTGCTCAAATTTATTCTACAAGTGAAGAATTTTCCCTGTAAAATCCAGGCCTCTCTTTTATTTTTTTATTTCTCTGTCTTTTACATTCTCATTTCTCTTCTGACCCTTTTGTGCTCACCAACACATTTCAAAATGCCCCTGAGTTGTGACTGATACTGTGATGGAAAATAGATCCACTAAGAAAAACTGTGCCTATTTTTTTATTTTAATGATGAATCTGGAAACCTTCCCAGATGAAACATTTATTACACTAAATGTATTCTGCTGAGGAGGAAATTGACCAGAGAAGCATCAGGCAACTACATGTATTTACAGTATGTTGACCTCTTTTCTTTCCACTTCTGTGAAACATCTGTAAGTGATCTTGCCAACATTTTTGGCCTGTGACTGGTTATTTGAAATCAGACATTTGAATTTCAGATGCGTGCATCTATATTTATGTAGCAAATGAGCTGTCTTCACAAGACATTTTGAAATCAAAATGCCAGTTCCTTTGTTTAATAGAGATTGACAGAAAGTTAGATTTTCGTTTGTTTTTGTTAAATCATATTTATTTGTGCAAATGTCTTAAATTCTATAAAAGTAATGGTAGCAGTGAATTCCTTACTTATCTCTCATGCAGAAAAGAAAGTACTCATTATTCTGTTAGGCATTAGCAGAGAACCTTTCAATTCATTCTTTGAGACTGTAGAGTAAATGAACATTTCATTAGCCATGGGAGGTTCTAGGGTCTAGGAATAATGATACAGACTATAATACAGGTTAAGTAAACCAAATCTAAAAATTCCAATATACAAAATGCTCCAAAATCTGAAACTTTTTGAGCATCAACAGGATGCCATAAGTAGAAAAAAAGTTCATTTGAAATTTGATGGTGTTTTGGTCAATCTTGAAGAAAAATAATGCGGTCCAAATATTTCTGGCCCGGTGTCAGACACATGTAGAATTGAATCCTGGATGTCATGCTGATAATCATGTGATCTTACCGAAGTTACTTAACCTTTTAAATGCTCAATATTTTAATCTAAAATTGGGAGAAAAAAAAATTGGGAGAATAAGACCTCCCTCTTGCAATTATTGTGAGGATAAATTAAGTGATGTAAACAGTGATTATTAAGGTATCTGACACATAAAATGTGCTATGATTCTTGTTTTATATTTTTATCCAGACACTTTCACACTTGAGATCTCATTTAATCCTGGAATCTACCCTTTATATAAGATCTGGATACTGGTATTACAACAAGGTTGATAGGTTTTTTTTTATAGAAATGTTGTCTCCATTCCCTTCAGAATGCCCTATTTCCATTCAGATAGTCAACCAAAAGGTATTTACAGGTACCTTGAAGAGATTACCTACATTTTTACTCATCTTTCTGAGATCAGAACCCCAGTCTATACCACTGTAATCACGACAAATAAAAATGGTGAGACTTTGCTCTAAAAGTTTATATATATATATATATATATACACACACACACACACACTCTAATACATATGTGTGTGTATACACAAACACAAAGTACTTGATGGAGTAAATCACAAATGGCTGAATGAACAAGCAAAATTTATTTGCTTCTGTCTCTAGTACATGAATATCTGTGTTTATTGAAGTTATGTAAAATTGTCTGAAGAATCAGCTGTGTATCGATAACAAGCATGGCATTGATGACAACATGAACAGCCTAAAATGTTAATCTTGTAACGTGTTTTGTTTTGTTGCTGTTGCTGTCTTTGTTAAGTCTAATTTTTCTAAAGGAGATGCAATCTTCTAGTCAGTGGTATTCATTTTATTATGAGTTTTCTTTATGCATGGCCTTAGAACAACAACTGGAACTGCATTAAGTATCTCCAGTAAAATACCTCTTTTTCCTAAAGAGTCTGAAATAAAGCATGCTATTTTAGTGAGTAATTTAGATGAAATATAATGATTTGGACTTGTATTATATTAAATCTTTTGTCATTGAGCGAATTTCACAGTAGGCAAGGTATACTGTATGTCACAGGACATTAAAATGATCATTCAACCAAAAGAAAATAATAAACTGTATAGGCCATAAATCTCTGGCACCCTTGGTGACTATTAAAAAATCTCCCAAAATCCACTGTCTAATGATGTGATTCCAATCAACCAAATTTATCAACCTTATGGGCTGATTAAAACTGTATTATTCTATTAAGATTAACTCTTTACTTCTGGAAATTAAGATTCTCTGAAGTAAAACACTAGCCTGGGACCTGGTACCTACAGTTTCTTAATAAAAACTGATTCTTAAAACTGTCACCTGATTCAGAAATACAAGTTTTTACATTTGAATGTTCAAAATATCTTGGTCCCCCCTCAATGGCTTGAAAAGCATGCATTTATCTTCAAATCTGTATCCTTCCTTTTTACCTATTTTCAGAAAGGATTCAATTCAGTGCAGAAACATCCCATCTGATCCCTTTTCCCATGTCTGCAGGCTTTGAGCTCCCTCAGGTATATAATCAGAAGGTGTCTATTTACATATTGGAGAGGGAAGGGGATCCATTAATAGTAGAAAAGCACTCTTTATGTAGAATAAAAAAATGACTCACTCCACACTTTTTCCACATAAAGATATGACATTCAAGTAGAAATGGATGGAATTTATTTTTATGAATAGGGCTCTTGCTGACTAATTCTTTTCTAGGGAGGGTAATGGGCAAATGTTATCCAGATGCATTCCTCTGGAACTATTCCTAGTTTGTAGAAGTGAAAACTATTGTACTTGAAATACAAAAAAGGGCAGTAGAGAAACACAGTATCCACATAAATAGTGCAATACAGTTCTTCTCTTACTATCTTGTGTCATAAAGCCAGTTGTTACAGAGATCTTCCACGTCACACTGATAATTGAGATTTGTCCAATATAATTTATCCTTCCCTTATCTCATCTTCTGGCAGGAGTAAAATTGAATCAGAATGGAATTAAAGACATGTAAATCTGCTCAAAGTCAAAACAACAAGAAATTTACCAATATATACTTGTGTGTTTGCCCAATTTATTTGGTAGTTAAAGGAACAAAAAATTTTCCTTTTTCTCCCTAGAAAGATTTTCACTTCTTACAAGCTTTCCTCAAATTCTGTAATTCCTCTTTTTCATCTTCTCCTGTCTGTCCATTCCTTGCATATCTATTGAATAAGATGCAGCCCATGTATCAACTGAGCTTTCATTTCATTCTTTATCCTCTTTCTGATTATCTGTTTCATACCTATGGTCCCCCTTTGAGCACTTATTTTTATCTGATCTTTTATTGTGCCAAGGAACACTATAGCCTTTACTTATATGTATATTATTTATATATGGTTTAAGATTTGAAGTGTGTAGTTGTCATCTTTACTTAAGTAAATTTAACCATACAGAAGCTCTGTGTACTGTAACAGCAATATCCATGCTGTCCTCCCTTCCACTGTTGATCACCCTACTTGGTGGGATAGAGAAATAGTTCTGGTCAGTGACGGTGTCATACTTTTTGGATTAGGATTCTCACTCTACTCCTCACTGCTGGCCATGTTAGGTAATCACTCTGCTTCAGTCTTTGCTTTTGGGTAATCCTTGAAAATTTAAGCCTTGTATTGAAAAGATTCACAGTGTATCTAAGGGGACTTGATGCAGAATATCATTTCTTACACATATCCTAGTATGTTATCCTAGCTCTGTCTTCCATGACAAAATACCATAGATGGAGGAGTTTAAACAATAGAAAAGTGATTCCTTACTCTTCTGGAAGGTTGAAAGGCTGGAAGGTCAAGACCAAGGTGTCACCACGGTTGGTTTCTGACGAGGGTTGTTTTTCTGGTTTGCCTATGGCCGTCTTCTCACTGTAACCTCACATAATCTTTTCTCTGTGTGTTTGTGTAGAAAATAAATCTCTGGTACCTCTTTCTTTCTCTTGCCATATAGACACCATACCTATTGAACTAGAGGCCACCTTTTTTTTTACCTAATTTTACCTTAAATACCTCCATAAAGGCCCTGTCTCTAAATAGATTCACATTAGGTGTTAGGCTTCAGAAATAAATTTTAGGGGTACATAATTTAATCCATAACCTCTTAAAATTACTATACTTAATACAACAATTGAAACAATAGCCTACATAGAATAACAGAATGCATATCATAGTATTATTAATTAAAATCATAAAAATTTATATATTTTTATGGTTCCCTAAATTTATATTTTTAATTTAAAATTTTCCGTTGACCTTCAATCCTACATACTTAATTAGTTATGTTTCCTGATCCCTCAAATTCATTTTTCACCCCCATCTGGCATTCCATCTGCCTTAAACACCACCTCATTGTAATCTGTTCACTCAAAGAAGAAACCTTGGAAGTTGACCCAAAGTCTTAGTTTCCTACTGCCACATTTCATAGCACATCAAGCATTGCTATTTTCGCCTCCAAAATGCCTATGAAACTATATGTACATTGTCCACCTACAGTAGTCTGATTTTAGGATCCTCAAAATCTTTAGCTAGATTTATATACTGGACTTTATATTTAAGAAGTTACTATTTATAAAAATAATACATATTTATTGGAAAAATATCCATAATTAAATGTAAGGAATATTTTTTAAAAATCTACAAATGAAATATCTTTGATTATTTTATTGTGATAAAGAGGTTTCCAGATATACCTTTCTGCATGCATGACTGTGTATATATATATATATAACTTTATAGGTCACAATATACTCTTAATGTATGCTACTTTATAATATGACACATTACATAGAAAATTGAACATAAAATATGTTTTATAGCAAATGGAATAAATATGATGCTCTGGATATCATACATATAGCATATAAAATGTTATTTAGAGTCAGATGTGGTGTAAAAAAAGTATATATTATCTAGCTATACCACAGTAAAGTAGTATGATATAACCCAGAATAAATATAAGGTACTCTACAGTAATATACTAAGTATTCTGTTTTATAGTTTAGTTATATAACTATTTTGTAATTCAGTATTAGGCTTCCAGGAAACTCATAATTGGTCTTCTTTCTTCCCTATTTACTGTTTTTAATCCAAAAGCCACATAGCAACCAGTTCTGACAGAACTAAAGAAAGTCTCCTTTAGATTTGAAGACAAAGTATAAGCTTCCTGTCATGATACTTAATACAATGATGAAAGAACAGTGAGCTAGAAGGATGGATGAAGTAATTTTTTCAATTGTTTAAATTTCATTAATACATGTTTACAGTTCATAATGATCACATTTCTTGAGGGGAGTTGGTGCATGTACATAACATACCTTAATTTTTTTAGCATCCCTTTCCCTTCCACTATCTCTTGGTCTCCTTCCAATTTGCAAAAAATCTATCTTTCTACTTTTTATCTCTTTTATTTTGCTCTTTATTTATAATTTGATTTGCTTATATAAGAGAAACCATGTGATATTTAAGCTTTGTGTCCTATTTATTTCACTTAACATTATGGCTTGAAAGTGCATCCATTTTCCTACAAGTGACACAAATGACTCTTTTGTGGCAGAGTGGTATGCCATTGTATATAAACACTACATTTTCTTTATCTTTCTTTATCAATACCATTCATCTGTTGATGGATATGTAAGCCACTTTCAAGATCTAGCTATTGTGAATTTTGCTGCCATAAACATTGTTGTGCATGTATCACTGTAATATGATGTCTTTAACTCTTTCAGGAAGATACCTTATTAATCTGCCCAACATCTTTGAATTCTATGCTACAACAGTAAACTGATATTTCATGAGCACACTAAATTACTGCACATATTGGAATCTTTTGCATATGTTATCCCCTTAGTATGTTGTTTTCTATAGTATCAAATTAACAAATTCCTATTCATTCAAAATTGTGTTTGATTTCATTTTCCTGTAACCAATCCTAACATAATCGTGACCCATAACTTCTACTTCAGTTTAATTTGTCCTGGATTAAGTTTTTTATTTCTGCTACTAAAATTGCCTTGCATTTAATGTTACTTTTTACATTTTGTAATCTCCTTCCTTCTAGTTTGCTATTCTGTAAGCCATTTACTCTCAAGCTAGAAGAATGATTAATTTATATAAGGCAATCAAATATTTGCTGAAATGTTTTCAAACTGATTTCTAAGTAACTGAAGAAGTTTAAAAAAGTTATTCTTTAAGTATGGCAAAGGTATATTGTCAGTGTAAAAATTATTAGGTTACTATTTTAGATGATTAATAGCTAACTGTAGTTTCACTTTTGTTAAATACAATGAATATCATTCCTTGCTAAATTGTTCTGTAGTTGAAAGATATCCTTAAAATGAATGCAATATTCTGTATTTTCACTCTGTTTCTGATAATTTTCTCAAAATAAGTGAAGATATCACCCTGAGGAAAATGGAATATTTCTTGTACATAAGAATTTACTGAGGTATTGGAAATTTACAATATACCTGACACTGCTCTGTGATCTGGATGGTATTTTTAAATGTCATACCTAAAGCCTTTTTCGCCTAGCTACAACCTGTGTTAAAATTTTAAAAACTCTCCCGTGAGGTTTACTATAAAATTTAAGTTATTATGGGCCTTAATTGAAAAAAGTTTGATAATTAGGGAGAGAGTCCCTTCTATTTCAAAAGAAGATGTATCTTCTTCCTTTCTATTATGTCTTTTAATTTGCTCTTTAGAAGAGATGGAGGGAAGGGAGAAGAAATGTATGGAAAAGTGAAGAAAAAATGGATGAGATGTGTAATGTCTATGTACCAACTGCCCACAAGAAATGTAACATGTAATGAAAACATGCACTAATAAAAACTGAAAACTGCAAAAAGAAAGAAGAATATTAAGCCATTCAATTCCTACTGTGGCCTATCATTTGATAAACAATCAGATATATAAAAGAAAAAATTAAACTATGTTTATTCATTCAGCCATATTGTCTCTATTTTTAGAATATGTAATAGGCATTACTGAGAGGAGACATGTAAGTGATTGTCACAACTCTCTTAACATTTCATGAGAACAGAATGTTCTCATTACTACATATCAGTGATCTGAAAAGTAGGAAGACACCTCTTGTACATACTCAGCGCCATGCAAGCTTTCCTTTACACCCAGGGGAAGACATATTATATTTCAAACTTTATACCAAAGCCTTAACAGATTAAAATATGTTACAGAAAGAAGAAAAAAATGTTCCAACATATGTTATCTTTTAAGAAAGTTTTTTACATAACAAAAGACAAAAGAAAGTATGTCTGAGATATGGGATTAATTGGAATCAATGAAGCAGCTTAATATGTAAACAGGTAGAAAAATACATTTGTGTAACAAGGCACTGATAACAGACAAAAAAACAGCTTTGGAATTTTTTGCGATTCATAAGCCAATACATAATTCACAATATTGCATTTCAGAATCAAGGACCATCCGTGCTGATGTCTTATTCAGAAATATGGCATATTTTAAATATAGTAAAGTACACTTCTAAACAAAATATTTCTCTTAGTTAAATACAAGAGATTTTCCACTTCTATGTCTTTTATATCTATTTTATATCTATTATGTCACTATTTTATATCTATTTATATCTATTTTATATCTATATCTATTTTATATCTATTTTATCACTATGGGAAAAACAGAAAAATAAAGTATTAATAATTCAGACAATACACTTGGAATTACCCACAGGATAGTGATATATATATATATATATATATATATATATATATATACACACACACATTTTCCTCATTATTATATATATGTATATATTTAGGACATATATATATATATATGTTCATAATGAGGATACACATATATATATGTATATATTGAGGATAATGAGGCAATTCAGCACAAAATATAGGAGGTTCTGAACCACTTCTCATACAAAGTATTTGGACCTTCCCCTTCCATACTTCTTGACTCTACCATGTGCCCTGGAAAATTTGTTTCATAATAGGAAGTTCACTTATGCGGTAGTCATGAGTTTAATATTTTTAAAAGCCCAGTAGAAAACAAGGAGATGTTTCTCCATCAAATAAAAGAAAAGATATTGATTTATTCCAAATCCTTATGGGTCTGTCTCATGATTCCTATCAGATCTCAGTAAAGGCTTGATTCCACATCCCTTTTTGCTGCTCATATACCAAGTACCTGAGGGTCAGAAGATCTAACTGCCAGAGTAGTTTGTATTATAGCTTAGGCATGGTGTGCATACTGATTTTTCAAGATATCACCCAAAACTTGGTAAATAAGTCAGAGTATGAACTTGAATGTGGTACATATGTTTCCTCTAAAATCTATAGTAGGAGATATAAGATGAAAAAAACTATGTATCTTTAAAAAGAATATCCTACCATGCATTAGTTCAGATGTCCAGTGATAGACTCCTGCAATTTTCTTACCAAATTTCCCATTTTCTATCATAATCATATTTGAAAAAGTTATCATGATACTCACTGAATACTACTTTCTGATTGACATGTCCAATTGGTATGGTGTTATTAGTATGTAGCTCAATGTGATGTTTTGTGGGATGCCAATAAAATAGATATCTTCATAATCTAACTTAGGCCAAAAAATGAAAGAATTGACTTAATTCTGAGGAAAGATAAAGGATGTTTACTGATTCATCTACCAAGTAAAAAAGCAAGTTGCTTTCAGTGATTATTTGGAGATAGAAGGTAAGAATATAACAGGAAAAAAATCCACACAGACAACTTTTAAATGTAGGAAAGATCTAATAAATTGGTTCTGTCTCTCATTGCCTTATTTTTTATTTTGACCAGGTCAGAATGGGAGGGGTTTGATACACTGGAGAAGGCAATATAAGTACTTATTCCACAATAGTGAAAAGAACAGAAAATTAAACTAAATTTTCTGAGAGATGGCACTTAGGGTCAAAGTAATAGAAATGTGTGCAAAAATATTGATACTAAGAGGGACTGAAGTCATTATCAGAGACCTCAAAGTGAAGCAGGAATAGAACAAAGACAGAAAATATGATGTGAAAAATAGCAAGTAAAACTATACAGCAATGCTGTTGTGTGCTCTTTGTAACTACAACACACATGCATATGAAGTCTTTGCAAAACAAACACTTCAAAATGCGTTATTTATTAACTATATATTTAGAAACACAGTTTAACATTTTAGAGGCAAATTCTTAATGGGATTTAGAAAAAGAATCTCTTCTCTATTTTCTTCTACATTTTGATTCCTCAAAGATGAATTTGAGACTAATTTGGACCTTGGATATCAAATTTACCTTTTAACAAACACTGAACATTACTTACTTAGATGTCTTGGATCTTTATGTGTTTTTAATGATTGTCAAAATATGTGTGTTGGAGCACATATATTCATGGATACGCACAGTTACATAAATATTCATGTATGTTTCCATATAGTTTTATGTATATAATACGTATGACAAATTCAGACATAATTTTCACTATAATGCAGTGTTAAAATGGTCCACATCTCTTAACCCTGTACAAGCCCTCAAACAGAAGTAGTTAGTCAACAAATAACCTCTGTTGGTGTCCATAATAATAATGAAATTATTTCAAGAAGAAATGAATTAAAGAGCAACACCTCACTCGGTTTTACTTTCGATCCCAGAATGGAAATTCATAACATCATACAGTGTTATTATGTACAAATCATTCAAATGGAAATTCTGTAATATTTTATTTATTCCTTCCATATTGACAGTAATATTATGCCATTCAGTAAACACACTGATCCAGTGGGTTTGAAAAAATTACATTATTGGAGGGAAACTGGAATTATGGGGAATCTTAAATACAAAGATCAGTTGCAGTGGTAAGAAAAGAGACTAAAGTATTTTGTTAGGCTTAGAAGAAAGAATTCTTCTGATATTTTGTACTGTACTCCAAAATATTCAACCTATTTTTCATCTGTCCTTCCACTGTCATCCCATAGGAGACACTTAGGGAGGGCACAAACAACTGCCTTCTTCCTTTTCCGACACTTTTTGCTCTACAGGAATAGTGCTGTGGTGTCTTAGTATTTATATTAACATCATATGTTCCACCAATCCCAAATTTAGGAAAGAGTTATATATTCTCAGAAGAGGTCCTCCTTTTAAATAGCCATCAAATCATGAATTTTGGTGCTGACTCCATATTATCACTTGTGTACAATTTCTGTCTTTGTGTTTGTAGCTACAGTAGTAGTATAATTCCTCATCAGTGAACAGGTTGAATATAGAGACCCGTTATTGCAGTCCTTATTAGAACCATAAGAACACAACTATTCTAAGTCATAAGAATTATAATAAATGACTTGGTAAGCATAAGTAATGTCAATACCACACACACACACACACACACACACACACACACACATGCACACACTCACACACCAATCCTGAATTTTCATTTTAAAATCTGGCAATTGAGGAACTAGACATGGAGGGGGAGGGAAGGGAGTGCAAGGGGAAGTTATTTATGTACAGCTTCCTGTGACAAATGCAATCATTACCTACAGCAAACATGTACAATATACATAAAACATCTGGCAGTTTGTAATTAAAGAAATCCTAATTACCAAGCTTTCTCCACGTTTTCATTAGGCAAACATTGTACTAATGATCAATTAAAAATTAAAAATCTCTGTCCACAAGGAGCATCCAGGATATTGTGTAATTCTCAGAGTAACACTATTTTGGGGTCTTTTAAGCAGTTTGTTCATTTTCTAGGCCTATTTACTCTTTGGTCTCTCAAATAAAACTATTTATTCTAAGGACATACTCTCCATGGCCCTATAACTGTATTATTTAATAATTCGAGGGTATAAGAATTGAGGATTACACCATGGATATGTGGCTATGAAACAAAGAAAGATAATAATTTACTTCATGTTATTCTGAGTTTCCATCAGATAGTGATATTAAATTCAAATAAGTATGTAAAGGATAATGGTTCCATAATCCATCATCAATCTCCTGCTTCATCCTATTTCTGTTGAGCCAGAAAACAGTTTTGAAATTGATCAGCAGCAAAGAAAGGTGAAATGGCATGGGATGGAATTAGTACTACTAAGGTTTTTTAAGTTGATAAACAAAAATATTTTAATATTGATTTCAAAAATTAGAAATGAGTGATTTTTATAATTTATAATTATTATGAAGCAAAGTAAACATCTAAATCTAAATACCGTATTATTGGTCCTTGATGGCATGTGGATTACAATTTAGATCTCCTTTCTAGTTACTGTGCAAATTCTCAAAAGGGCCATGACTGATCTTGCTTGACTCATGTGCCCATCTCCAACTGATGACTGAGGCCAGGGAAATAGGATGCTGCAATGGTCCAGTTTCAATTTACTCCCCCTTCTGACATGGAGGAAGTGATGTCTTTTGTTATACAGCTGCCCTCTTTCCCCTCTGTGGTGTGAAGGTAGTATCTCAGGTATAAGTTGTAGTTATTTTCTTTTCTGATAAGTGATGTAGATGGAGAATTCTATTCTCAAAAACAAAAAGAGGCCCAAATTTGGTTTTGAATTGGACTGTAAAGGCCTGAACATGAGTTATTTCAAGAACTGATAAGAAGAAACCCTAATTTTTTAGAACATTTCCCTTACTTGTTCTGCTGTATATTCATTCAGAAGTGAATTCATGGGAAGAATTTGTATATTTTAGAACCTGTTCATTGCACTACAATAAACACCACTGCACAATTGAAAATAGAATGATTTTATCTATAAATGTGTAATGTGCTCTGAGGTAAAGCTCTTTTTTTTTTCTTATTATATTCTGCCTATAAATTTTCACATTATGCAACTCTAACTCTTCTTTGTAATAAATGCATCTAAGAAGCAATGATCAGAATCCACAGCCAATGGTTTCTTCCTGAATCACCTAAAACAGAATTTCCATATTTTATTTATATCAGATTTTTAAGACTAATTACGTTAAGGAATTGAACTGAACAGACATTGATTATATAGCTTAAATGATAGTATTTTCTTCAGAAGTGGAATCAGTTTAAATCTGTGTACTTTCCCTAATTTCCCCAAAAATGTTGTGTTCTATATTTGTGGCTTTTATTTATTTATTTACTTTTTTAAAAGACTTTCGTTTTATTTTATTTTATTTGTTTTGGTACCGGGGATAGAACGCGGGTCCTTGTGCTTGCGCAGCAGGCAGTGAAACCACTGAGCTAAATCCCCAGCCCCTGTGGCTTTTATTTAGTTCAGCACATGCTTAAAGCATAAAAAAATGTTAATTGTTTTCACTGGTATTTAGATCAATTTAGACACATGCAGAAATAATCACATAAGAATATACCAGTTATACCATCCTTGCCATTTTTGCTAAAACATTGTAACTTTTCAAATGCATTCAGATCTATGCTGTTAGAATAAACTAAATATTACAGGTAAATGGTCGGTGGCTGTAAAGGGAAAAATAAAATTTTGTAAGCAAAACTTTATGTAAAAATTCTCAGAAATGTTATGTGGTTTGGAATTAGAAAAAAGTGTGGATTTATTTCTTTAAAAAGAAGGTAAGGTGGGGCTGGGGGGTTAGCTCAGTGGTTCCAGCGCTTGCCTTGCAAGTGCAAAGTCCCGGGTTTGATCCATGGTACCAAAAAAAAAAAAAAAAAAAAGTTAAGGCTTTCCTTAGAAAAACTGAATCTTTCTTATCTATGAACACAATAGGTATTTAGTGAACTAAATAATATTCTAAAGAGTATAATTTCAAGAGAAATTTCACTAATAAGTTTTCATTTATTCCATGAACACTTTTCAGTGCATTCTTCAGATTCAAAAGATATCTTTTTTTTAATGCTCACTGTTTAATTATTTATTTATTTTTATTTATATATTTATTGGTACATTTTAGGTATACAATACATTTATATTTATCATTGGGTGTTTGTACCTGAACATGACGTATCTTAGTTCTTATTTTTTCTCCCATTACCTATCCACCATTCACCCTCTCCACCCTTCCTTATTTACACAGACTTTGATTCCATTTTTTTTTCTTTCTCATAATTTTTCCTTTCCATTCTTCCCTTTCCCCTTCCCCTCCCGCCACCCCCCAACCCTTGAACCTTTTCCTATTTAAAATTATCAATTATTCATTTTAATCATTTTATCCTTATTTACACTTTCAGTTTTTCACACCAGAGAAACTATTCAGTATTTATGCAAGTGTGTCCTATTTATTTCACTTAAGAGTATGTCCTCAATATGCATCCATTTAGCTATAGATGTCTTTAGCTTCCCATTCTTTATGGCTGAGTAGTATTCCATTTTATAAAAAGCCCACATCTTCTTTATCCAGTTTCCAGTTGATGGGTACTTGGGCTGTTTCCAAGCTTTAGCTATTACAAACTGTGCCACTATAAACATGGGTACACATATATCACTGTGGTATGATTCTTTTAATTCTTTGGGGAAGATTCCCAGTAGGGGAATAGCTGGGTCAAATGCGACCTGTAGTCCTAGTTCTTTGAGGTATCTCCATACTGATTTCCACAGTGCTTGCACCAGTCTACATTCCCACTAACAATGGAGAAGGGTTCCCTTCTCTCCACTCCCCTGCCAGCATTTGTTATTGGTTGATTTCTTGATAGCAGCCATTCTTTGTGGGGAGAGGTGGAATCTCAGTGTTGTTTTCATCTGCATCTCTCAAATGACCAGTGATGTTGAACATTTTTTCATATATTTATTTGCTGTTTTTACTTCTTTGTCTGAGAAATGTCTGTCCATTTTGGATTCCCATTTTTGAATTGGGTCTTTAAATTTGGGAGGTCTGATTTTTTTCAGTTCTTTGTATATTCGTGATAGTAGACCTTTGTTGGAGGTATAGCTGCTAAAAATTCCATCCCACATTGTAGGTTGTCTCTTAGGTCTGTTGGTAGTTTCTCTTGCAGTCCAGAAGCTTTTTAATAAGATGAGATCCCAGTTGTTGATTCTTTGTGTTAGCTCCTATGCTAGTGAAGATTTGTTAATAAAGTCTTTTCATATGCCAATGTCATCAAGAGTTCTACCTAACTTATCTTCCAGCAAGGTGAGTGCTTTTGTTTTAATATTTAGATCTTTAATCCACTTCAATCTTAGTATAGTGTGCAGTGATAGGTATGGGTCTAGTTTTAATCTTTGGCAGGTTGAAATCCAGTTTTTCCAACACCATTTATTAAATAGGCTATCTTTCCTCCAATGAGGGTGGTTGGCTCCTTTGTCAAAGATGAGGTGGCTGAGTATGTCTGGAGCTGTTTCTGCATCTTCTAATCTATTCCACTGATCCTCAGGTCTGTTTCTTTGCCAGTACCATGCAGTTTTCATCACATTAGCTTTATAGTATAGTTTCAAGTTGGGGATTGTGATACCCCCAGCCATGTCTCTGTTGCCTAGAATTGCTTTTGTTATTCTGGCTTTCTTGTGGTTTCAAATGAATTTTTGGATTTTTTTTTCTCTAGTTCTGTGAAGTATATTGTAGGAATTTTAATTGGCATTGCATTAAATCTATATAGTAGTTTTGGAAGCATGGCCATTTTCACTGTAATTGTTCTTCCTACCCAGAAACAAGGAATATCTTTCTATTTTCTATTATCCTCTTCCATCTCCTTCAGAATGCTGTAGTTTTCAGTGTAGAAGTCTTTTGCTTCCTTTGTTAGGTTGATTCCTAGATATTTCATTTTTTCAGATGCTAGTATAAAAATAATTATTTCCCAAATTTCTCTAACAATGGGTCTGCTATTTGCATATAAGAAGGCTACTGATTTTTGAGTGTTGACCTTGTATCCAGCTACTCTATTGAATCTGTCAGTTAGGTCTAGAAGACTTTTTTTTTAAAATTTAATTCTTTTATTGGTACATTGTAGGTATACAACACAATTGTATTTCTCACTGGGATGTGCACCTTTACATAATGCATCTTGGTTCTTATTTTTTCCCCATTCCTAGCCCTCCCTTCAACCCCTCCACCCTTCCCTATTTACAATGACTTTATTTCCATTTTGTCCATTTCTCATCATTTTTCCTTTTCCTTTGTTCCTTTCCCCTGCCTCTCCCACTACCCCTACCCCTTTGGACCTTTTATTCCTATTTTACATTATCAATTATTCATTCTAATCATTGGTACATTTTAGGTATACAATACAATGACATTCATCATTGGAAATTTGCACCTTTACATAGTCTCTCTTGGTTCTTGTTTTTCACCCTTGCCCAGCCCTCCCTTCAACCCCTCCAGTCCTCCCTATTTACAAAGATTTTGTACCTATTTTTTCATTTTCTCATATTAATCCCATTCCCTTCTATCCTTTCCTTGCCCTCCCACTTCCTTCCCCTTTGCCCCTTTTCTTCCTATTTCACATTACCTATTATACATTTAGTCTTTATTTACACTTTCAGTTTCTCACACTAGAGAAACTATTTGGTATTTATTCATGTGTGTTCTATTTATTTCACTTAAGAGTATCACATCAATGTGCATCCACTTAGCTATAAATGTCTTTAATTTCTCATTTTTTATGGCTGAGTAGGACTCCATTTTATAAAAAAAACCACATTTTCTTTATCCAGTCTCCAGTTGATGGGTAATTGGGCTGTTTCCAAGTTTTAGCTATTACAAACTGTGTTGCTATGAACATGGGTGCACATATATCACTGTAGTATGAGTCTTTTAATTCTTTGGGGAAGATCCCCAGCAGTGGAATAGCTGGGTCAAATGGGACTTCCAGTCCTAGTTCTTTGAGGTATCTCCATCCTGATTTCCACAGTGGTTGCACCACTCTACACTCCCACCAGCAGTGCAACAGGGTTCCTCTTTCCCCGCAGCCCCACCAGTATTTGTTATTGGTTGATTTCATGATAGCAGCCATTCTTTCTGGAGTGAAGTGGAATCTCAGGGTTGTTTTCATTTGCATCTCTCCAATGACCAGTGATGTTGAACATTTTTTCATGTATTTATTTGCTATTTCTACTTCTTTGTGTGAGAAATGTCTCTTCATTTCAGATGCCCATTTTCAGATTGGGTCTTTAAATTTGGAAGGTCTGGTCTTGTTAAGTTCTTTATAGATTTGAGATAGTAGACCTTTGTCTGAGGAAGAGCAGGTGAAGATTTTTTCCCACATTGTGGGTTGTCTCTTCACACTGCTGGTGGTTTCTCTTGCTGTGCAGAAGCCTTTTAATAAGAAGAGATCCCACTTGTTGATTGTTTGTGCTAGTTCATGGGCAACTGAGGTTTTGATCATAAAATCTTTTCCTACACCGATGTCTTCAAGGGTTCTACCTAACCTCTGTTCCAACTGGTTCAGAGTTTCTATTTTAATATTTAGATCTTTAATCCATTTTGATTTTAGTTTAGTGCATGGTGAGAGATACAGGTCTAGTTTTAATCTTCGGTAAGTTGAAGCCCAATTTTTCCAGTACCATTTATTATAGAGGCTATCTTTCCTCCAGTGAGGGTGTTTGGCTCCTTTATTGAAGATGAGATGACTGAGTGTGTCTGGCGTTGTTTCTGCATCTTCTAATCTATTCCACTGGTCCTCAAGTCTGTTTCTTTCCCTGTACCATGCTGTTTTTATCACAGTAACTTTGTAGTATAGTTGCAGGTTGGGGATTGTGATACCCCCTGCCATGTCTCTGTTACCTAGAATTGCTTTTGCTATTATGGGTCTCTTCTTGTTCCAAATGAATTTTTGGATTGTTTTCCCAAGGTCCATGAAGTATGCTGCTGGGCTCTCAATAGGGATTGCATTAAATCTATATAGCAGTTTTGGAAGTATGGCCATTTTCACTATATTAATCCTTCCTACCCAGGAGCAGGGGATGTCTGTCCATTTTCTGATATCATCTTCAATCTCTCTTTCAGAATGCCATAGTTTTCAGAGAAGAGGTCTTTGATTTCTTTCATTAGGTTGATTCCTAGGTATTTCAGTTTTTTGGATGCTATTGTGAAAGGAATTATTTGCCCTATTTCTCTCTCAGTGAGTGTCATTTGTGTTGAGAAAAGCTATTGATTTTTGTGTGTTGACCTTGTAACCAGCTACTTGACTGAATTTGGTTATTAAGTCTAGAAGACTTTTGGTGGAGTTCTTGGGGTCTTCTATATAGAGTATCATGTCATCTGCAAATAATGACAATTTGACTTCTTCATTACCTATCTTTATTCCTTTTATTTCTTTCTCTTGTCTAATTGCAGTGGCTAATGTTTCCAGAACTATATTGAACAAGAGTGTTGACAGTGGACATCCTTGTCTTGTTCCTGATTTTAGTGTGAAGGATTTCAGTTTTTGACCATTTAGTATGATATTGGCTGTTGGTTTTTCATAGATGGCTTCTATCAGTTTGAGGTAGAGACCATCTATTCCATTTTTTGGTAGGGTTTTTAGCATAAATGCATGTTGGATTTTGTCAGATGCTTTTTCTGCATCTATGGAGATAATCATATGGTTTTTGTCCTTGGCTCTATTGATATAGTGTATTACATTGATTGATTTGCATATATTGAACCATCCCTGTATCACTGGGATGAATCCCACTTGATCAGGGTGTATGATCTTCTTGATGATCTTCTGCACTCTGTTTGCCATTATCTTATTAAAGATTTTTGCATCTATGTTCATTAGTGAGATTGGCCTATAGTTCTCTTTTTCAGTTGGGTCTTTCTCTGCTTTGAGGATCAAGGTGAAGCTTGCTTTCAGGAATGAATTTGGGAGTGTTGCTTCCCTTTTATTTTCATTGAAGGGTTTAAACAGTAGTGGCAGCAGTTTCTCTCTAAATGTCTTGTAGAATTCAGCAGTGAAGCCATCAGGGCCTGAGCTTTTCTTAGGTGATAAGTTTTTAATTACATTTTCAATTTCATTGGTTGATATTGGCTTGTTCAGAATTTTTAGGTCTTCTTCATTCAACTTTGGTAATTCATATGTATCTAGGAATCTGTCCATTTCTTCCGTGTTGTCCATCTTACTGGCATATAGGTTCTGGAAGTAGGTATTGATGATCCTCTGGATTTCTGCTGGGTCTGTTGTAATTTCCCCCTTTTCATTCCTAGTTGCATGGATTTGGGCCTTTTCTTTCCTTTTTCTGACAAGGTTGGCTAAAGGTTTGTCAATTTTGTTGATTCTTTTGAAGAACCAACTCTTGGCTTCATTGATTTTTTGTATCGTTCTCTTAGTCTCAATTGCATTGATTTCTCCTCTGATATTTATAATTTCCTCCTTTGTATGAGCTTTGGGGTTGTCCTGCTCTTCTTTTTCTAGAAGCTTGAGGTTCAGCATCAGGTTGTTTAATTGGGCTCATTCTGTTTTCCTAATATGTGTCTTCACTGCTATGAATTTCCCTTGGAGACTGCTTTCATTGTGTCCCATAGATTCCGCTATGTTGTATTGTGATTGTCATTTAATTGAAGGAACTGTATGATTTCTTCTTTAATTTCCTCTGTGACCCATTGGTTATTCAGAAGTGTGCTGTTCAATTTCCATTGTTTATGAAATTTTTCGAGTTTCTTTTGCTATGGATCTCCAATTTCATCGCACTATGGTCTGATAATATACAGGGGATAACTTCAATTCCTTTGCACTTACTTAAACATGTCTATGTGTGAGTATGTGGTCTATTTTGGAGAATGACCCATGTGCAGCTGAGAAGAATGTGTATTCTGATTTTGTGATGTGGAACACTCTGTAAACACCTGTTATGTCCATTTGTTCAAGAGTTTGATTGAGTTCTAGTATTTCACTACTTATTTTTAGTCTAGTTGATCTATCTATTTGTGACAGTGGGGTGTTGAGGTCCCCCACTACAATTGTATTAGTGCATATATGACTTTTCATGTCCATTAGTATTTGTTTTATATAGTTGGGTGCACTAGTGTTTGGGGCATAGATATTTATGATTGTCATCTCTTCCTCTTGGATTCTTCCCTTTACAAGGATGTAGTGTCCTTCTTCATCTCTCTTAATCAGTGTTGGTTTGAAATCTACTTGATCTGCCAAGAGGATAGCTACTCTTGCTTTTTTGGGGTTCCTGTCACATGGAGTATTGTTTTCCACCCTTTAACTTTCAGTCTATGAGTTTCCTTTTGAATGAAGTGTGTTTCTTGTATGTAGCATATTGTTGGATTTTGCTTCTTGACCCATTCTGCCAGTCTATTTCTTTTGATCGGTGAATTGAGACCATTAACATTGATAGTTATAACTGAAACGTATTGACTTGTCATTGCCATGACTTTCTTTTTGTTGGGTTCCCCCCATTTACATTTAATTTCTTGTCATGCCAGATGAGTTCATTCTGCTCTGCTTCCTGGGGTTGTGATCCTCCATGTCTGTTCCTAGGACATTGTGTAAAATTCTTTGGGGTGCTGGTTTGGTATTCACAAAGTTCCTAAGGTGCTCTTTATCATGAAAGTATCTTATTTCTCCATCCATTTTGAAAGATAGTTTCGCAGGGTACATCAATCTGGGTTGGAGGCTGTTTTCTTTTAGGGCTTGAAATATGTCACTCCAAGCTCTTCTTGCCTTGATGGTTTGTGTTGATCAGTCTTCTGTGATTCTGATGGTTTTCCTTTGTATGTGATTTGTTGCTTTTCTCTGACTGCTTGTAGAACTTTGTTCTTCTGTTGTGTTTCTGGAATCTTAACAATTATATGCCTATGTGTAGATTTTTTTTGATCAAGGCTATTTGGAGTCCTATATGCCTCACTTATCTGTATGTCAAGCTCTTTTCCCCTCCTTGGGAAATTTTCTGCCCTTATTCCTGTGAAGAGATTTTTTATGTCATCTTTACTCTCTCCTGTTTCTTCATTGACCCCAATCAGTCTTATGTTATTCTTCTTTGCATCATCTAGCAGCTGCTGGATTGATTTCTCATGTTTCCTTATAATTTTGAAGCAATTTTTCTTTTCCTGGTCACTAATTGCAATCTTATCTTCTATATCTGCAATTCTGTCCTCACATTGGCTCATTCTGCTGTGTAGACTTTCAATGGAGTTTTTCATGTCCTGGAAATCTATTTGCATCTGTTTTATGGATTCCATTTGTTTCTTATGTTGGGATTCCATCATGTTCCTCAGCTCCTCTCTAGATTTATTAATCATGTCTTGCAGTAGGGGCACAATTTCTCCTGCTATGTGAGAAATTCTTTCTGATTTCATTTTTTCCCAATCCCCTTTTGTTGCCAGTTCAGTGGTTCCAGGTTGTTGAGTATCAGAGTGTTCCAAATCATTTCACTTTGGGGTCCTGTAGGTGATCTGGAAGTCTGGTCTTGAGACTTATTTACATGTTTTCTCATTTCAACTGGCAGCGGCGTGGGAGGGGGAGCTGTTGGCGCCTGCTTGAATTACCTCCTCTGAGCTGGGAGAGGTGGAACAGGGGCTGGGAGCAGCAGTAGGGATGGTGACCCAAAAGCCCTTTCCTGTGGGCTGGGAGCAGTGGGAGGAGTGGTGGGTGGGAAGCCCCTTCCTCTCTACCAGGAGCAGTGGGACGATGGCTCAGAAGCCCCTATCTCTGGGCTGGGAGCAGCGGGACACAGTACCTTGGTCTGGTGGTCTGGTGTCCTCTGCATCTTTGTAGCATGGAACCAGGTGGCTGCCTGTCTGCAGCGGCTTGATTCGGCATCTTCCACGTGAGTGGGGACCTCTGTAGGGTGTAGGCAGACCTGCTTGTCTGCAGCGGGGTGATTTAGTGTCTTCCTCATGACTTGGGACTTCAGTAGGGCGTGCACAGACCTGCCTGTCTGCAGCAGGCTGATTCAGGGAGTTCCAGGTGACTCAGGACCTCGGTAGGGTGTGGGTAGACCTGCCTGTCTGCATCGGGTGATTTGGTGTCTTCCATGTGACTCGGGACCTCGGTAGGGCGTGCACAGCCCTGCCTGTCTGCAGCAGGCAGATTCGGCATGTTCTGTGTGACTCAGGACCTCGGTAGGGTGTCAAGAAGACTTTTGACTAGGTTTTTTTGATCTTCTATGTAAAGTGTCATATCATCAGCAAATAATGACAGTTTCATTGAATATCTTCTTCCTTGAATATCTTTATTTCTTTTATTTCTTTCTCTTTTCTAATTTCTATGACTAATTTTCCAGAACAATATTGAATAGGAGTGGTGCTAGTGGGGATCCTTGTCTTGTTCCTGATTTTAGAGTGAAAGTTTTCAGTTTTTGACCATTTAGTGTGATGTTGGCTGTTGGTTTTTCATAGATAGCCTTAATCAGGTTGAGATAAAGACCTTCTATTCCAATCTTCTGTAGTATTTTTATCATGAATGGGTGTTGGATTTTGTCAAATGCTTTTTCTGCATCTATTGAGATGATCATGTGGTTTTTGTCCTTGACTCTGTTAATATAGTGTATTACATTTATTGATTTATGGATGTTGAACCATCCTTGCATCCCTGGGATAAATCCGACTTGGTCAGGGTGTATGACCTTCTTGATGACCCTCTGTATTCTGGTTGCCAGTATCTTGTTGAGGATTTTTGCATCTATGTTCATTAGGGAGATTGGTCTGTAGTTCTCTTTTTGGGTTGAGTCTTTCCCTGGTTTTAGAATCAAAGTCCAGGGTGAATTTGGAAGCTTTGCTTCCCTTTCAATTTGCTTGATGAGTTTAAAGATTAATGGCGATAGTTCTTTAAATGTCTTGTAGAATTCAGCAGTGAAGCCATCAGGACTTGGGCTTTTCTTTATTGGTAAATTTTTTATTACCTTTTCAATTTCACTCATTGTAATTGGGGTGTTTAGAATTTCTATATCTTCTTCATTTAACTTTGGCAATTCCTATGTATCTAGGAATCTGTCCATTTCTTCTGTGTTTTCCATTTTACTAGAGTACAGGTTCTCAAATTAGGTATTGATGATCCCCTGGATTTCTGCTGGATCTGTTGTGGCTTCACCTTTTTTGTTCTTAATTGCATGGATTTGAGCCTCTTCTTTCCTTTTTTTGACAAGGTTGGCTAAAGTTTTATCAATTTTATTCTTTCAAAAACCCAACTCTTTGATTCATTGATTTTTTTGTATCATTCTCTTAGTCTCCATTGCATTGATTTCTGCTTGGATCTTTATAATTTCCTTCCTTGTATGAGTTTTGAGTTTGTTATGTTCTTCTTTTTCTAGGACCTTAAGGTTCTGCATTAGGTTATTTAATTGAGTTCTCTCTGTTGTCCTAATATGGGCATTCACTGCTATGAATTTCCTGTGTAGAACTGCTTTCATTGTGTCCCAGAGATTCCTGTATGTTGTACTGGCATTATCATTTACTTGTAGAAACTGTCTAATTTCTTCTTTAATATCCTCTGTCACCCATTGGTTGTTCAGGAGGGTGTTGTTCAATTTCCATGTGTTTGTGGGAATTTTGCAGTTTCTTATGTTATTGCTCTCCAATTGTATTGCACTATGGTCTGATAATATATAGGTTATAACTTCAGTTCTTTTACATTTACTTAGACATGTTCTATGAGCTAGCATGTGATCTATTTTGGAGAATGACCCATGTGCAGCTGAAAAGAATGTGTATTCTGTTTTTGTGGGGTGGAGCACTCAGTAAACATCTATTAAGTCCATTTATTCAAAAGCTTGGTTTCCTTCTAGAATTTCATTGTTAATTTTTTGTCTAGTTGATCTGTCTATTTGTGACAGAGGGGTGTTGAGGTCCCCCACTACAATTGTATTAGTGCTTATTTGGTTTTTCATGTCCATTAATATTTGTTTTGTATAGTTGGGGGCATTCGAATTTGGTGCATATATATTTAGGATTGGTATCTCTTCCTCTTGGATTGGTCCCTTCATAAGGATGTAGTGACCATCTTTGTCTCTCTTAATTAGTTTTGGTTTGAAATCTACTTTGTCTGCAAATAAAATTTCTATGCCTGTTTTTTTCCTGGGTTCCTGTCACGTGGAGAACTGTTTTCCATCCTTTTACTTTCAGTCTATGGATTTCCTCTTGAGTTAGGTGTGTTTCTTGTATACAGCATATTGCTGGGTTTTGCTTCTTAATCCATTCTGTCAGTCTATTTCTTTTGATTGGTGAATTGAGGCCATTAACATTGATAGTTACAATTGAGAGATATTGACCGATCTTTGTCATGATGTTTTACTGTTGTTGGCTCTTTTATTTCTTATTTCCCCCCCTTTCTCTTTAGTGTCTTACCTTGCATGGGGCCTTCTCTTTGTTGGGCATCATGGAGTTGTGACCTTCATTGTCTTTTTCTAGGATACTGCTTAAAATTGTTTGGTGTTCATGAAATTTCTCAGGCGTTCTTTGTTATGAAAGTATCTAATTTCCCCATTGATTTTGAAAGATAATATTGCCAGATACAACAGTCTAGGTTGGAAGTTATTTTCTTTTAGGGTTTGAAATACTTCACTCCAGGCTCTCCTTGATTTGAGGGTTTGTTTTGAGAAATCTGCCATGATTCTGATGGGCTTTCCTTTGTAGGTGATTTGTTTCTTTTCTCTAACTGCCTGTAGGATTTTGTTCTTCGTTGGGTTTCTGGGATCTTGACTATTATATGTCTAGGTGTAGATTTTTTTTGGTCATGGCTAGTTGGAGTTCTATATGCCTCACTTATCTGTATGTCCAATTCTCTACCTCTGTCTGGGAAGTTTTCTACTATTACTTCTGTGAACAGTTTTTTTATGTCAATAGTACTTTCTCCCGTTTTTTTTCGTGGACTCCTATGAGTCTTATGTTATTCTTCTTTGCATCATCTAGCAGCTGTTGGATTGATTTCTCATGGTCCCTTACTATCTTTAAGAAATCTCTGTTTTCATGGTCCTTAACCACAATCCTGTCTTCTATATCTGATATTCACTCTTCAGATTCTCTTAGTCTGCTCTGCATGCTTTCAATGGAGTTTTTAATCTCCTGAATATCTGTTTGAATCTGTTTCATAGATTCCATTTCTTTCTTATGTTCAGTGATCATGTTTTCCATTTCTTTCTTATGCTGGGCATTCATGTTTCTGATCTCATCTATTTTCTTATCTGTTTCTGCTCTAGAGCCTCTAATCACGTCTTCCACTCTGCTCACCATGTCTGTATTTATCTGGGAGATTATTTCTGTTTTGAAATTTTCTAGAGCCTCATGTATCTGCTTTGTTACTTCCTGTGCTATCAGTTCAGGGTGTCCAAGTGGTTGCTTATCAGACTTTTCCACCTCATTTCCCCCAGAATTTCCTTTTTGTGGCATGGAAGCCTGCTTTTGTGCCTTGCTTAAGTGTCTTCTCATTTTTGTTTTTGGTACTGTCCTTGGTTTAATTCATGGGTTGATATTTCAAAATTGTTTAATGTAGGTATCTTTGTTGCTTGTGTTTAAAACCCTTGTGGAACAATTGCTTTTCAGAGCTGTCTTCCAGATATAGCTTGTGTTTGGGTTTTGAGTCTCTAATGACTCTGAGGCTATTTTATTTTCCTTATACCAGGAAGAAAACCTAGTTAGATCAATCACAACATGTTAGCCCAAATGACATATTCAGGAACCATAGCATCAAGCACAGCTTAGAAAATGACAATTTGTGGTAGTTATTAATCTATCACATTTAACTATGTGAGTTAAATTAAAACCGAGCACCAACCCAACATAAATTTATAATGTTCAATACGGCATCTTTCCCCTTCGAGTGGGGAGTTAAAAGGAGTTGGGGAGGGAGGGACAGGTAGAAAGATCAGGAAAGATTAGCAGTGAGGCCAGAAGACACAGGAAAATCACACAAACTTTAACAAGTTGTTAAAGGCAAGAGGAAAGGGCAGAATGAAAGAACAAAGATGTGAATAGAATCACCTAACAGCAACAGGGAGGCTAGATACCGAATTTACTTTCCTTTAAAACTAATGATAATCAAGAGAAGGAAAAAGAGAAGAAAAGAACAATAAGGGAGAAATCTGAATTCAGTGCAGAAAGGAACAAATGGGGAGATGAGGAGCAATGTGCGACAGCTAGAGAATGAGAGAGAGAGAGAAAGAAAAGATAAAAGAAAGAAAAGAAAGAAAAGTAAAAATTTGAAGAGTAGAAAAAAGTAAAAATTAAGAATTAAAAATAAGAGAAAAAAAATTTTTTTTTCTTCTTTGCAAATACAAAAAATAAAAATTATAGGCCTCCTTCAGGGTATGTCTCTGTTGTCACAGGAGGCAACGTAGGAATCCGTGTGCATATACGAGTCAATGAATCTCAACAATCCAGCAGCAGACCCAGTGCAGTGGTCTGATGTGCCTTTATTGTAGAGATTCTCTTTACTTTTCCACTGAGCTTCAGTTTTCATCGAGAAGCCTGAGATGCCCTCTTTCTGTTACTAACTTCTGCTCTATCTTGTGGCGCTCAGGACAAGGGTCTTTATAATCCCCTGTGCCTCTGTAGAGTGGAACAGGTAGCAGAAAACCCAGAAGGCCAGAGGTGCATGGGGGCAGGGGGAGGGGGGACTGAGGGTTGGAGGTGCCAGCGTGGCTAAGAGGACCTCACTGTGCCGTGGGTGGGGCCCAGGACAGCTACAGAGCTTCAAGCTGCTTGTCTCACCTGGCTTGTTGTGGCTGGGAGCCAAAAGATATTATCTTAGATATCATTTCCAGTGCATTTTAAAAAAACCTTATTTTAGTTAATGACTAATATAATTTTGTTTTACTACTAAAATTATTAATATAATTTTATTTTACTAGTAGCAATATATCATATCACTAATATATTTTACTAATTATTTTTAATTATAATACTAATATAATTTTATTCTACTAATTGTATAAAATATAATTTTATTTTATTACTAAAGTTTTATTTTACTACTGGTAGTAAAATATTGGAAAGCCAATTATAATTTAAACAAGATATTTCTAGTGAATTGATACTATGATCATCACATTTAAAAATAAAAAGGAGTAAAATTTTTTAACTCTCCTATAATGAAATGATTAAATACACAAAAGAGAATAAAGATTTATAAGCACTAACATATTTAATGTGAAGTTTAATCCATGTGTCTTTTTAAGAATTAAAATCACCAGAAACATCTGAAGCTGCCTATATATTCCTCATTTCTATTCCATAATACTTAAACACTCAAAATAATGAAGTTATTGTATATCTTTTCACACTTTTCCTATGTAGTCATGTATGTATCCATAAAATACATAGAATCTTTCATGATATATATATAACTAAATATTTTCAATTTTTTTCCCTTTTAAATAGTACTTCATGGTCTGTTTTTAAACAATTTTAGATTTATAGTAAAATTAAGTGAGAAGTAGAGTTCTCATATACCCTCTTTCCCTCTATCTTTGATAATTTTCCTTTATTGCTATTTTGTATTATGTGTTGAAATTGGTACAACTGATTTATCATTAGTGAACTTGTAGGTTTTCTCCCATATAGAATATTCACTGGCCTAAAAGATTCCTTTTGTTCCAAGTACTCAGCCCTCCTCCACTCCCCTGAATGTCTGGCAACTATTGATCTTTTCATGATCTCTACAGTTTTACTGTTTCCAGAATGTCATGTAGTTGGAATTACACAGAAAGTAACCTTTCAAACTGGCTTCTTTCATTTAGTGTTACACATTTCAGGCTTCTCCACCTCTTTTGGTGAGTTGATACCTCATTTCCTCTTATTGCTGAGTAATTTTAATATTTAACTGATCAAATTTTTTCATCAAGGATAATGCTTTTCTGTGTTGCTCTATCTTTAATGTTCACTACCAAATTCAAATTCACTTAGATTTTTCTCCTATGTTATCATTTAATTCATAGTTCTATAATTTAAATTTAGTTCTATGAGACCAACAGAGCCAATTATTGTGAAAAATATCATGTCTGTTCCTGGATCTTTCTTTTGCATATGGAAGTCCAAATGTGCCCAAAGAAATTGTTGAAAATACTACTCTTTCTCCAGTGAATTACCTTTGCCTCTTTGTCAAAGATTAATTGGACATATGTATTTGGGTCTCTTTCTGGGTTCTTTATTCTATTCTACTTATCTATTTGTCTACTGTTTCATGAGTTCCACACTGTCATGATTTTGGTAGTTTTATAGCATGTTTTGAAGCCAGGTAGTATTAGTCCTTCTTCAATATTTATTGGTAATTTTGGCTGTATTTTTTATTTCTCAGTATGGACTTTAGCATCAGTTTTTCAATAGCTACAACATAACTTTCTGGGATGTTCAGTGAGATAATCTTGAATGTATAAATGAATTTGAAAAGAATGACATCTTGATAGCATGGCCCTTCATGAATCTATCTCTGTTTATTTTAAATATTCTTGATTTCATGTATAAAAAGTTTGCATTTTTCTCATTTCAGCCCTGTATATAAGTTAGATTTATATCTAGGTATTTCACTTTAGGGGTGGGAGCTGATATAAATGATAGTATGTGTTAAATTTAAAATTCCGATTGTCCTTTGATGGTATAGAGGAAAGCAATTGACTTCTATAGATCAATCTTGTATTCTGTAACCTTGCTATAATTACTTGTTAGTCCCTGGAATTGTTTGTTGTTTTTCTTCATTCCTTGAGACATTTTGTGTAAAAGTTTGTGTCATCCACTAACATCCTCCTCCCTATTCTCCTTCTCTTTTTTCTTCTTTCCCTTTTTCTTCTTCTCCTTATTTTATTGCATTACCTAGGACTTTCATTACACTGTTAAGTAATAGTAGTGAGAAAGGAGATTCTTTTCTTACTGATGTTAATCAGAAGGTAACCAGTTCTTGACAATTAAATGCAACGCTAACTGTAGTTTTTGTGTGGTCCATGATAAATTCAGGAAAGTTTTCTCAATGGCAAATGGCCAAGGTTTACTGTTTGTTTTTACTGTTGTTGATTTTTAAATAATGCATGAGTGTTGAATTTGTTCAAATCATTTTCTGCATCTATAAATCTTTAGCCTATTGATGTAATGGTTTGGATCAATTACTTTTTGAATTAATACCTAGAATAATAATAATAATAAATAGAATAAATTTAATGTCTTATGGTAAAATTTTAAATATTATTGAGCTCAATTTGAAAATATTTTGTTATAGATTTTACATATATGTTTGAGATATGTTGGTTTGTAATTTTCCTTTGTTGTAGTGTCATTGCTGTAGTAGATATTAGGTTAATCTGTATGACCGCATAGAATAAGTTAGGAATTTCCCCTGCTTCTGTTTTAACAAATGATCATAAAGAACTGATCTGTCCTCCTTAAATGTAGGGTGGAATTCACCAGTGAGCTATCTAGACCTAGTACTTTGTGTTTTGCAACATTATTAATTATTGATTAAATTTTTTCCAATAAATATAGACCTATTCAAACTCATTCTTGTTTGACAGATTTCATCTTTCAAGAAATAGGTACGTTTCATCTAGGTTATTAAATATGTGCACAGAATTTTTTTAATATCTCTGATTTGTCATTTTAATATTCATGGAATCAGAAAAGATAAACTTTCTCTCATTTTTGATATTAGTAATTTCTTTCTTTTTTTCCTTACTCTGACTAGTGACTTACCGAATTTGTGGATTTTTAAAAAAGAACACTGCATCACATTTAATTAGATTTCTCTATTAATTTTCAGTTTTCATTTTCATTGTGTTGTGCTCTAATTAACTTTCCTCTGCTTACTTTAAAATTAATTTTCTCTTCTTTTTTACATTCCTAAGGGGAATCTAGCTTATTAGTGAAACTTTTCTTCTTTGTTAATAAATGAATTCAAGGTTAGAAAATTCCTTCTAAGCAATGCTTTCACAAATTTTGATAAAGTGTGCTTTCATTTTAACTTAATTTGAAATAGTTCAAAATTTTTCTTGTACTTTTAGCCACAGGAGTAAGATGTACAGTTATATAACAAAATCCAATAGAAACCAGAAACTTTTACACATTGAGTTTCCCCTTACTACAGTGATTTTACCCTAGATGGGTGTGTGTGAGGGGGTATAGGGGGATCTAACAGGGACAGAGGACAAAACAGAGCGATAAATGAAGAGATTATAGTAGAAGCAAGGTTGAAAGACAAAGGATGATCACCTAAGCTTTGGAAAGCAGAAGAGGACAGGAGAAAATGAAGGAGAAGGCAGAAGAATATCAAAGCTAACTAGAAAGACTAGAGACAATGTTCACGCTCATGAAAATATCAAAAAATAATCAAAGACATTTGAGGAAATACAGCAACAAGATGAACAAAACAAAACAAGCGATAAAAGTAAAAACTAAGCCCGCCCCCCAAAAAAACCCCCACAGATAAATAAACGAAAATGAAACAAGCAAACAGAGAGAAAGAAAACAAAATAAATAAAATTCCACTGGTGCCCACTGTTCTGTGGTAAGGTAATGTTGGAGTCATTGTCCAAACGTGTGCTGCCAGGTCTGCAGTAGAATTACTGGGTGTGGTGCTGGTTTTGGCCTCCGGATGTGGGGGCTGGGCCCAGTCGTAGGCCAGCAATTTCCTGGACGTCCCTTGGCAGCCCTACCCACATCTCTTTGCCCTGTTTGTCTCTATGTGGCTCTCCCAGGTGCTCTTGGCGCCCTCATTCAGACACAGCCCAAGGCTGCTCTCCATCCTGTGTACACCTGGCTCCTCCTGGACCTTGCAGAGACTCCTCTGTTCCACTTCCTTGCCTCCCTTCGTGCCAGGACAGGAGAGTGCTGTCTTCCCACTTGCTGCCCAGGGGGCCCAAGGCTGCTTAGATCGCTCTTCCATGGTCCGCATCCTTCTTGGTCGCTGGTCACAGGGTAAAAGGGGTGTACTCTTCCACTTACTATCCACTGTTGTTCCTAACCTTGCTGTCATTAGAGGTTCCAATTAGCAGCTATGGTGCTGGACAGAAAAAGAAAAAAACAAACAAACAAAAAATGGCGGCCCGGGGAGGAAGCAGCTTCCTGGTTACTCTCCACTGTGTGCCGGTGGAATTAGTTGCTAGGCTGCAGCGTCTTCTGTTTGCAGAAAGGTAAAAGGTGTGAGGGGCCTTATATCCCAGATCTATCCTGTGTGGGTTGAGTTTGCCATACTTTTGCAGTTTTTTGGAAACATCCCAGAATGGTAGTTTTTTTTTATGCGATGGAATACTACTCAGCCGTAAAGGATAAACTTGAGACATTTCTAGCTAAGGGGTGCATCTAGAAACCATACTCTTAAGTGAAATAAATCAGACACACATGTGTAAATGTCACATTGTTTCTCTAGTGTGAGAAACAAAGTGTAAAAAAGGCCAAAATATATAACAGATAATGTGAAATAGGAAGAAAACGTTTAAATGGGAACTAAGGAGGACTAAGGGCACTAAGGAGGTAGGAGAGAGAAAAGAAGAAAGAGAAAAGAAAAAACAAGAAAAGAAAGATAAATTAGAAACAAAGCTTTTGTAAATAAGGAAGGGAAGAAGTATTGAGGGAAGGGAAGGGGAATGGGAAAAAAATAAGAATTAAGATATATCAAGTACAGGGTGGGGGATGTAGTTCAGTGGTGCAGCTCCTGCCTGGCAAGTGCAAGGCCCTGAATTTGATTCCTGGTACGAAAAATTAAAAATAAAAATAAAAAGGCCCAAGATGTATCAGGCACAGGTACACATCCTGTATGATGAATGTGATCATTATATATATCTAAGTTGTACCAATAACCTTACTTAAAAAAATAATTCTCTTGTGACTTTTTCAAGCCTCTTGTTATTTAGAAGTATGCTGTTTATTCTCAAAGCATTTTAGAATTTTCCAAGTTGTTCTTCTGTTATTGACTTTTTCTTTAACTCCATTGTAGTCTGAGAGCATACATTCCATAATTTCTACTATTTTAAATTGGATAAAATCTGTTTTATGGCCCAGACTGAAATCTATCTTAATGAATTCTCTGTGAGCTTGAGGGGAATACATGTTCTGTTCATGCTGGGAAAGTATTCTGTAAATGTCAAATAAATTCAGTTGATGGATGTATTGTTTCACTGTGTCTGCTTTGCTGGCTGCTCTATTTGTCATAAACTAATACGAGGTAGTTTAAGTATGCAACTATCATTATGGATTTTTTTTTTGCTTCTCCTGGCTGTTCTATTTGGTTTTTGCATTATGCATGTTGAGCTATGTTGTTAGGCACAAACACATTAAAGACTATTATACAGTTTTGGAGAACTGATCCTTCATCATCATGAATACATACCCTTTTTTGTTACTGATACTTTTTTTGCTTTTATGTCGTCTTTTTTTGAAATTATTATGGCTATTCCAACTTTCTTTTGATGACTCGGACAAGATAGTTTTCTCTATCACTTCCCTTTTAATTGCTCCATGTTTGTATGTATTTAAAGTAGATTTCTAATTGATAACGTATAGAGTATTTTTAATAGGCTGTGACAGTCTCTGTATTTTAATATGTATATTTAGGCCATTAACATTTAATGTGATTATGGATGTGGGTGGATTAATATATATCATATTTGTTACTCTTTTCTATTCATAGCTCTCCCTTACATGCTCATTAAAATTTTCTACTCTTTCTTTGACTTCTCTTGATTTTGATAATTTTGTTTTTTCATTTTATCTCTTCCACCACTGTATCAATTATATTTTATTTTAAAACTTTTTAGTGGCTTCCCTAGAGTTTGCAAATAGACATTTCATTAATCCATATATACTTTTATTTCAAAGATAGTGCAAGTACCTCATGAAAGAGTGTTCTCAATCCCTCCCAGACATTATAACTTTGCTGTCATTTGTTTCACTTAAGTGCAAGCTATAATTACTGAATTTAGTGTTGCTATTATTATTTTAAACCCACTGTTATCATAGATGAATTAAGAATAAGAAAAATAAACATTTTTATTTGCCTCTACTCATTTTTTTGTATAATGCTCTTCCTTTCATTATGCTATTCTGAGTTTCTGACCTGTATCATTTTCTTCTCTCTGAAGAACTTTTCTTTTGGTGACAGATTCCCTGTACAATATTTTTGTTTGCCTAAGAAAGTATTTATTTCTCCTTGGGGCTGGGGATTTAGCTCAGTGGTTTCGCCTCCTGCTGCGCAAGCGCAAGGACCCGAGTTCGATCCCCGGTACCAAAAAAGAAAGAAAGAAAATATTTCTCCTATACTTGGGAAGGATAATTTTACTGGTTAGAGAAATCTAGGTTGGTGATTTTGTTTGGTTTGGTTTTTCTTTTAAATATAAAATTTCACTGTCCTCTGCTCTCTTTTGCAACGATTCTAAAGAAAAAAAATGATGTAATTTTTATCATTATAACTCTATAACAAAGTGAAGGTTGTTCTATATTCTTTCAAGATTTCTTTTATTTCCTGCAGTTTCAATGTCACATACCTGCAAGTAGATTTTTCTGGTATTCATTCAGTTTTTGCTCTTTGAGCTGTTCATTTGACCTAAAATAATTATCTTATCTTTTATTCTCCTCCATGTATATATATATATATTATATATATAGGTACATATTCATATTCCTGTCATCAGGGGACAGGTCAAGAACTTGACACTCTGATTCCCAAACATTTACAGAATTTAAGGCAATATACAGCATATACATACTGAGAGAAGGAGAGAATTTGAAAGATATGGTACATTTAAAAAAATTATTATGGTAAAAGACACAATGTTATTCAGTCCCCTCAAAATACTCCTCCTTGCTTTGAACACAATTATGCTATTGTTTATTGCAACCTTGTTAAGCAGTTCTGGAAGTCCTTTTTTGTGAATGTGCTTTTGTGGTTTCCTCAATGTCCTGAATCAGTCAAAACGTTTACCTTTCTTAGTCATTTTGACTTTGAGGAATATCCAGAAGTTACACAGTGGCAGGTCTAGTAAATAAAGTAGACAAGGACATGCCATAATGGTTTTATGAGCCTGCCTTTTCGTTGGATAACATTGGCCAGTGCCATTCACTGTATTTTTTATCATACCTTGTGAAGACAGGAAAGACTTTCAGAACTGCTTCAGAAAATGGAAGAATTAAAGGCCAAGAGAATCTGAAACAGGGTAAATATTTTGAGAAGGATCAATGGCTATGACTTTTCTGGTAATAATGTTTTAAAATTGAAAAACATACCGTATTTTCATTATTTATCTATCTATCCAACTATCCCTCTATACTTTTTGCTGATGTTCCATGGCTTTTGAAAACTTTTACTTTAAAAATTATTTTTCTTTATATATTTAAGTTTTGGAACTTTTCTGTTGATATTTCTTCAAGTTCACTGATTATTTTCCTGGCCTATTCTTTTTATTGATGAGCCCATCACAGGCAATTATATATATTTTTATAATAATTTCAATTGCTTGCATTTCCTATGATTTTTTTCTCAGACTTTCCGTCTCTCTGTCATATTTGATAACCATCTTTTCTTGCATGTTGGCTACTTTTTCCTTTAGAACTCTTAGTATTTTAATCTTAGTTATTTTAAATGCTTGGTCTGATAATCACCAAATATCTGCCATTTATGAACCTGGATCTGATATTTGTTCTGTCTCTTCCAACTATCTTTCTGCTGTTGCCTTTTTGTGTGCTTTTAACTCCTAGGAAGTCAACATGATGTACTGAATAAAATTAACTGAGATACATGGCCCCTTGATGTGAAATGTTAGCTTGTCTACTCTTTGCACTAGCTAGGTCAGAGGCTCAGTTTCCTTTGGTGTCCTTGTTTGTCACCCTTGTTGTCTTTGGTTCTCCTTAGAGATGTAAATGTGATCGGACACACAATTATTTCAGTTGTCACACTTTCTTATGACTTAAGAACTCTATTGATGTGGTGAAAAGATGTAGGTGAGGGACATCTTTCTATAGTCCTATGATTAGCTTCCAGCTTTTAGTGAGTTAGAGCATATTTAATTTGGGGGAAAAATAAATAATTTTTAAAATATTTTTCCTACTTTCTGTTTGAAGTCCAGAAGAATTTTTATTCAATCCCAAGAAAGTAGAATTCCTTGAGGTAATGTTCTGAAATTGTATAGTGACTCTTCTGTGACAGCGGTTCCCCGGGGTGGTTAACTCTCAATAACTGCTCACACTGAGCCTTCAGCCATTCAACTGTGGTTTATTTTCTCACCCCAGTTCTGGCTCTAGAGGCCACTTTTTGCTCTGATAAACTGTTATCTCCATATGCTTCTGTCTTTTCAGTCTTGGGGTTAGCACTTTTCTCCATGTCTATAATGCTATGATGGATTGTTGATTTTTAATTGTTTTAGGAATTTTTTCATTGTGGACATGAATGTTGACCAAAATTGTCTTTATGTGTTGAACTAGAACTGGCAGTCTGCAACTTTTTTTTTTAATTCAAATCTTTGCTTTTAAAATGTGCTGATATTGCGATCTATATATTTATTTTTCATACTATATGGTATTCACTGTGTAATGCTATCCCAGTTTACATATTTATAAATGCATTTGTCCATATATTTATCTATAATCATGTTGATGGACATTTTGGGAGTTTATATATATTTTTTTCGAAATTACTATGAACACTCTTATGCTACTTTCTAGGGTATATATTGAAAACTTGTCTCTGGTATATTCTTGTAAGTAGGATTGCAGGGGATCAGAATATAAAAATTTCAACCACTCCTAATTTTTCTCCCAACTATTTACCTTAGCATCCTAGATACAGATCTCATTTGTGATGTGATGTCCCACAGAGAAGATAAGAATACTGAGTTCCTTCTGTCACTCTGTCTCCTGATCTCCCACCTCTGCTGTCCACTGGGTGAATCAAATCGGAAGCCAGTAATCAAGGGAGCCTGGCGATCCAATCCTTAGCTCAGCCTTAGAACTGAGAACAGGGCAAAGAATGGAGTAAAGCCAGTAAAGAAGATGAGTGGAAGAAAGCCAGCAGAGGACTTACTGTAGCGCTTCATTCTTCCATCATCCAAGTATGAGTTCCCCTTGTTAAAAATGTAGTACATTTTTTAAAATGTTGGATGAAATCATAAGTTTTAATTTGTATTTTCTTAATTTTAATTCATTTGTCTTTTCATATTTTGAAACATTGTTTAATTTGTAACATCTTTGTGTTCTTGTTTTCCATTTCTGGTCATATCTAAACATATATACAAATACATCATCACATAAGGACTTACTTTACAATAATGAGTATATATAAATAAGCTGAAGTGTCATATTTCTGCACTAAATCATAGATATTTACTGTTTAAATGCTTTATGTTATGTGAATGTTTTGCTTTTAACTTTAATGGAATAAAATTTTTTTCTCTATTCTTTGTAGATTTTACTTTCTTTGGCTTGCATATGAAGTTCTTTCTTATCTTAACATTTTCACATTAGATGAACATGTAAATTGAGCTTCACAAAGCTATATTTTTACCATTTTTTCTGCTCCATCTGCTAGTGGGTTTGACAAATGTGTGCAAAAATATCTCAAATAATAGTGAATTTTGTAAATTTTTCATCATAATTAATTTTGTTTTGAATGTTTTAAATCTAGATTGCAAAGTATAGAAAATTCTTCTTTAAAATTTGGATTATACTATGGATTATTTTGTTATTTCTTTCTTGACTTAAATTCACACCATAGTCTTAATTTCTATGGTATCTGAAACTTATATTGCTCACCACCATTGTTCTGATCTTCATGGTCCTGACTTATTTCTATTTCTTTTTCTAAATTTTTGTGTGTTTTAAGTTTTTGGTGTGTGTTTTGAGTTTTATAAAATTTTATGTTAAAAATCTTTAAGTGTTCACCTTTTTAATAAAGAATTTAAACTTTTTAGATTTATTGGGCTTACTGTTAAATTTTCAAATCTTTCATTATATATTTTTGGATTATTTATTCATCATTTTTCTTTTTCTTTCCTGCCTTGTGTTTGGTAAATTTCTGCTTTTTTTTCTATGCTAAATTGAAAGCCAGTTTGATACATAAATTAGCAGAATCTGGAGTTATGCAGATGAACAGCAAAGAATCACAGCAGAGTTTCCCAATGTAAACCAACCCACCCTTGCTCTCTCACCTTAAGTTTTTAGCATGTGTTTTAATCTATTATTTTTCTCAGTACAAAAAGTATACCACTTAACAGTTAAATAATTTCAAACACATTCTACTAACTGCACTTTTTTAAAGTAGCAAATTATTTTTGAAATTTTTATATTTCTGTTGCATTTATTCATTATTTATTTAATTAAACTATAATTCACACAACATGACATTCAGTCTTTTAAAGTGCATAATTCAGTGGCTTGTAGTATAGTAACAAAGTTTGTAACATTTCTACTATCTAATTCTATAGTAGTTCATCATCTAAAACAATCATCCCAATCCACTTGTAGTTGTACTCCATTCTCTGTCCCTCCTTCTGGAAACAACTAATCTACTTCCTGTCCTTATGGATTTCTAATTTAATAGTGAATAAAACTAGAGAGTATAGACTTTCTTTTATTATTCCTGAACTCAGCAGGAAATTTTCAGTTTTTCATCAAAGTGCACTAGTTGTGGTTTTTAGAGGCACCTTATCAAATTGTGTGCTTTTACCATGAAAGTATGTTGGACTACGTCAAATGCTTTTTTGCATCGTGTAATTTTGATCTTTTTATTCTATTGATACATTATATTAATTGATTCCTGGGTATTAAATCCTTGCAATCCCAAAATAATCCCATTTGGTTAACATGTATAACCCATTTATATCGTGCTGTGTTCTATTTGTTCTATTGAGATATTTTGTGGTTTTATTTATAAGGTTATTGATCTATAGTTTACTGTTCTTGTGATGTTTTTGTTCTAGCTTTGATATGAGGGTAAACATTTGGTAGAATTTACCAATGAAGCCATATGATCTTTGACTTATCATTGTGAAGCTTTCTTCACTATAATTCAATTTTGTTATTTCTTGCACAAATTTCAGTTTATATGTTTCTTGATTCAATGTAAATAGTTATGTTTATCTAGGAAGTTGATTGTTCATTCTTTTATTACTCCTGAACTCAGGGGAAATTTTTAGTTTTTCACCAAAAAACTAATTAGTTTGAATACAATCATTCATCATATAATTTTATCCTGCCTCATTTCTGTGATGTTGGTGGCATTTTCTCCTTTTTCATTCCTCATTTTAGTAATTCAAGTGTTATCTTTTCTCTTGATCAGTTGCCAATAAATTGATCTTTTAAGAGAACCAATTTTTGGTGTGGAGTGTTTCTATTCTTTTTGAATAGTCTATATTTTATTTCTTTCTGCTGTGGCTATTATTATTTTCTTCTGCTTGTTTTAGGCTTAGTTTTAGTTTTCTCATTTCTTAAGGTGAGTGATTAGTCATGGGTTTGGGGTGTTTTTCATCTTTTTCATTATAGGCATTTATACCTATGCATTTTCCTGTATGCACATGTTGTGGTCTGGATCTCAGATGCCCTCCAAAGGCTCACATGCTGAAACTTGGTTTCCAGATGAATATGCTGCTGGGAGGTGGCGGAATGTTTGCAAGGTGGGGCCTAGTGGAAGGAAGCTAAGCCACTAGGGTGGTTCATGAAGGAGTATTGGAATCCCAGCTCCTTCCTCTTTCTCCATAGACCTCCTCTGCCACATGATTTGACCCACAGCCTCACCACAGCCCCAAAGGAAACAAGGACAAGTAACCACGTACTTCTGATGTCAGAAGCCAAAATAAGTATCCCCCACTCTTTTAAGCTGTCTGTCTTAGGTATTATTTCAGAATGACAGAAAGCCAACACAGTACTGTCTTAACAATGTCTTATAAGTTTTGGTATGTTGTGCTTTTATTTGAATTGATCTGAAAGGTTAATTTTTTACTTTGATCCACTGGTTACTTTGTAGTATGTTGCCTAATTTCCACATACTTGGGAATTTACAAAATTTTTCTGTTGTTAATGTAATTTGATTTCATTATAATCTGAGAGCATGCTTACTTAATTTTAAGGTATCAGAAAAAAGTGTGATTATCTGTAATGTATGACATTTAGACTGAAAGGTGTTTATTATACCAATAAATACTATGGTATCATATATCCAAAATTCTGAAGGAAAAAGAGTGGTTCCAGTCCATGATAAATGAATTCCATTGCTTCTCAGCCTGTGATAAGGCAGCCAGTTACGGCAGGAACATGTGGCACAGCTAAACCACTTATTCACAAGCCAGGGAGGAAAAGCAGAGGAATAAACCTGGGTATCACAATTCCTTCTGAAAACACAGCTTCAATGATCTAATGGCCTTTCACAAGGCCTCATCTTTCAAAGGTTCCAATAGCACCACATGAGGATCAAGCACTTCACACATAGGCCTTTGGGGACATTCAAGAACCAAAAGGCACATCTTACTTTGAACTTTGTACTTTAAAGAACTATGACTTGCATTATGATAGTATCCTTCAAACACTAGGTTTTGGGAACATTTCTCTCATCTCATTTTCTTTAAACTGCTAGAAACCAGGTAAGCGCATTGTAGAGAAATGTAAAATACATATGTAGTAGAAAGAAAGAAGAAATAAAATGAATGAATATATCTTCTAAATCAAATAATTTATCAAAAGCATTTAATATCAGCTTTGAATCAAATTGATATATTAAACAGGGGTACTGATATACAGTATATATCCTATCAATGTTCTACCACCTAAATGAATAATTTCTATACTGGATACTATTCCTTAAAGTATCATGCATAAAAGCTTTTTGTAAGCTGAGCCAAGCCTAAATGTTCATACTCAATACTCCTAATTTTAGAGTTCAGAAGTGTGCGTAGATAAAGACGACCACATAATGCTAGAAAGAGCATGTTATTCTTTATAAAAGTATCATTTTAAAAGCAGAAATACCAGCTCAAATCCTCTGAAAATGTCAGTGAACCAGCCAGATAGCTGTTTCTTTCCCTGTGCCAACATACTTTTCCCCAAATGAGGTGTCCGCATGTTCAGCCAATCAAATAAACTGTCTGGCTGAACATCCTAAGGTGCTTTAAAATTCAGTAAATAGTACTAATCACTTCCATTTCAGTATTGATATTAAAGACCCTATTCATGCCAAAAAAAAAGAGGAATGCAGCTGTTCGGTGCTTTCCTTTAGAATTTGTATGTGGGAGTCTGCTTGCATAATGAGAAATATGCCTGTATTTTGTGTTCATCTGTATTTAAGAGGTTTAGAGCAGGCACAAATAAAGACATGGCAGTGGCACAGGAACTTGAAGGAATACACCTTTTTTTGGCTCAGAGGTACAGTGGCATGGAGAAGGGGACTGAGGTACAATCAAAAGTGGATGGTTTCCATTTTTGTTAAAACATTAAATGTAACTGAGCATTCCCTGAAAATTTAATTGGTCGATACTGTCAAAAGTATCTTTGAAAACATTTTTTTAAAATTTTCTGAAATTAACACTAAGCTTTAAGTGTTTGATACAGTCAAGAGGTTTTGGATAAGTACAGCATATTTTTAATCATGTCTCTATATTTATATTGATCCACTATACTAGAGATAAAAATGTACCCCATGTTGAAAGATATTTGTTAAGAAATATTCCTAGTTCTTTAAAAGTTACACCTTGATTTTGGTTCTGGACATTTATTTCCTAATTTGTATTAACTGATTGCATGTTATATTGTTTTAAAAATTCCAATCCCATTTATAACTATCATATAATTTGGTAGGTACACACAGTTGTTCTTTTGTTGTTTTGGATAAAGAACATAATTTCCCACAAACATAACTATCTGTCAAAATACAAGTATCTATTTGTTTCAAGGAGTACTCATTTAAATTTTCATTTAAAATGTATGTCACATTTTAATTTGAGATTGCTAGAATAGAGATTCAATTATAACAAGAATAAATAAAAACCCTTCAGTTATTACTGTTTTTTGTTATGTATGGACTCTTGCACTTTGGTGTAGAGAACAGCAAGAATACTTGAGCAAAGTCACTTGCTCATTAGGAATCCTTGTACTGTCAAAAATTCTGCTGTAGTTTGGATTTTAATATCCCCCAAGGCCCATGTGATGAAGGATTAGTCCTTATGCTGGCACCATTGGGAAGTATAGGACCTTTAAGAGGTTTAGCATAGTGGAAAGTCTTCCAGTCATTGGGGCATTTTCTTCAAGGTTATAGTGGAACCCTAGTTTCTCCCTTTCCTCTCTGCATCAGACCATGAAATGAATGGCTTAGCTCCACCACACTTCACTTAATGATATGCTGCCTTGTCATAGGCTCAAGAACAATGGGACCAACCAACAGTGGACTGAAACCTCAAAAATTGTGAGCCAAAATAAACCTTTCTTTTTAAAAAGTTGATTGTTTCAAGTATTGTGTGACAGTAAAAGAACACCAATGCACAATCTAAGCCAATTCTTCACCTTAGATGGTATAAAACTTTCTATGAACTTCAAACATTTCATTTCTCCCTGGTTTACTTGTCTCTGCACCCACTCATACTTGCCTTGCCTCTTGCTCCTCAGGCCCACAGAGAAATATGCATTTCTCGATATGTAATGCAAGTTTTGGAGCAAATTGATAATTGTGTTCTATTTCATAGGTCTTCAATTTTCGGACAATCTGAGTCTGCCTTTACATTAAAATCTAAACAAAATTCTTGATTTTCATTGCCTGTCCCTGAGGAAACCCAGCATATTTCTAAATTCTTTGAAGGTGATATTCTGCCATCACCTTTTATTCTCAAATTTTATTCCTTGATCAATTATCTATCCCATTTGCTGTTTCACCTCTTGCCACAATTATGTTTAAACTCCCCTAGATTTTTCCAACAGTGGACATGCTTTCTTTCTTTTTGTTCCCCAAAACACCACTAACACAGTGTTTTATGAATCAGATTTTTACTCTGTTTGAAAATAATAAGAAATTATTCTAGACCAAAAAAGGAAACCATCTTTACTTGAGTATTTGACATAACTTTTCTCAAAAATTCATTCCCTTACTAAACTTTTAAGTTGACTCAATCATTCCCATATAACATAGAGATTGCTTCTCTACCCGGACACTTTTCTCACCTCTTAGAAGCTGGAAACCTCAAAAAAAATTTTATTATTTTATTGCCTTTATCAAAGTAATTACTGATTTACCCTAGCCAGGGACTTAACAGTTTTAACTGAAATGTCCACCATGCATTTCTGCACAGGAGTTATCTCTTTCAGCTCTTCTTAGCCCTTGTAGCACAAAGAACTGCAAACAATCTGAGATTAGATTTTTGCTTTATAGTATCTCAGTGAAATTCTTAGACTGAAGTAAATGTACAAAAAAGGATGTTCCCTGTTAATATCAATAGCTTAAGTGAAGAGAGAACTGTTTGAAAAGTACTATTTGTGCCTGTCCCCAGCATATCTAAGTAGTCTTAGTTGTTTCACATCAAATTTCCTATTTTTATGTGTGGAATTTTTTTTTATGTAACTCAGACTGGATCATGGCTTCCTAACCTTTATGAATATGAGTGCTTCTCTTTCACATCAAAACAGTAGCATTATACATAAAGTTGATTATTAACCCCACAGGGCCCCATGCACATGTATCTAAAAATATATATCATTAATTCAGCTGCCAACAGTGTGTAGTTCGCCTTCAGATCAGCAGCCTTATGATTTTGATGCATTTGAGAGCTGAGGTCCACTGATGGGGAAAATTGGCCTTAATTCCATGTGCCAACGTTTCTTATATCACAAAGCTATCTGAAGATAGATTCCCTGCTAAGCAAACATAAGCCAATGTGTTGGACTCCTTTTCTCTTCTTTGAACCAGGAAACATGAGCATTTTAATATTTGCATCCGAGTATGATGCCTTTTCTTCAAATGGACTTCACAGAGGCTGAGGTGATAGTGTCAGGTGAGAGAAGTCCTATAGTTCTCCGCAGCAGGGAGGATATATGAAGGTGTAGCTCTTAGTGTTATTTAGGGACAGTTTTCCTAGTGCAGACTGTTACCTTCCTAGAGATAATGTGTCACGGCTTTTCAAACACCGGATAGAACAGATAGCAGAGCTCCTGTAGGCAAGGATATTAAAGGAAGCTTTCAATATTGTACTTTTGCCAATTGAAAATCTGTTTTAAAACATGGACCCTTTTTTTCCAGACTGAATTAGCTAGATAATAACAATTACTTCATCCACCAACATACAGTGAAATTAAAATGACTTATTAGATATGTGATACGGGGTATGCAATTTCATAACAGCATGCTGAAATGTGGAAAATTTCCCCTAGGATAACTAAACACATAGAGAAAAGAAACCTTTAAAATGCAAGGAAAAAGTAAAGTAATATATCATCTTTACTTTAAAAAATATGTACTTTTTTCATTGTGTAGGTTATTCCTGAACATAAGTTATGGTACTGGTGAGGCTAAAACACCACCTCTTTTCTGTACACTGTAGTCATAATTTTAGGTTTGTCCCTGCTCTGAATTTTTAGAAATGCATAACTAGAAATGTCTAACAGTATTACTCTAATTACTAAATTAGCATGAGTGACAATCAATGATTATGTCATACACAGAGAGAATTTGTCCCATTTGCAAAAATATGAAAAAGCTCAGCTTTGACTCCTTACAAGCAGTTCAAAGATTCTTTCAAGAGTATGTGCCACATGTGTAAAATTTTATAGATGTTGTTAAAATGTCTAGTTCAGCAATTAAAACTATTTGCTTCATAAAATAGATTTTTGGTTTGTGAGTTCTATGCTATTCTGAACATCTTAAATCTTTCTGAACATCAATCTTTGATCTGTAAAAATGATAGACATTGCAAGGGATGGCAGAGAAAAAGTAGGGCATTTTAGAAGAATTGTAATAGTCCAAATGCCTCTTTCTGTTAAAGCAACTATAAATGTTTTAGAAAGCAAATATTTTAGAAACTCTTTGTAAAGCTTGCTAGTATCTATATGTTCAAGTCTTAGTTTTAAAAGAAAAAGAAAAATCAATGATATACAAAAATAACTTGAAAAAGATTCTAAAGAAAATTGATTTAAATTTGGCATTTTCAAACTTCTCCAAAAGAAAGAAAATCAAGTCTGCATAATTTTGTCTGAGAATAAGTGTGACAGAAATATCAATTCAACTGATACATTTTGATTATGAGGTTCACAGATATGAAAAATAAAATGTGCATTGTGTCTTTGTCCCGACAAATAATTCTGACTCTCAAACTCATCCCTCTGCAAGAGGCATAGGGTTTTCTCCAATGGGCCATGCGCCCCTGACCCTTTGGGGATATATAGCTTTCCAAAGTACCCAGTGCAGTGTTCAAGCATTCAGAGGAGCATTTGGAAACGATGAGACATTTCTTTAAAATTAAAATTCAAATGTTGATGACTGAGCCTCGAGCACCACTTTTGTGCTTTAGTGTGCAACTTACTAATTATCACAGACCTAGAAAGATATGATTTAAGGTCTCTCCTGACGAAGAACATTAGTCTTTAATAACTAAGACCCTTTGTGTGCAACAATACGTTTTTAAAGATGGTGTAACTGGGTAAATATAAAGCAGGTGCTGTATTTGCTTCTATACAGGTCATAGGAGATTGAAATTTGTTTAAAATCATGTTAAAGAAATATCTATTTTTAATAATGATGGCCTCATATGACAATGAAGACCTAAATAGATTTAAGAAAGGGAAAGAAGACATTCAGAAACTGCGAAGAGAAAAGGAAATTGTTATCTTTCCTAGGGACAGTTATTGAGTACCTCCTCCAGGTTAGCTATCATTCTAGATTGCTGCCTGAGTTGGAGACCCTCGCAGGCCACAAAAGGCCAATGTGTAAACAGGTCATCGCAAGGAAATGGGAATAAACACTACAGTTAGCATATACATGAAAGGCTTTGGGAACACAGGGAAGAAAGTCATAGGAGAGGATTCGAGCAAAAGCACATACAGGCCTTTCCATCTTGGGCCCTCAGTAGTTCTTTTCTTTTTAACTGTCCATAGAGCAGAAAAAGAAAAGAAACTGGAGAGATGAACTGTTACACACAGGAAGCTGTAGGATAATTCCACCAACACCTTAGTAAGAAATTTCTCTTTCTAAAACGGCTGACTTCTACTCAAAAGAGACACTTTTATTTACTCAGTTCTTCCTGGAATAATATTAGCAAAAGGCAGGATAATTCTTTAGAAATAAATTAAAATATTTTCTAAAAAACATAATCAGTTACAAGAAAGAATTTTGTTTTCACCTTCTATGTTTCAAATGCTATCCTTGGCACTTTATATACAGTGCCTCATTTAAACATTATAGGGACCTTCCCAAACCATCTACGTTGACAGAGCACTCTCCCATCCTAAGGCAGCAGGAAGATTCAGAAACTTTATCCTTTTTGAAACAACTCCGCAGATGACTGAGAAGAGTGGAGGTGCAAATGCCAGAAGAGTCTAAGAGCCCACACAAGGTGGCAATGTCAGCCCTTACAGCAGCCGAGCATCAGTGTCCCCGCTGAGAAGCTCCAACACGACCCTATTGAGACATTCTAAGTCACCCCGGCTCCATGCAAGCTGCCAGTTCTTAGATCCATCACATGTTCTCATTTTGAACTGGTTTTCCTTTGAAGAGAAACTCAGTCCAATCCTTGAAGGAAAGCTATTTGGAAGCCGATTATTTCATCCTTCCTACATTTTCATCTGCCTAGGGCCATTTGTAACTAAAAAGGCTCTACCAAGAATCCTACATAGGCATTGATGTATACTTCCTTGCAAAACCCAGTATTAGTTTCTTCCAAACTAATATTGTGTTGTGATGTTAAATTTGATCACTTGTTTAAAATGATAAATGGTAGATCTTTCTATTGTAATGATACACTTTTCCTTTTGTAATAAATAGGTGGTCTATTGAAGGTTGCATTGAGATGGTACTATCCTAATTAAATTGAGCATTGAAAAACTGTCATTTGTTTTATATTTATTATTATTTAGTATAGAAAATATTTATCTCCTCTCTTATTACCCAAATACATATTCTGTGAACATCCCTATGAACTTACAGATTCATTTTTATTCAATATGTTTCATTACATCACTTGCATTATTTTGCTGTTTATATTCTTACAATTTTGGCCAGTGGAAATTCTAACGAGCCATCTTCTATACCCTTTTAACATTCTTCTATTAATTGTTGACTATTTTCTGTTTTGATTCACTTTGTAGTTTCTCTCTCCAGCCAAGGAATTAGCTATTACGCTAAGAAAATTTAAAACATTTAATCCAGTGAATTTTATTACTAATTTTCTCATATAATCACCATTGTCTTATTGGAATAAAATTCACATGGTTACATTTCAACCTTCTACTTGTTGATATTATTCATTAATTTTTACTCACTAATACTGACTACATTGGGTGTATGGTCATCCTTTTCATGCCATATTTACTAGTTTTTAAATCTGTGTTATACTTGCTCCCCATAAGGAATTTGAAGTTTTCCCTTTTTCCTATATTCTGATATAATTTTATTATAATTTGGATTACGTATTGTATGAAATATGATTCGAATTTCTCTGCAAAATCATCTGGGCCTGGTTTCTTTCTTTCTTTGTTTCATTCATTCATTCTTTCTTTCTCTGTATCAGAGTGAGATATTAGGTATTTGAAAATTTTCATTATTTTTTTCTATGAATGCTGGTCTTACATTATCTCCAAACTATGTTGAATTACAGGAACCATTATTTTCTTTTAAATTACTTCTTTTGATAGAGTATTAGGGATTGAACCTACGCTAGGCAAGTACTCTAGCCCTGAGCTACATTTCCAGCCACGTTTACTCATGATTTTGGGTTAGGATACCAACAAATGTCCCAGGCTTTTTGCAATCTCCTTGCTTCAGCTACTCAAGTAGTTGGCATCATAGTTATGTTCCATGATGCCCATCGGATTTTTCTGTTATAAACTTTATTTATAATGCCAGCTACTTGGCAGGCTCGGGCAGGAGGATTGTAAATTTGACTTCAGCCCTGGCAATTTAGTGACACCTTGTTTCAAAATAAAGAAATTAAAAGGGCTAGGGATACATCTTAGGGTAATGGCCCTCAGTTCAATCCCTTTTTTCAAAAACATGTATTTGTAGAATATCATACCAAACAGTTTTCTATAAAATGTTAATATCTGTGTTTTAATGATTATTTCTTATTTTTGTTTTGATTACTTTAGCTTTTGGCTTGGATATGTTGTCATTTTTTCCCTAAGGAAATAACATAGTGATTTAGGTATGAATTAAAGACCTGTTTAGTGCCTTCTGAATTAATGCAATCTGCAATTTGAAAGGTATTGTTCCAAGATCTATTCATTAGTCGGAGAAGCTTGAAAGTACTGTATATGCTTGGAATATATTTTTTAAAAACAACACTTTCTGGGAAGGTGTCCATGAGGTACAAACATTCCATCTGGTCCATGTCAGTTATTCTACGGGGTCCAAGAATGGGTTCTAGGCCTATTGTGTATGAGTGTATATCCTTGGGGTAGTTGAATTCTTGGCCCAAACTGTGAGGTATAATATGTGTGTGCTTATTTATTTAATTTATTAAAAGACACATTGCTGTTAATCCCTCTCAAAATATTCTCTCTTACTTTGAACATTCTTCAAACATTTTGCTTACTATTTTCTGAAAGAGTTCTGGAAGCTCTCTTTCTTGAATGTCTTTAGTTATGCTGCTGTAACTGCCTCAATATCCTGAATTGATCCAAAACATTTGTCTTTCATAATCATTATGAGTTTGGGGAAGAAACAGAGTTTCAGAGTGCCAGACCTGGTATCTTAGTTACTTTTCTTGTTGCTGAGACAAAATACCTGGTATGCAGAGTTAAAAGATGAAAGGTTTACTTAGCTTACAGTTTGTAGAGGTTTCAGTTCATAGTTGGCAGGCTCCAAAGCAGGGTGGCATGCCAGAGGGCCATCACCAAGGAGAAATGGTTCATGGCAGGCAGAAGGCAGAAGACAGTAAGGTACTAGCAACAAGCAACCTCACTAGGGATCTTTCTGTTCCTTATATTTTATCCAGGCTACATTCACTTAGGGTGGATAGCACTCAGAACCAGGTTAGGATACCCTTAATCCTATGCAGAACTATACCAAACCAATTAGTGGTCTAATGTAGTAATCACACACTCTTAATCCCAGGATCACATATCCCAGACTAGCCACCTCTGTAAAAGCCCCATCCATGACTGCAAGGAGGCTTTGGAGAGACATGTAGATACAAACATAACACCTGATGAATAAAGTGGATGAGGGCACACACCATCCCATGTTTTTATGAGCCTGACTTTGTGCTGGATGGCACTTTGCAGCAGCTTGCATCGGTTTTATTCACACCTCAAGAAGACATTAAAAAAGATTTCTAGAACTACTTCAGAAACTGGAAAGAATGATAGGATAAGTTGTTCAAAGTGAGGAATATTCTAAAGGAGATAAATGGCAATGTGTCTTTTACTGCAATAATTTTTAAAATTTAAATATTAACTGTATTTTTATCACCCTTTGTATAACTCAATAGTGAGGGGAATGTAACTGATTAATTTATCCTTTTCCACTCAAATGTAACCTAATTAAAATCAATGAGAATCTATTCTATTTTTAAATGGCTTCAAAAGAAAACATTTTATATTCTTTCATTTTAAAAAATTGACAATTCTTTAGTAATTGTTCTGTGCTCATCCCCTATTTGATTATAGATATATGGGTTTTTAGGTTTTCCTTCCTTTCTTCTTAAATAATCTAAAACTACAGGCCAGAGAATTTGAAGAAGAAAAGAAATATGAACCTTTTTCTAAGTGTAATAATTCTGATTTTCACCAACACTAGCCACTCTACCATTATTCACTGAATCCAAATACATTCTTCCAAAACAGCCATCATAGGAGATCAGGTGTCAATATAGCAAAATATACTTTCAAAAGGTGACTTTTAATAATGATAAATGAAGGTTAAACTACAAAGGCAAACTACAAAGAACCTGCAGTCAGTTGACATTTGTATAACCAATATCCATTCGTGTACTAAGTGTTTAATGAATCACATTGGTGGTCTTAATAATGTACATTACACAGGTCTAGAGAAAGCCAGAAAAAAGAAAAAAAGAAATTAAGGATTAGCAGCAACTATTACTCATTAACAAAGCATTTGACTATCCAGAGCCATAACAACTTCAGCAGGGCTCCATAATTAAATATTTTTTTTCAGGGCTTCTCATTCATTCTTATACTCATTTCCTATAAATTCAGTCTTTTCATAAAGAAACATGTTTCTCAGTTTTTTTCATTTCTATTTCTTCTTATCTGAATTTTCACTTCTTACCTACCTTGCAAATGATAGACATTATAGTCGTGAATAGGAAATTAAATGCATGACTAAATGTTAAATTTCTTTGCCTTTTACACTCTTAAAACTATTACTTAGCATTAAGAAGCCTACTGAAGTGAACGAATCTGATTTAACTTGGTAAGGTATAAGCCGTGTGAAATTGAGTTGGTTTTTATTACCCCACGTCCTTAGCTTATTTCCACTCCGTTACGGCACGAAGATACTTTTGTACTATGGCATGACCTTGGGTGGGACTATATAAAATTTTTCTAAGTTTTAATTTCTTTTGCTTTTATACTTTTCTTTGTTTTTATGCTATTATTGCAATTATACAAAAATGCAAATTAAGATATTTATTCAACTCTAATATCCCAAAGTATCTTGCCTCATGTATGCAAAGGAAGCACAGCTATGTTACTCAAAATCAATAATATTCTTAGAAATAATCTTACTTAATAAAGGTATCAGAATATGGATTATTTCTTATAATACACATGAAAATATTTTTATTTTTTAAGTACTTTCAGTACAAATTTATTTTTATTGTTATATATTGTCAATAATTAGAAACATTTTCTGAGATATTTGTGTAAATGTATATATTTCTCTTGCATCACAATTCATTAGTGAAATAAAACATTAATACTTTCCTGATAATTGACATTTTTCCTTAATATGCTTTCCTATTAAGGATTTTTTTTTTTTTTCATTTATGTTCATTAGTGAGATTGGCCTATAGTTCTCTTTTTCGGTTGGGTCTTTCTCTGCTTTGGGGATCAAGGTGATGCTTGCTTCCAGGAATGAATTTGGGAGTATTGCTTCCCTTTCAATTTCATTGAAGAGTTTAAACAGTAGTGGCAGCAGTTCCTCTCTAAATGTCTTGTAGAATTCAGCAGTGAAGCCATCAGGGCCCGGGCTTTTCTTAGTTGATAAGTTTTTAATTACATTTTCAATTTCATTGGTTGATATTGGCTTGTTCAGAATTTTTAGGTCTTCTTCGTTCAACTTTGGTAATTCATATGTATCTAGGAATCTGTCCATTTCTTCTGTGTTGTCCATCTTATTGGTGTATAGGTTCTGGAAGTAGGTATTGATGATCCTCTGGATGTCTGCTGGGTCTGTTGTAATTTCACCCTTTTCATTCCTAATTGCATGGATTTGGGCCTTTTCCTTCCTTTTTCTGATAAGGTTGGCTAAGGGTTTGTCAATTTTGTTGATTCTTTCAAAGAACCAACTCTTGGCTTCATTGATTTTTTATATCATCCTCTTAGTCTCTTAGGAATTTAAGAAGCATAAACCTGGAAGTAGTAGATGAAGTCAGGAGGGTAGGCAGTTATTCTCAAATCATGGAGAGACTATTAAAATCAGGGCAAAGAGGATGGAACTCATGGCATGCTAAGATTTGAAAAGGCAAGCAAAAGAAAAGCATTAAAAGGCATTCACAAAGAAAAATAAAATGTAATGATAAAAATTCAAAAGATGTTTTTAGGAAGTTTTCTTTAGGAATGAACATCAGTGAAGCAGAGGGGCCCAGTAGGCTAAGTACTGGTATGAGTCTGGTTTTGGCAAAATGAAAGTCCCTGGTATGAGAGTGGTTTTAGTGAGTTAGTGGGTCTTGAGAGTTATGGATTAAAGAGTGAAAGAAATTTGAGGAAGTTGTAACATGTGTGCACTTTGTACACTGTCTAGATGGAACTGAGATTAATGAAGATTTTCTTTCCAATACTTACTTTAACCAAATTTTTTATCTGATAAAGTTTTAGATTCATAAGCAACCATAGAGAGATAAAACAGAGATATTCCGTGTACTCTTTATCCAATTTTCCTTTGTGGGGAAAAATACAGTATATTACTACAATCAGGATTTTAATGTAGTCAAGATGTACATCAGGCACACCATCACAAATCTCTCTCAGGCTGCCCCTCTGTAGCTGCACCCAACATTCAGACCCGTAACCCTGACAAACACTAATACATCGCTGGCATTTAGAACCTTGTAATTCTAAGAATTAATCTAACTAGAATCACACAGTGTGAAACATTTTGTACTTGACTTTTTTCACTCTGACTACTTCCCTAAAGATACATTCAAGTTCTTGGATGTAAGAAATTCATACCTTTTCATTGGTGACTAGTTTTCCATGTTCTAAATATGCCACAGTTTGTATGCACGATTACCCACTGAAGGATTGATGTCTTTTTTCCTGTTTCTGGCTAATTCAAATTTAGCTACTATAAATGTATGTGTACAGGTTATCTGTGAATGCAAATTTTCTTTTCTTCCAGATAAATGACTAAGATAAAGATTAGTGGGTCAAATGTTTAGTTTTACAAGAAACCACTTACTGTGTTGCAGAATGCCTGTAGCATTTTATGTTCCTGTCAATAATAATCAAGTGATCTAGCTTCCCTTCTTCCTTGCCAGGATTTAATTATGTGGGTATTTTTTGTTTTCACCATGCAGATAGAATTGTACTAAATATTCTGGCTTTGATTTGCATTTCTCTAGTGGAGGATGATGCTGCACATCTTTTTACAGGTTCATTTGACATCTCTGTGCTCACTTTAGTTAGTCTATGTTTATGATTTTTGTCTATTTTATACATTTTTTACTATTGAGTTTAGAAAGTTCTTCATTATTCTAGATGCTAATCCTTTGTCAGATAGATGGTTTGCAAATACTGTGTCCCAGTGTGTAGGTTACTTTTTTATCATCCTATTAGGCTATCCCCAATCAACATTAATGTTTATGAAATTCAATTTATCAAATATTTCTTTTATGAATCACAATTCTGATGTCACACCTATGAATTCTTTGTTTGTTCCTCAATCAAAAAGATGTTCTATTTTTTCTGAAAGACTGTGATGTATTTTGTGTTAATTTTTATGTCCATTTTTATTTATTTTTATTTTAGTTCATTAGTATATGTGTGCAATACATAACATTTACATTCCTTGTGGGTATATGTACATGTTTTAATATTTTAAAAGATTTAAAATGTAGGTCAATGTTCATTTTAGGGGGACCTTAAACATCCAATTACTCGAGCACTATTCCTTGGAGATGTGCTTTTCTCCACTGGAATGCTTTTGTTCCTTTTGTTATAAGGGAGTCAGGCATATTTGGGGAGGAGTTTCTGGGTTCTCTATCCTTGTACATGAATTGATGTATCTGTTTCCATTCAAATGTCAAATTGCCTTCATCATACAGTCAGCCTGAACACTGGATAGAATGATTTATCTCATTTTATTTTTTTCATGGTCCTTATTTTCTAGGACTAATAATTTTTCACATAAATTTTAAAATAAACTGGTATATATGTACCCAAAACTATGCTGAAATATCAATAGGATTTGAATTAAATATACAGGTAAATTTAGAGAGGGAAGTAGTTAATATCCTTACCAGGGAATGACTGTATGGAGAACTGTGCTAAGCATTTACACTATATATTAATTTTGTATACTTTAATCTTGCTGGATTCAGTTATTAGTTTTATGAGGTTGTTTTTGTAGACTCCTTGAGATTTTGTATTGTAAAGAATTGTGTCGATTACAATCAGGGACTTTTTTTTACTAACTTTTCTAATATGATTATCTTTCAGTGCTATTTATTTCCTTATTACACTGGTTTTAACTTTTAGTAGTTTATTAAATAGGTTATCACTTATAGAGAAGTTAATATTTCCCCAAATATGATGCTAGCTATAGGTGTTTTGGAAATATTTTTTTTAAAATCTTGATAGGGAGTTTTACTTTAGTACTGGTTTGTTGAATGTTGTTTGATGATTTTAAAAATCATGAAAAGGGAGTCAAATTTTTGTCAAATGCTTTTCTGTGTCAATTGGTAGGATAATATGATTTTTAATTCTTTAACCTGTAAATTGTATTGATTGATGTTTAAATATTGAACTAGCCCATACACCTGAAATAAATCTCATTTAGTCAAGGCATGTAATTATTTTATATATTGATAGATTTAGCTTTCTAAATTATGTTAAGTTTTGGTCCTAAATTCTTGAGAGATATTGATGTGTTGTTTTCTTTTTATCTGATTTTGGGTATCTGCATAATAATGGTCCTGTAAAATGACTTGGGGAATGTGCCTTTCTGTTTATTTTATAGAAATATTGTCAAAATTGATGTTAATACCTTCAGTAGCTTATAGAACCCTCCAGGGAAATTATCTAGACTTGGGGGTGTCTTTTTGACAGCTTTTCATCATAAAAGCAAATTTAACATTTTTAAGAATGTTTATAAGGCTATTCGGATTGTCTATTTCATCTTGGCTGAGTTTTCACAGGTTGTACTTTTAAGAAGTTCAGTTTTTCTACATTGCTGAGTTATGGGTGTAAAGTTGTTCATCACAGTCTGTTATTATTCTTTCAAAGACTGAAAGATGTGTAATGTTGTCCACTCTTTTGTTTCTTGTATTGATGTGTTGTGCCTTCTTAGTCAAGCTTGCTAGAAGTTTGTCAATTCCATTGATTTTTTTTAAGGAAGAATTTTTTGTTTCATCAATATTCTCTATTCATTTTATTTTTAAATTCATTGATTTATGCCCTAAATTTCCTTCTTTCTGCTTGCTCTGCTTTTTTGTGCTCTTCCTTTTTCTATTTTCCTGAGGAAGGAAGTGACAATTTTGTTTTCAAAACATTTCTGTCTTCTAAATAAACATTAAATGCCACAAGATTTTTCTCACTATTACTTTAGTTGTGGGACACATATTTTAATGTTTTATAGTTTTTTCATTCAATTTAAATTACTTAAAAAATTTCCTAAGATCTCTTTGACACTATATTATTTAAAAATTAATTTTCAACTGTTTGAAAATTTTCCTATTGTTCTGTTATTGGTTTATAGTTTGATTTAATGATAAACAGAATATATTCTCTATAATTTTGATTATTTTTTATTCATTGAAGTTTGTTTTATAGCTCAGTTTATGATCTATCTTAATAAATGTTTTGTGGAAGCATTAAAATATTTTCTGCCAATATTAAGTGGAATATTTTATATATGTTGGTTAGGTGTTGTTAGTTGATTATTTTGTTCACATTGTTTAGATCTTTGCTAATATTCTGTATATTAATTCTACTGGAAAAGGATAGAGGGTTGTTGACGGCCCTAACAATAATTTTACATTTGTGTATTTTTCTTTTCATTCTTCTTAATTTTTCCTTATATAATTTGAAATTCTGTATTTTGTGATTTCTTTTGCCTTTCTGGAAGATTGATTCTTTTATGATTATGTAACATAAGCCCTTATCTATAGCACTTTTTTGTTCTGAAGTCTTCTTTAACATAATATATATATATATATATATATACACACACACACATATTAGATATATATCTTTTTAAAGATCAATGCTTGCATAACATTTTTTTATCTTTTTACTTTTAAACTCTTCATGTTGTGTTTGAAATTTCTATTTTTCAAACAACACATTGAATCTTTAAAAAAATCTACTTAATTAATTTCTTTTACTTAAAGTATATAGACCATGCACATCTAAAATAATTATTTATATGTTAAGGCTTAAATTTTCTATTTTATTTATTTCCTTTCATATTCTTTCTGTCTTATATTATTTTGTCTTCTTAAAGTATTATTAATAATGTACATATTAATATTATTAAAATTTTTAGTAATTGTCTTGATTTACTTAGTTTTTTAAAACATATTGCTTTGTTTAGTCCTCTTAGGCATTGTTCCACATATTGCAAGGTACAATTTAACTTTTCAAATTACAATACTAGTATCAGTGTTTTACCCATTTGAGTGAAGTGTAGGGAACTTATTTCTCTTTAGTACCTTTACCCTCACCCCTATAGAACATAATTGTCTAAAGTATATTTTCCACATACATTGTCACAGCAGAATGTTATAATTTTTGTTTCAACAATCAAATGTGATTCAGAAGGAGGATAATACAGTCCATTTTATTTACCCCTATTTTTCCAGTTTTGGAGAGGTTTTGTTTTTGTTTTGCTTTCTGAAAATCCAGCCTTTCTTTTGTTTTTATTTGTTATTTAGAGAAATTCCTTTATATATTCCCCAGGGTAGATTTGCTAACAACAAATTATCTTCATTTCCCTTTGCCTGGGAATGTCTTTACTTCTCCTTCATTCCTAAAGAATATTAACCAGATGTAGAAACTGTGCTTGACAGTTCTCTTTTCTATAACCCTGATGTTGTGCCACTTCCCTTTGGCTTATGATTTCACATTAGAAGCCTTCTGTCATTCAAGTTGGTGTTTCTCTAAGCTTTGAGGGAATATTATCTGTGTCCTGAACATTCTGGATATCACATTATGAGACTTTAGATTCTATTTAATCTTCTTTTTGTTTGTATCAGTCCCCTATTGAGTTTTGTATGAGGGACAGTTGGATGTGTATGTTCAGCTTCCCAGCAGCCCCTGCTGGGACCATCCTGAGACATTAATCCTAGCTGTCTCCTTGCAGACGGGCAGGTTAGAACTCTAACTCCCTCCTTGGGCTTGCAGCTTCCTTTTCAGTGCCAGTGAGGCCATGTTTTATGTGAACGGAGATTACTTCTGTCTCTGCTACCATTGCAAGAGAGAGATTAATTCTCTAGAGCTGTTTTACCAAGTTACTATAAACTCAGTGGCTAAAATCAACACGAATGTATTATCTTACAGTTCTATAGGTAAAAATTTTAACAGTCTCACTGGGATAAAGTCACTGGGTCAGCAAGGCTGCATTTCTTTCCAGAGGCTTTAGGGTGGGAAATACTTTCTTGCCTTTTCAAGCTAGGAGAGATTTCCCACATTTCTTAGCTCAAGATTTCCTTCCTTCATCTTCAGAATAAGCACTGGAAGACTGAGTGAAGTCCTTCTCATGGTTCCATCTCCTTTGCCTTTTGTAAATAAAAAAGATTCTCTGCTTTTAAGGCCCCTTGGCGTTAGATTAACATAAGCTGGATAATGTAGGATGACTTTGCCATTTCAAGATCCTTGATCTGAATTGTATTTGCAAAGTTCATTTTTAATAGAGAATTACATATTCCAGGAGGCGGTGATTATGTGTGGACATATCTGGGGTCCATTATTCAATCACTAGAGTGGAGCAGGAAGTGAAATGTCAATTAGTGGATAAAGACTTGCCTCCCCACGGGGCTCTAGTCTCCTAAGAGTCAAAGAAGTGGTGGTTAGCCCTGTCTCATGATGCCTCACTAGGTGGTTTTACTGCTGTCACAGGTGGAGACTCAACTTAATAGGGAGGTTGAATGAGTAAAACAATGACTGATAGAAGTACATGAGTAGGAATAAGATTAGGATTCAAAAATTTAGGAAGAAATTTTAAACTTGAAGAGAGAAGACACAAATGAGGGACAGAAAGAAGAGAGATGGGTGGACAGGGAAGACTTAATTTTATAGCCTGAGTTCCTCAAACCTTGCACATTCAAAGGAAAGACAAGTCTTCAGGACTGGCCCTCAGTCAGTCCCTGGGAAATAACTTCTAAGGTCTTTCTCTGGCCAGTGAGAGTGTTTCTATATTCCTCATGCATTGTGTCATGCTGTATCCATTTGAACAGATAAGTTTAGTCTGTCAGTGTGACTCATGGATCACATCTGATTTTGGTATGAGAATTGAGGAGCTGAAGTTTGAATAGTTGAAATCAATCACATACTCCTGAGTGCCTGTGGCGGCTAACTTTCCAATTAGAACCCTCAGATGAGCTTCCTTTGTCGGCAGTAGTTTGAATGACTCTTCATACATCATTGCTGGTAGAATTAGAAGCATCCCTAGAAGGGATAACTGGAAACTTGTGTCTAATATGTCTTGGACTTTTCCCTACGTGATTATTGTTGTGTTGATTTTAGTCTGTATTATTTTACTGTTATGAGCTGTAACCATGAGTGTAGCAATTTCCCTGAATACTTAAGTCCTAGAAAATCATTGAGCCTAAAGTAAATTGGCCTTCAGGAACTTCAAAGCAGAGGACAAATGCATACAAATATACATTTACTTGTAGTTATTGAGAAAGCAACATTTTCAAACATTTTCCCTAAAGATTGTAATATTTATTTTGGAAGTAGAAGTCAGGTTATCTGAGAGTGAAGGAAATAGAAGAAAGGGTAGTTTTGAAGAGAGAAGCAGAATCTTAGAAAAACAGTAGGAGCAAAGTCAAAATAACTGATAAAGACTTGTAGGAAAATTTCCTGCCAGTATGAAGGACTCAGCAAATCCTGGGCACTCCTATCTACATGGACATGTGATACACCTTCATCCATCTGGTTACAATCAGGTGGCTATAGCCATGGCTATAGGAGTGGTGTGGCAGTGTTAGACTTGATGAGATGCTGCAGTGTTTTTGAAGGGTAGGTGGAACAAAGGAATAAAAAATACTTTAATGGAATTGCCTTGAACTACTTCTCTAAGTCACTGTCTATTTAATTCACAAAACTGTCATTGCCTTAACCTATCATCATTGCAGAGCAGTATGATTATCCTTTTGGCAGACATGGAGACAGACAACCAAAATCACTAGAGGAATGTTTGAAAATGTCATAAAAGTAATTTTTAATGACAGACTCTGCATACTCCAAATTGTTTTTTATTCTGTTCTCTCACTCAAAATAAAATTATGGGAATTGGTAATCATTTTCGATTGATTCAAACTAGACATAGATTGATTTCTAAATATACTCAAATATTTTGCAGCAGTTGTTATATTTAAAGAAAACCATATTTACTTTAAGAAATGGAAAATAAGAATTTACATTCATTTCAGAATCAAGAAAGAGTTTATGAAGCATATTTACATATATATACAGACAGTGTATGACCATACATGTACCAAAATAATTTAGGGATCAATAAGGATTTGTTGAATTAATGAAAATGTATTTTTGGAGTCAAAATGCTAGCTTACACAATACTTCATAATTTTACTTTTTAATCAAATAAATGTTTTAAATATTTTACACTTAATTCTCTTTTTTATTTTATTTATTTATTTTAAAAAAATTTTTCCCATTAAGTTTATTGGTACATTTTAGGTATAAAATACAGTTGCATTCATCATTGGGATCTTGTACCATTACATTAGTATCTTGGTTCTTATTTTTTTTCCCTTCCCTTGCCCTCTCTTCACCCCCTCCACCCTTCCTTATTTGCAAAGACATTGTTTCCATTTTTTTCCTTTTCTCCTATTTTTTCTTTTCCCTTTTTTCCTTTCCCCTACCCCTCCCACTTCCCCTGCTCCTTTAGACCTTTCTTCCTATTACACAATATCAATTATACATCTTTTAAATTACAAGATCAAGATCTAGGAGACATTATCACAGATTTTACAGAATTTAAAAGGATATAGAAAGCATATTACAAAAATGATTTTTGAAATAAATTTGACAACTTCTAAGAAGTATCTTGGAAGACAAATTAATGACACTAACTCTGGAGGAAATATAAAATTTGAATAGCACCTATTAAAGAAAGTATATTCCTAGCTTGAAAACCTACCTATATGACAACAGGAGGCTCATAAACATTTTAACTGATAAATTATATCAAACAATTAAAGCAGAAAAAAGAAGGAACACTTCTCCCCTCATTTTAGGAACTCAACATTGTGCTAATCCTAAAACTGGATAAAGATAATAGAAGAAAAAAGTATGAACATAGAAATTAGAAGTCAGATCTGGCAGTATCTAGAAAGTGGTTTTGTTATAGGGATGGCAGTGTAGGTTCAGCATTGGAAGGAAGATCCACCCCCAAAAGCCATCATTTTAACAGAGGAAAGGAAAAAGCCATATGATCCTGTCACTAGTTGGAGAAAAAGTATTGGACTAAATTCTACAGCTGTTCATGGTAAAATCTATCAGGAGACTAGAAGCAGAACAGAACCTCCTCAACAGATTAAAGACATGTACTCCATACTTCCAGTGAGAATGCCTTATATGAGTGGAGAAGGTGGAATGCTTTCTCCTTAAGGTGGAGAACAAGAGCAGATATGCTTACTCTTTATCTGTCCATTAACTTTGATACCTAGGCTCCACCAAAATAGTCTGGCAATAAAATGACACAATTAGGATAGGATTGCCAAGGTAGAAGTAAAATCTTTATATGTAGATGAAATGATCATCTACAGAGAAAATATTAAGAAATCTTTTCCAGCAGCCCCTAGAACTTGTATTTGAATTTAGCAGGATTAGAAAACACAAGATATATATAAAAATTCAGGTCTGTGTATACATGCTATAAATGAAGAATTGGATATTGAAATTTAAAAGTTATGTAGAAGTACAAAGGACCTAGGAAAGTTAAAAAAGAAAAAAAAGGACAAAAAACAGTGTTGCAAGACATTTAGTACCTAATTTTAAGACTTCTTCTAAAGCTAGAGTAATCAAGGCAGTGTTGGTGTAGGAAAGACATATAGATCATTGGAATAAAATGGAGAATCTAGAAATAGAACCACATATATATGGTCCACTGTTTTGAAAGATTATTTAACATTAGCATTTTATAGAATATAAACTCAATTCAAGAGCCGAGGAAGAGATAGTGTTTGCAGCAAATGGCACTAGAACACCTGGTATCCATATATAAAAAATTAACCTCAACACTTTTTTTCCATACATGAAAATAACTTGAAGGGATCTATGAACCTAAATAAGAAAGCCTAAAAGTATAAAACTTTAAGAAGAACTTATAAGGGAAGATGATTATGAATTTTAATTCTCTACTATAACCTTTCAAAATGTCTTCTTTAATGATCTCTAATTTTCATATGTTATGTTTGTTGAGCAATTGCTTATCTGGCTGTAACAGCTGTAAAGAAAGATTGAAAAGCACACATTAGCACACTGGGCCCTCAGTTGGTAATGCAGGCCAGGGCTTACATCTCAGAAATTTTTCTTTCAGTGAAATACAATCTGTATACTCATGATTCATTTGGTTTATTATTGCAGGTTTATATGAGCTTATCAAAAGATAAGAATTCTTCCATGGTCCTAATGTTGCTCTATATTTTCTAATTCTTATGGCTTTTTCCCACAGAATGGGACTTCTATATTTGTCCAAAAGGAAACAAATTCAAACACTCTTGAGACTTAAGTCAAATTAAAATCTTTAAAAATAAAACTGCATAAGCAATCAGTGATATATAACTGATCTTACCTTCTTAGATGTATTATACCAGTTCCTTTAAATGAATAATTTTCACATAGGCATTTTTATGCACCTTGTTTCCCTCACCTTACTTCATATATTATCTCAATAAACATGCCTTTCTTTGTTTATTTGTCTGTATTTTTATTTCATAAAATGGCAGTCTATTTAGTTTAACTATGTGTCATTGCATTGATAAGCCTTACTAAATCATGTTTAATATCACAAAGCTGTATTGTGGTAGGCATTAATAAAACTTAAACATGTATTTAAGTTAGAAATGAATACAGGTCTTCTTATCACATTATCAATACTTATACTGCATTTAGAATTGTTATTTTCCATTTAAATTTTCACCCAGGTAATCAAATGAAGGCATTTTTAATAATCTGTTTTTCAGAAGAGCTGATTGATTATAGCAAATGTAATTTTCCATCCTACTTGAAGATCCATTTTCATATTGCAAAAATCATTTGAGCACCAAGCAAATGCAGAATAGTAATAGCATGAAGATAATGTTTTCTGTAGCAAAGAAAAATGCAAGCTTTTGTGTGTGCATAATATTCTGTACAAGTCATATATGAGCCCTTACAATATCTACCTTCTCTGACAAGTGCTGTAATGTATTACATGCTACTTTCGTTTTAACTTTTCTTTTTAATAGGCAAAAGAACCTAGATATTTGTAGTAGCTTGCTAAGGCTGTTATAACAAAGTATTATGAACTGGTTGATTTAAACAATGGAAATTTATTGCCTTATAATACTGGAGACATGAAGTCTGAGACCAAGGTGTTGACAGGTCTCATTCGTGCTATGAGCTGCGAGGGAAGGATTTGTTCCAGATGGTCATCTTCTCCCTGAGTTTTTCTTCCCTCTGTTCATATTTTCCTTTCTTTAGGACACAAGTCCTATGGGATTAGGAACCACCTTAATGCCTCATTTTAACTTGATTCCCTATATAAAGAAATCTTCAAATAATGTCACCTCCTGAGGGTATCAGGGTTACAACTCAAATCATTAGTTGTTTTTTACTTCCTCAGTGTGAAGATGACTTCATTTAACTTATAACAGTTGTTTTTACTCTATTTTGTCCTATCTCCTTCTAACTAAAATTTACCTCCACTGTAATAGAATTGTCCAAAGGATTTAGGCTTGGTATCAGCATGCAATCAAACAATTATTGCATATTTAGTTAGTCTTAGAGACATGCTGGTTTCTATAGTCAGCTGATAAAAAAATAGGAAAAAGGTCCATAGATCTTAAGTATGGTAGTGGAGTCAAACAATTGTTAAAATACAAAACAATAAGTGCTATATTAAGATGTGTGTGGAAACTACAGTGAAAGATTAGAGAGAATGTGTGTTCCTCTTTAGGGTGCTCTGAGTGTTGAGCTCCTCACGAAGGTAATAATACACAGAATGAAGTGGAGACTTAACAGTGGTGAGAAGCTAGGTTTGGGGGCATGGTAAGAAGGCTGTCCTCCTGCTTCCTGCCTACTTTACATTGTATGCATCCTTTCTTGGAGAGGTTTAATTAGCTGGTCTGTGGGGAGAGGTCTAGAAGAATGTAGCTTGTTAGGAAACAATGGTTGAGTCCCTTGTGTATGAGAAACATTGTGCTAGAAGCTGCAGATGTGACAACATGAGTAGAATGCTGCTCCTGCCCTGAAGGGGATACAATTCATGTGTCTGAGAGCCCTTTCTAACCTCTGTGGGGCCTTGGAAGCTGGTGCCTACACTAACTCCTTTGGCCCTGGAATAGTATAAAGAGATTCTGTTTTGTTTTGGGCTTTTAGTCTGTAAATACTGCCAGTTTCCCTCTCCCCTTCCATGTGGTTATTAATCAGCCAAGCCTTACTGGTTAAAAGCAGAGCAGGTATTTATCGGGTCATCTAGCATTGAAGCAAATTTATTGTTATTATCATATTTTGATATCCATTGTCAGTTCTACTGAAGACTTGATTTGCTCTCACCTGTTCACATTCATGAAATAATGCACTTTAAAAAATCACTTGAGTTTTTCTGCCAATATCTGTTAGATGTTAGAAAGGATCTTTGAGAATATGGAAAAGGGTTAGCAGCTCAGCTATATGATGAAATGACCTGTTTTTTGTCAAACATAGTTGGTTTCATTTGTGATTTGATATGAAAAGACAGGTTTCTAAAGAAAGTTTCTACATTTTCATATTGTTCATAAATATTTCAACTTGAATTTATTTAGTGCCTAAATGAATAACCCATGAAAGGATTTGATTTTAAACCATTAATTGTCACAGACTTTGAACCCTCTATGTGTTGTCAGATGCAGTGTTATTATGAATCATAAGGAATCTTAGCAAGATGCATTCCCATTGTAACTGAACTAGTTAAAGCCAGTGAGGCAGGACTAAACTGCTGTGACATTTTCCCAGCCCCACTATTACCTGTCAAATTGGAAAAAAATCAAGCTTACGTATTGATGTGCTCACTGTTGTTATTAATTGAAGTGAATGGATAAGCTTGTCCATCAACAGTAACAAACACATCTGCTCATTGTTTTTAAAACATCTCCTTAACCTTCTGTTTTCCTTCTGTTTTTCACCAGTCCCTGGGACTTGAAAAAAAGCATTCTCTATTTAAGAACCATGATGACTATTGTGTTTGTTCTACACTTTTTTAATTTGCTGACAAAGTGAAATATGGAATACTGTATTTGCTTATTTCTCTTTTGTCTCACAATGGATTGAGTTATATAAAGTAGGACATGGACAAATTACAAAAACCAGAACAAGCAGGGTCCCTAATAGTCTTATATAACAGCAAACATTCTACATCTGTTTTAATCCATCATCGTCTTTGCTTCTCACATAAAATAGTGTGTGCTTTTCTTGCTCTCTGAGTTTTAACTACAAAGAGAAAGTTTTCCATACTGTAAAACTGAAAAACTTTTGATGAGAAAGTACCTTAAAAATGCAAAGGGGAAAATCTCTTTGGTTATTTCATTTGTGTGAGTCTATTAACTCTAAAAGTACAGTGCAAGCTGTGATAAAGCAAACCTATTCTAAATCTTCTTTAGCCTAAGCAAGGTGTTTGTGATAATATTTCATTGGTATGAAAATAAAGAATTCATTCCCAGTGCCATGCAATGTAGAAATTTCTTCTCAGTTGGTAACAGAAGGACTAACACGATACATGGCAAAAGGGGACAGCAAAAATGGTTCAATAATATTCATCTGAGAATTTTAACTTCATCATGAATATGATGTTTGGTAGAGCTGGAATAAAGCTGTATCAAATATTGTAACTTTTTAAAATTGAAGTCATATTAAATAAGAAAACTATTTTTCTCCTGCCTCATGCCTATATTTAAGTTTTCTTTTGAATGGTAAGAATAATAATTTTGAATTGTCTAAATGTTTGTAAAATATTTTCTATTAAACATTATAAAGCCACAAAAAGTGAAAAGGAAATTAAGATTCACTAATACAACATGGCTTCTTTCATATAAGAAAATAAGACAACTGAAAGAAAAGTAATCACCCACTAGAGATGATGGGGCAAAGTTACATACAGAAATTTAGCAGCAGTGCTTGAGAGTTCTTTCTATATGTCTTAATGCATTACATCTTTAAAGTATACTCTGAAGTTTAAACTCAAAGTTCTATTGATGCCTGAACAGACGTGAATACAGTACTGATGAAGAGGGCAGAGATAATAAATTAAACCATGTCTTTCCTCATTCCATATTCCTTTTGTGTAATGTGTATTGGCATTACTTCCTCTTCCAGAAGGGTCTCCTGAGCTTCCCAAGGCTCTGCCTGGAACTCCAGATTGTGGCCTTTGTAAATAACGTATATAAAGAAGGGCTGTTAAACTCTTGTTGAGTTATTTTTGTTTTGCACTTTGCACCTTCAGTGCATATGAGAACTACTCCCACACCATTTCCTGACAAACCAAATCTTGCTGTGAAGGCTGAAAACGTTAGTCAGTTGCACCCTATTTTTAGGACTTGTAATGAAGAGAAAATGTAGTGTTATAACACCCATCCAAATGCTGGCGTCCCAGTAGATAACTGCAGAGTTTTAAGAGCTAATGTAGACAATTTATACAAAGAGCACTAAATTATGACCAATTCTGCAAATAAACAGACAACAGATCACTAGGAGTTGTGACGGGATCTATCTGTGGTTTGGAAACGCCAAACTTGGTGCCACTGAAGATCACAGATGGCCTAGAATAGCAACAGCAGTTACCCAGGAACTGGACCTGGAAACATGCTAATTTTAGTGTTAAGAGAGAGAGTAGAAATAAGTCCAAAAATCTTCTCTGCTACAGCTTTGGAAATCTCATTTTAAATGCCTTTTATTTTCCAAATAATAATGGCAACTTTTATTGAGTAGTTACTGTGTGCCAGACATTATTTTACATATTTGCAAATATTAACTCAGCTAGTCCTTATGACAGTCCTATCAAGGAGGTATGGTTATTGCTCCAATTTTATAGCTGAACAAATTCAAATTCAGAGAGATTAATATAGTTAAGTATTAACAGATCAAATACTCAGATCCAGATGGTCTAATTCCATCACCTTCCTTTCTTCTGAACTACTCACTGCTATGAAGATCATTTTGAGAGGCTTCTTACTATTCTTGGTGGCTTCATGGTCCTTCTTGTCACCTCTTCATACACATCCAGAGAAGAAAGTAGATGTAGAAGAGAAGAGGAAAATTGGAATATGTCTCAGTTACGTCAAAAGCGGGTGGAATTTCTATGAATTTAGGCATGTGGTGCTTGTTGATTTAGGGTATGCTACTGGTAATGTTTATCGTGTTGAATTTATGCTGGTCAAACGCTAAACCTCAGCTTTGCAAATTCAACAACTGTAAATCCTTGGGATTGCACATCAGATCAGATTCTAAACTTTCTTCTCTTTCTCCTTATAGGTTTTCTGGTAATCATATAAGCCCAAACTTCTGGGTCCCTAAATAGCATACACAATTCTAAGCCTGTATAAATAAGTCTAATCCTGAGTTCACTTGATCCCACAGTTTACATGCAATTAATTAAATCTATTGTTTCTTACATTTAAACTTCCTCAGTGGCATTGGGGTGGCAGAGATGTGGTTCAAGTATCTGGGGAATACTGAATTGGGGAAAGGAAAAGATGAATTGCATCTCTACCTGAGTGTGTGCTATTGCACCCAGTACCAGAACAGTGTGATTAGTAGAAAAAGCAGTTATACAGAAGCAGAAGCTATGATGATTATTTTCTGTGGATGTCATGATGCTTGTGGTACTCATAAGCTATTTTTTCTTTTATTATTTGTTCTGGATTATTTCTAGATATTCATCTCCTTATCGAAAAGTTTACTTAAAAATTTTATACGCCTTTTTAAGTAGAATTCTCCCTTAAAATTATGTTAAACTGACCCAAAAATAACACAGAAATTCCCTTCTCAAAGTAACTGATGTGTAAATCCAAAAAAGCAAATAATCAAATTGTTGTTAAACACAATGCAGAGTAAAGATTTAGCTTAGCTTGGCTTGTCTACAGCATTTAATTCCTTCTGGTCAAGGTACATTCTTCAGATTTTTGGGGAACAGTAATGAAAGAGTTGAGTAACATGGATTTAATTTAAATTCAGAAATTTCTGCTGGCTTAATAATGATCCTGAGAGTGTGTGTCTAGCATCAGAAGCATCATTCAGTATCTTCTTGGAAATTGTTGAAAATATAAATTCTCAAACCATGCCCCATAACCAACAAATCAGAAACTATAATGGTGGGGCCCAGAAATCTGTTTCTACATCCCCTCCATGGTGTCTGAGTATATGGTAAATTAAAACCATCAATCTAATACATCTACTTTCACAGCGCATTAAGATCAGACTTTCAGGGTATTCTCCTTAGAAAAGATTCATTTTCAAATTGCCAATTTGTATTTATCTGTTTCTTGTTTTATTAAAGATTTGCTCCTCTCCTTCTTGATACCAAATGTCAAATTCCAGGGTTAATTTTATGTATTTCTGTTGTAATATATTAGCTGAGGGCCCATCTATGAGTAATTCCCAGAAGGCTGACCCATTGTCTTCATTTCCAGGTTCTTAGGAGTCCCACTCTGTTGTCTTCCTATAGATCCAACTTCTGACACTCCTAGGAAATATGGTAAGAAATGTTTGTACAACCCCAAGTAACACATTAGCACCCAGTACTCCTTGAAACTGTTACAGAAAGAATCATATTATGACTAAAACTTTGATGATCTGGAACTTGTAGGGCAAGAGCATAGGCTTGATTTCATGGTGAAGCTTGATACTTTATTATACTTCAGAAAAGTGAGTAAATCCTCTCAATTTTTCTTTGAAATATATGAATGTGAAAGTACTTTCTTCCCATAAAAGCATATTTATTTCATCATCTGTGTTAAATATTTTTTAATTTAAAGCCTTTCTTAAACAGGTTTGTCTATAAACAGTTCCACTTATTTAAACAACACAATATGAAAATAAAGACACATTGAGAACCTCAAAAAATTTGACTCAGTGGTCATTGGTGCCTGTTCCATATAAACTTTGAAAGAGTGCTTAAGATATGATGAAGTTATTTTTTATCAAAAATAATATACTCTTACATAATTCACTATCCTGTGATTAACAATTTTTTTAATTTTCAAAAAGTTTTCATAGGTTACTTCATGATAAATTTTCATATTTTCCTAATACCAGGAACCCACTGAGGTTAAGGCACTCAAGGCAAGAAAGACAGGAAGCACTCTTTCAGTATTATAAAATTACAGCAGAAATAAAAACAGCTATATTTTCCTATTCCTGATTGAGGCTTGGTAAGTTGTGTGTCTAGAAATTTAGTCATTTCTCCTGTTTTCCAACTTTTTCATAGTATTCTCTTATGATCCTTTTTATTTCTGTGGACTCTGTAGTAATGTCTCCCTTTCCTCTGTGTCGTTTTTTTTTTTTTTTTTTTTTTTTTTTTTGGTACCGGGGATCAAACTTGGGTCCTTGCTCTTGCACAGCAGGGGGCGAAACCACTGAGCTAAATCCCCGGCCCTCCTCTGTGTCCTACATCTACTCCCCAACTCATATGCAGCAGCAGAGCCAAATGTGTCTGAAAGGGGCTGAAATTTACCCTGAAGAGATTGTAAGGGACATATGGAGCAACATAGAGACAGAATCTGAAAACTATGACCACATTTGGCATGAAATTAAGGAGCTCCAAGATTGCTTTGCTATAATTGAGTCGATGATTTCTAAATTTTACATTTTATTAAACATTAAAAGATTTATATTAAAAGATTTATTAAGCATGTTATTCTCTATGAGACAAACAGTAAGCTATTTCTTTTCTTTAATAGAAAGATAGTGTATGAAAGACTTGGAGCAGAGACGTGTCTTAACACAGTAAGAGTATGGTATCCCCTAAGGTTATAGGATTCTCCATATCAATTCTGCTAAGACTGAGAAATTTTTGGAAAAATGAAAAAAGTCATAATAATACTGTATTAGGATTAGTTTGGTGTTTTGACAATAGTGATGAGAAAATTATTGGAAAATACAGCTGTAGAGAATTTCTCCAAGTAATGAAATATAAGTAGCGATTTTGTTCATAGCTCTTAATGCAAATAAAATGCAAAAACTACCTAGTATACAATGAATGACCTATTCAGTGGCATGTAGCTGGCAGTAAGAGGATATCTTTGAAAGAAAGAAATTTGGGTTTTGTAACTTTTTTCCATTACGTTTATTGATGTAATTTTGATGACCTTCATACATTGATTTAAAAGTACTATTAAAATACTTCCCAGCAACCAAGATATGCAGTTAAAATCTCTAAGATACATCCTTATACCTCTTTAATCTCCACAGAGCCCTACCACCTACTAACATTTTTTGGGGGTCAACAAAAATGTCATTTGAAGTGTGGGAAGAAATTGGAGCTCAATGAATGAATCTCAAAGAAAATTACCATTTCTCCAAACTTTATTTCATTATTTCCATGTTAGGCCATTTTCCACTTGATTCTCTGACAGGAACAAAAAAGGTCAAATTAGAGTTATAAAAGTTGTTTCAAATATTGCAAAATGCACAAACACACACACACAGAATTAGGTCATTTTTAAAATCTGAAACCTTTATTAATTAACCCTGATAGTAATGTCTAGCCAAATGGAAAAAACACTAGATCATATCAATATCATATACTAATCATATGAAAATATGTTGTAATGAAATTCTCTGAAATATTTTCAGAATACTTATTTCCTTCATGGGTAAGTATAGGAAGAAAAATTGATAACAGCAGCAGAATTATTTAATTCAGGTGCACAAGTGAAATCACATGGATGGTTCCAAAGTAAAATGAATAAAGAGTAGGAATCAATTGGCCTTAACATTTGAAAAATGCCTACAGCATTCCAGATATCATATTATTCTCATCTGTGCTTGATGCTGCTGCTGCTAATCCTGCAAGGAACATGTGGTCACTCTCTTTTTTTTTTTTATAGTTTAAAAAAATTAACCTCAGATAGTAAAAGAAATTACTTATGTCTTACAATTCTAAGACCAAGTTTATGGTTGTTTCTGTTCTTGCTTGGATTGCTACAAATTGAACTGAGAGGCTAGCACATGGGAGACAAATGTTCTAATGTTGAGTTACATCCCCTGCCCTATGATTTTTAAAACAATAATTAGTAAACTTGTCTCCTAGCAGCATATAAGCCCTTGCCTTACAAATAGCATGGACTTACAAAAATTCGCCATCTCTGCTAAGCCATTTCCAAATTCCTATGGGGATTTCTGAGGCAGTGAAAACCTATGAGAGTCATGAGAGCCAGTGTACAAACAGTTATTAAAAGTTGGGGCTGTCAAGTATATGCAGTTTGAGAGGAAGACGGAAGGAAGACCCTGTGAGAAACAGGAATTATTAAAAGAGTGACCCTCAGGGCTGGGGATTTAGCTCAGTGGTTCTGGCACCTGCCTTACAAGCGCAAGGTCCCAAGTTCCATCCCCAGTACCAAAAAATAAATAAATAAAGAGTGACCCTGAAGACATTCTCTTTTATGCTCTTGTTTGAAAGCATTTTCCCCATACACTGACTGAAATATTTTATTCACTTTTGTTTTGTGTCCCAATATACCATGTATTGTGGACGTAAGTATAGTCAGCTGTCCATATCCACAGGTTCCATACTCACAGATTCAAACAATTACTGATCAAAAACATTTGAAAAAAGATTACAAGACATACTGGTTTTCCTTTCTTGTCATTCCCAAAACAATAAATATAATAATTATTTATGTAATATTTGCATTGTTTTAAGTATTGCATTTTAGGCAATTTAGAGATGACTTACAATTTATTGGAGAATGTAGGTTATATGAAAATAACATGCCAATTTATTTTAGGGACTTGAGCATCTTGAGAATTTGGTATTCTTCAGGATCTTGGAAGCCAGTCTCCCATGTATACCAAGGCATGACTACCTATTTAAATATAAGTACCATATTAATCATTCATAGAACAATAAAGTTATTTTTAGATTAGATTTTTCTTATACTTTTTTTGAACTAAACTGTATTTGGAGAATTGAATGTTGGAGGAGGACAAGTAATTATTGAGCATAGGATACACTGCAGAGGTTAGAGTTACCCTGAAGTCTCTGCTATGGAACACCAAAAAGCAGGAGAATAGAGAACCTTGTAGGAGGCATTGACAAAGAATTGAAAAGGGGAATAGCTGAGTTAAATGGGACCTCCAGTCCTAGTTCTCTGAGGTATCTCCATACTGATTACCACAGTGGTTGCACCAGTCTACCTCTCATCAGCAGTGGAGCAGGGTTCCTCTTTCCCCACAGCCCAGCCAGGATTTGTTATTGGTTGATTTCATGACAGCAGCCATTCTTTCTGGGGTGAGGTGGAATCTCACTGTTGTTTTTATTTGTATCTCTCAAATGACCAGTGATGTTGAACATTTTTTCCTATGCTTATTTGCTATTTCTATTTCTTTCTCTGAGAAATGTCTGTTCATTTCAGATGCCCATTTTTGGATTGGGTCTTTAAATTTGGGAGGTCTGATTTTTTAAAGTTCTTTATAGATTCTAGCTTTTCCTCTGCTGGGCATCTTCCCCAAAGAATTAAAAAAATCATACCACAGTGATATATGTGCACCCATGTTCATAGCAGCACAATTTATAATAGCTGAAACTTGGAAGCAGCCCAAATGCCCATCAGCTGGAGACTGGGTAAAGAAAATGTGGGTGTGTTTTTTTTTTATAAAATAGAGTAATACTTAGCCATAAAAAATGAGAAATTAGAGACATTTATTGCTAAATGAATGCACATTGAGGCAATACTCTTAAGTGAAATAAATAGGACTCACATGTGTAAATACTGAATAGTTTCTCTAGTGTGAGAAACTGAAAGTGTAAATAAGGACTAAAAGTTATAATAGATAATGTGAAATAGGAATAAAGGGGCAAAGGGGATGGGGAAGTCGGAGTGGTAGGGGAAAGGAAAGAAGAGGATGGAATTAATATGAGAAAATGAAAAAATGGAAGAAAAGTCTTTGTAAATAGGGAAGGATGGAGGGGTTGAAGGGAGGGCCGGGGAAGGGGGAAAAATAAGAACCAAGAGAGACTATGTAAAGGTGCAAATTTCTAATGATGAATGTCATTATATTGTATACCTAAAATGTACCAGTAAAATTAATTTTAAAAAAAAGAATTGAAAAGGGAACCTAGAGAACATGCCCCAAAAATCTTTTAGGAAAATGACTTATGTCTTTAAAAAACCAGGACTGGTTTGAAGGTGGGAGTCCCTGTTAACATGGTGAGAGTCACTACCCTTCCTTCATGTTCATAAAGGACTTAAATTTTATACCTTTGATATTATAATCTGTGTTTGGGCCCTGGGTGGATAACTTCCACCATGTTCTGCTCCTATAAACAATGCTTGTCTTTAACCCATGAGCAGAACCTAACACTCAGTTACATTATTAAAATTTACTTTTTGTGACATAACTTGAGAAAGAAATAACCAATTATAATATTATAAGAAATGATCAAAAATACAGCAAATTTATTGAAATTAAGTATTATATATTGTCTGAATTAATCCTCACATGAATTCTCCAAGGAAGATGACTTGACATCTAATTTATAAATGATGTTGCAAGATGCTAAAAATACATCCAAAGGACTCAAAGTTCATGGTAGAACTTTGCTCATTGTAAAAACTCTCTCTGCTCCATTTCAGTTTCCAAAATTCTTACCATTGAGCTTCCTCCATCATTTCTTTGCTTATTCTGACATATCTCCTTGGAATGTTTTCTTTTGTTACTCAAAATGGTTCTTTTTGTTGCATAATGTACTTGCATCACACGACATTTTTCAAAGAGGGTCACCATTATCTCTCTATTGTCACTAATTGATGATAGCTAGGGTAGGAGTTGAGGGTAACAACTTTATCAAAATAGAGTCTGTATGCTCAGACTAACAATGGAGTCATCTTGCATCTCTAGAAAATGTGGATATAAAGGAAAAAAGGAGAATTACAGAAAAATCTCCAAAGATCAAAGGCAGTGAAGTTTATACACAGAGTTATGTATGTTGTGACATCACCAGTGTCTTCACTAATTAGTCATTTTATTGATTTTATTACCCAGTCAAATTTTATTGATTTCCAGTTCCCATGTGGGAAGGCAGCAGACTCCCACCCTAAATGTTTTCAGTCTTCTGTTCTGGAAGACTGCTGCAGGAGTCTACCATTCTCAGAGTCCAGTGAAAAGGAAAGCCTCAGTAATCAGAAATTAAATATTATTTGAATCATGCTGTGTTTTGTTACTGAAATTCACCCGTCTAGATCTATAATGCTCCAGTAAAATTTCCTGAGGAATCAAGGAGGTAGCTGGTTTATACAAAGTAACAACATGTCAGCTAAAGAAATAAAACACAAGGAATGATCAGGCCCACAGCTAGGAAATAAGAACATTTGAAAGCTGATATGGGATTGATGTAACCCTTTAATGTATCTCTGAACAATTCATAATGTTCACAACAAGAGCTAGCCTCTGTTACAGGTCTCTATTCATGGGTTCTTTTTTTAAAAGAATTATTCCACAGTTGTATGAAACAGAATACATACAGAAGGGAAAGTCTTGATTTGAAGCACTTTAATGGATAAACTGCTCGGATAGCTACTTAGATATAATTAGAGGTTAGAAATGAATTCAGTTACAGTGATCAAAAGCAAGAAGTTTGCCAACTAATTCCAGTCTATCAAACCTTTTCATATTAAATGGCTAAATATTTGGCCGTATAAACAAAATGTAAACATCTGTAGCTTGTCATTTATTATTTAAAGCATTCCATGGAGTCTATTCACTCGTGTCCTCGATATGACTTATACAATTAAAAGGAAATACTACATTAGTTCTAAGTCCAATGAAAATGTTTTGTGCACAGATTAAATGGACTCATTTTGAAAAACCACGTTAACATCTATGAAAGGCAGATTGGATTCTAGGGGTCTCTTTTTCCTCTTAATTATACAAAGTTTTGAAAGAATGCATTTTTCTGATTCATTAAAACTGGTAGAGGCTGGGGATTTAGCTCAGTGGTTCCGCCGCCTGCCTTGTGAGCACAAGGTCCCAAGTTTGATCCCTGGTACCAAAAAAAAAAATACCAACCAAAAATTAGTAGTGTTGAGAAGAACAAAACATCCCCCAAGAGCCTGCAGAGAGGGTTTCTTTGGGTACCAATGAAATAATGCTCAAATATAGAATAGAGCAGATCTGAATTAATAGAGGGGAAGAGACTTTGCTATAATAGTGTGAGCAGTGTTTTGGAAAACAAACATAAGAGAAGGGGCTGGAATTCGACCCTAAAAGTTGAAGTTTCCTATCTTCCCTGTGACTCAGAACAATGTAACATATTACAAGAGGGGAGAC